>NC_088383.1:132055000-132392500 GCF_037993035.2 Macaca fascicularis | reverse complement strand
GACCCTATTGCCACATTTGTCATCTCTGGCCAGTGAGGAGGCATCTCTCAGCACGAGGGGGAACTTCAGCCTGTGTTCTGGGTCCTGGATACCCACTAGACGCAAAGCTTCAGCCCTCTTTGGGTGAGGAGACGTGAAACACTTCGTCTCCTCTCTCATCCTCCACTCTCCACGTACTTCCTCTTTAAGGTCAGAGGAACAAAGCGTCCTTGTCTCCAACCCCTCTTCCATGTTGGCATCTCTGCTGGCTGAGACAGTCCTCACACCTTCCCAAGGTGAGGCCCCTCCTGAAGCACAGAAGCCCTGACCAGGTGAGCCGAAGTAGCTCAGCCAACCAGACCTAAGCATGCATTAGCTCTGATGGGCGGTCTGTTCCAATTCCCTGCCTCCCTCCCACCCAGGAGCCAAACAAGTCAGAAACAGTCAGCCCGTAGCTCCCCTCATCTCCAGGAGGCTCAAGTAAACATTAAACACTTCTCCCCAGCTCACAGCCCAAAGGCACAGGCCATGCTTTGCAATCTGGTGACAGAGTCCTTATCTGGGTTTCCACCTGGAGGCTGAGCTTGTGTTGTCACAGGTGGAGGTTCCTGCAGGAGACACCTGAGTGCCTTCCAAAGTCTCTGCGGGCAAAGCCTGATCCTTCCTGGTACTTGCTGGTGTCCATACATTTTCTTCTCTGCAACCTCTCAGGGCATCGTCAAGCTTGCCAAGTTCTTCCAAATGGCCTTCAGTGGAGGGAACCCTGGCAAGGAGTCTTTTTTTTTTTTTTTGAGACACTACATCACATTACACCCTGCCAAGTAGCTCCTTAGACACTCTACTGGGGCTGGGGGAGTTCTCATTTGTTAATACTCCTTCTGCTGCATAGGTAGAAAGACGGCAACCCATTTTCTTCTCTTTAATTCTGATGCCACTGAGAAGGAGAAAGCTCTGTTCCTCCACATGCCCCAGACAGGGCCTAAACACATGCTAGCTTCCACGGCCACCACTCTGCCCCTCGCGAACACAGTCAATTTATTGTGGTCAAAGCAAGAGAAGTCTCCTTTTCCCTTTATAGGTAAATTCCCCATGACCAAAGTGGCAGAAATGTGAGCAGGCAACAGTGTGACTGGCCCGGTTTTGGACCATTCTGCTCCCTTGAAAAATTACCCTGGAAAGTTAATTGATTAGAATGTGTAGGAAATGCTTACTGTTATTCAAATGACTGTGAAAGTAGCCTCTAATGTTTCCAGTTTTATGAAATGCTAAAATATTTACACTCCTTTTACTTCAATCAGGGGGAAATCATTTGGATCTGTTTAAAAGGGGAAAGAATTAAGAGAGCTGACATTTCCGGAAGAAACAACGTTCAGGCATGCAACTGGAATTTAAATGAGAATCTGCTTGCGAGGCTGACAGCAGGAGCCTTCCCTCCCACGTGCCCATGACTGCAGACTCAAACCTTAGGACGCACAGAAAGGACCAGAGCTCTGACTGTTTGGAGTCAGCGCTGCTGGATTTTATTTGCACTTTTCTGGGTTACATATTTTGAGAATTTTTTTAAAAGAGCGTTTCTCTCTTCTTTGTTTATGATTCCCATTGGATTGTACCTTTTTTCCTTCCCGTGCTTCATTCAGCAGAAGGGAAGGAGAGGAGTCATTAGTTTATTCCCAAGAACAGCTAAAACATCACAGGAGTTACGGGTGCTGTGTTCTATGGAGGAGGAAAATATATACTTTGGTCTTGAAAGTTATTGCTTCAATTACCCAGTAATTTCTTAAGCAACCTCAGGGTTGGCTTTTAAGAGGCGGGTTTGAGAGAAGCCTAGAGAGACACTCTCCCTGATTTTTTCCATTTAAACTTGTCAGAGTGGAAGTAGAGTGCCCTTTTCCATGTTAATGTTATATAAGAGACCACCAGGACACATCCAGGGCACCGGGCCCTAAGCTTGTCTCTAGCTGTGATTTTTGTGATTAAAAAAAAAAAAAGTCAAAAGATGTTCACAGCAGCACCACTCATAATACACAAAAGGTGGAGATAGCCCAAGTATCCATCAACTAATGAATGGATAAAGAAAATGTTGTAAATCCACACAATGGAATATTATTTGACCATAAAAAGGACTGAAGTACTGACACATGCCACAATGTGGCCGTACTGTGAAAACACTATGCTAAGTGAAAGGACAAACACAAAAAGTTACAATAGTGTGGGATCCTATTTATATGAAATGTCCAGAATAGGTAAATCCATAGAGACAGCAGACCAGAGGTCGGGGGAGGAGGAAATGGGAGTGATGGTCTATAGATACCGGGTTTTATTTAGGCGTGATAAGAATGTTTTGGAACTAGATGGAGATGGTGGTTGCAGAACCTCGTAAACGTGCTAAAAGGTCACTGAATTGGTGACATTAAAATGGTTAATTTTACATTATGTAAATTTCACAAAAAATTTTAGGTATCATCAATTGTGATTAATAAATGGAAGAAGAAACTAAGGTGATGGCCAGGTTCTCCTGGTAGTCATTCAAAGGCCAGCACTTGCTCGCAGTCAGGAGCAATTCCTTGCTCAGCAGGACCTCCCTGACCGACACCTTTGCCCCAAGACATCCTGTGTTCTGTCTGCTGGTTTAGCACTTTAAAATATATGTTTAAAATTTTACCATGGTAAGAACATGTAACATGAGATCTACCCTTGTAACAACTTTTTTTTTCTTTTTTGATACGGAGTCTCTCTCTGTCGCCCAGGCTGGAGTGCAGTGGTACAATCTCGGCTAACTGCAACCTCCACCTCCAGGGTTCAAGCCATTCTCCCTGCCTCAGCCTCCTGAGTAGCTTGGGTTACAGGGACACATCACCACGCCTAGTTAATTTTTGTATTGTTAGTAGAGACGGGGTTTCACCATGTTGGTCAGCCTGGTCTCGAACTCCCGACCTCAAGTGATCCACCCATCTTGGTCTCCCAAAGTGCTGGGATTACAGGTATGAGCCACTGCACCTGATCCCTCGTAACAAATTTCTAAGTGTACAACATAGTATTAGTAACCACCAGCATGAAGGGCAGCTTACTCTTTACTTATTCAGCTTGCATAATTGATGCTTTATGCCCATTGATCAGCTATTTCCCACTTCCTCCTCCCCCCAGCCTCAGGTAACCATCATTCTACTCTGATTTTATGACATTAACTATTTTGAATTCCTCATAAAAGTGGAATTTTATAGTATTTGTCCATGTTGTTGCATATGGCAGGATTGCCTTCTTGTTTAAGGCTGAATAGTATTCTATCGTATGTATACATTACTTGTTCTTTGTCCATTTATCTATGGACATTTAAGTTGTTTTCACATCTTAGCTATTGTGAATAACTGCAGTGAACATCGAGGTGCTACTATCTCTTTGAGATCTTGCGTTCAGTTCTTCGTAATACTCAGAAATGGATTACTGGATCATATGGTAATTCAATTTCCAATTTTTTGAGGAAACTCCATGATTTTCTCCACAATGGTTGCACCATTTTTCTTTCCCACCAACAGTGCACAACAGTTTCAATTTCTCCACATCCTCGCCAGCATTTGTCTTTTATGTTGGTTTAGCTCTTCATGTGTCAGGACACAGACACTCTCAGGTGACCTTAAGCAATGTCCAGGAGGATGACAGGAATAGTGATGGCACCACCTGGCATCACAGAGATGTGCTTAACTTGGGAAAAGAAGGTCAATCAGGATACCTCTAAGCTTGAGCCACCTGGTGACCATGGTGGCTTAGAGAAAACATCTATTCATCCTGACTCGAGGGCTCCCACATTAGGACAACTCAGCAATGCTCTGCTCCTACTGCCCCTTATCCAGGATTTCTGCTAGCTCATGGCTTCCACCCCTCCATGGGTCCTCCCTCTGCCTTCTCCATTTCTTTGTTTCTGTTCTCTAGAATGAACCATCAGCCCACTATTCTCTGTGTATCTTGAGTTCCAGCACCTTGCCATAGCCTCCAGTTTGTTCATCAATTACCACCATCTCTGTTGGGGAAAGGCGTCACATCTGGGACATAACAGGGCCTACGCATTGGGTGCCTGACCAAGTTAGCTGAAGCCAATTCGGTGAAACCACAGGCTCATCTGACTGGATGACCATCAAGAGGACCCAGATCTCATTAGCCCCACGTTTGATGACACCTCTCTGTGCAGCCTCTTCCTTGGGAGAGCCTCATTTCACACTCCCTGTTCTTTGTGCCCTTTGGCAAAAGCCAGAATGCTCCATTTAAAATGTTTTGGATCTTGATGTTGACTTTGTCTAAGTCTGTGGTTGTGCAGTACCCAGCACTCTGGCCACACTCGCCCAGCTGGGAGAGATGTGAAAACAGCTGCCTGGGATCCTAAGGTCCAGGTCAAGTGACTTTTGTTATTTTGTCAGTCATTGTCATCAGAGGAAACCCAGGCCCTGAGCTTCCTACTGAGCCAGGCTGCAGCAAGATGGTGACAGTGAGGCCTTTCTGCAGGGAACATTTCATGTGGGCCTTTCAAATCACAGAATCCCAAGCAGACCTTGCTAAGGCAAAACAGAGGAGATATGAGCTCCCAGAATCTAAGGAACAGCAGGCTGCAGCCAGGCCTTGGGGACAGGCTGGAGGCAGATAGCCCAGCACCTCCAGGACCCTCTCTCCCTCTTCTCTGTGTGTGAGGACAAGCCCACTCTTTTACCTTACAGATTCATTTCTTCCAGGTATTGGAAATATAACCACTGAATACTCTTATGTTTTACTTCCACTGACGAGACACCATCCTGAAGCTATACCCAGGGGAGGTACTCATCAACCCAGGTTGGGTCAAGTGCCCACTTCTAGACTGTTGAGCCATGACTGGTGGCAGGGTCACAGGAGGAGAGAGGCTGTTCTAGAAGAAAGATGCTTTACAGACAATTCCAAGTATACAGCTCAGCTGGGCTTCAGGGCCAAAATTTCTGGCTCAAATCCTAGCTTCACAATTTTTGAGCTGTGTGACCTTGGCAAGTTATTTAACCTTGCTGTGCCTCAAATTCCTCATCTGTGGCTTAGGGTTATCAAGAGGATTAAATTACGTATCATACGCACTGTGTGTGGAACAGTGCCTGGCACACAGTGAGAGCGTCATGCTATCTATTATTATTTTGTCAACTATAACCCAGAAAGGCAAGTCAGGAAAGTAAAGAAAACAGAAGGTATTCCCAGGGGGACCACAGTGTGCAAAACCAGGTGACAAGACAGAGAAGGGGCTTCACAGAAGCATGAGAGATGCCACTGGGCTGGCGGTTAGAATTGATGGGTGGGGTACAGAACTGAGGCACTGGCTTCGATGGGGCCAGAAAGGTGAAGGGGAGGCCAGAGCACAAAGGACCTTGAAGGTCTTCTAATGAGTGGTCCAGCTCTGCCTCTGCCTTCAGGAGGGTACTGGAGCTCGAGACCGAGCTGGAGACCAAGCTCTACAGCTCCCTTCCTTCCTATCTCCCCAGCAGGCAAGTCTTCCTCACTAACCCCAGTGGGCTCCAAGTTGATCATTGCAGGGGAGTGAGGAAGAGCCGCTGTCACAGGATGGTTTCCTGGGAAACAGAAGATACAGAGCAGAGATCTGTGGGCAGGAGGTTTTCTGGAGAGAACTCTCAGCATGGACACCTGTACAGGAGTGGCTGAGCCTGGGGGCATGGAGGGAGGAGCGGAGCTGTGAGTCACCACAGGGACCTTAGCCCACCCCACAAGAGCTCTGCCACTGGGTTAGCCCTGCGGAATTGTCCCAAGCTGAGCTAAGGGAATTGGGCTTTGTACCCACTTGCTGACCATTCACTGGATGTGCATTTCACCTTGGGCTGGACAGGCCAAGTGCATTTCTCAGAGACGAATCCAACTATGAGCTGCCAACAGCCCACACCCCCAGAAACTGGAAAGGAAGGGGACTGGCCACACACCGGTGTCCACTGTGCTTTTATCTAGACCAGTGCTCAGCAAACTCTTCCTTAAAGGGCCAGGTAGTAAATATTTTAGGCTTTGAAGGCCAATAGTCAAAATCAGTTACTTTTATAATCATTGTAAATTCTTATCTTGCAGCAGGTCAGATCTGGCCTATGAGCCATAGCTTGAAGACCCCTCATCTAGATCTATTGTCCAAAACGGCTGCCACTAGTGGTGGCATTACAAAAATAAGTTACTAACCCTTCTAAAGCCTCGGCTTCCCTGTACCTCACAGTGTGTATTAAACAAGAGGACAGCCTGGGCGAGGTGGTTCACACCTATAATCCCAACACTTTGGGAGGCCAGGATGAGTGGATTGCTTGAGCCCAGGAGTTCGAGACCAACCTATACAATATTGTAAGACCCCATCTCTAATTTAAAAAACAAAACAAGAGGACACAGGAAAAGCACATGGCACAGCAATTCTGGTCCTCCTGTCCCTTCTTCTACTACTTCCCATGGTCAGGTTCCTCTGAGCCTAGCTCAATGTCTTGTTGCCAGTAACTACCCAGTGAAGATTCTATGGCTTGTTAGAGCACGCAGGGAATTGACTCCTCGATGTCTGAAAAGAAATCAAAGCACCCTGAGAGCAACTGGGCCCAACAACATCACAGACTCCCTGCACTCTCCCACACATTTCCCCAGCATCCAGGTGATGCTCAACAGGAATGTGGCTCCCACTGGGACTTGAATGCCTTGGGGAGCATTTTGTGCCCAAGAAAGCCCACTAGTTCTACTTAGATATTAAAAGGAGTTACCACCATACCAAATGCACTGATTACCTAATCAATCTGAATACACTGAAGACAATTACATTTACAAAGCATTTCAAAATGCTTTGTAAAAATCAGCTCAGACAAGGTGTGTGGAATTTGGATGGGTACCTCTCCATGCCTGAGAAAACATACTTCCTCCTCCCTCCTCTGAGAGTGAAGCAAGTTTGCAGATCTCTAAATAGCCAATCTCCACCCCAACCCAGTGGGGAGGAAGCTGGCATTTCATGGTATCCAGAGGGCACGCTGAACAAGGTCACCTCTCCTTCATTCAGGAAGGCTGAGTAGTGGCTCTGCTTTTATTTAAAGGGGAAGGGGCTATGGATTGGGAACAGGAAGAAGCTGGAGAAGGATATGAAGCAAGTTTCTATTATTATTGTTCTTATTGTCAATACCTGTGAACTGAGTCCTACGCCACACTGAGTCCTGACCATGCCAGTTATCTCATAAGGAGGAGGAAGCTTTGGCTTCTTTACTCATCAGCTAAGTCATTGAAGGACAGACGCTACCACTGCTACTATCCCAATGGGCTGCAGTTGTGTGCTCACATCAAGAGACCTGCTCAGCTTGTTGCTTGCTGGTTGGCCTTACATATACTTCGTCTCATCTAGCCACCGAAGCAACCCCATGAGACACACAGCACTTTTCCACTTCCCAGGGGAGAGCCCTGGGTGAGGGGCAAGTGACCTGCCCGAGGCCATGCAGAAATTACCTTGCAAGAGTCAGGATTTCAACCCCAAACACTCTTCGTTGAAGTCAAAGTCCTTTCCACTATGCTATGATGCTTCAAGAAGTAAGCGTTAAGTCCCAGAGAAGCCTGAGACCTGGACAAAGTTCCTAGGATTTGAATAATGGGAAAGTTACCTCAGTGCTGAAGCTGAAGTGAAAAATGAAAAGTGGGGCTGCATGTGGGTGAGTGGGGTGCAATATCAAAGCTGAGATTCCACTTTCCACGAATCTTTTTCCTATGAAGACATGGGCTTGTCCACTGTAGGAAGACAGCTTCCAAGAAAGCCTGTATAGAGAAGAGTATCATTGGTCCAACAACTGACTGTTTGTCCCAGCCATGGTGTCCTCATGGTCAATGAGCCAGCAAAAGTTCTAGAAAAAAAGATTCTCTCCTTCTCTGGCACTGTAGAATTCTGCGATTATAATTCATTGACCATATTATGGTATCATTTCTGGCAAAGCAAAGCCTCCATTTACACAATTATTACTTATTCAGTAACCACTGACTATACACATCTTAAGTGCCTGATAGTCTACTAGGCACTGGGGATACAAAAAGAAAGTAAAATTTTAGCCTTATGGAGCTCAAACTGTAATTGGAGATAAACATAGATATTGATATTCCAAGAGGAGAAGAGGGGAGAGGAGGGGAGAGGAGAGGGGTGCAAAAACAGGAAAATGAATTCTCAACTCTCCTTTAAAAGAAATAGACCAGAGGATTAACTGCTTGTATCAGCCTTGGCAGATACGGTGGTGCTCAAAAAATAGTTCATCTGGTTCCTTACATTCCCCAGCTACCCTCATAGTTGGGAGTGGTCAGATGAATTGTTCTGGCTAATGTGTCACTTCTAGGCTGAAGCCTAGAAGAGCTGATAGGCAACCATCTCTCTCTGCCTCTACTGCCACAGCAAACACAACATTCCTGATGATGACATCTTAGCTACCCTGGGTCCCTGAGTGACTATATGGAACAAAGCCCTTTGATGACCCACAATGGACAAAGACCCTGAGAGAGAAATGAACCTGTATCATGTTAAAGCCATTGAAACTTGGAGTTATTTTTTACTGAACTTTATCCAGCCTATTCTAACTCACACAGGTAGACTAGAAGACTAATCACACTTTCAACAGGAATTGATTTCTCTACATAAAAATATATGACATGGTTTTAATTAACCTTTTTTCTATATACGGTCTTGAAAAACTTAAGACTACACATTGTAAAATCAGTCAGTGCCCAAGTTGACTTCCATTTCCTACAATTTGGAATTCATACCATTTTTCATGAATTTGTTTTCCAAATGGTAGAGGAGCAAACCTCAGACAAAAAGAATTCTAAAGTGTAATTGGTAAGCTAAGAAAATACTGTCATGGAAAATACCACTTTTAGGAAACCAACAAAAGATAATGGAAATGCAGAGGCTGCGCATTGTCCTGTTGCCATGGTGAACGCAAGACTAACACGGTTCTAGATGCTATGATAGCAATGACAGTGATGGCTACTGAGACGTCAGCCTGCTAGCAATGTGGCTCAATCTTACCTTGGAAGGTCTGGAGCTTGATGATAAGAGGACATTGTTGCTGGAATCTGAAATAAGTCCTAGGGTACTGAACTAATTAATATGAGTTACTAATTTTTGAAAAATGGAATGAAACTGGGTGCGGTGGCTCACGCCTGTAATCCCAGCACTTTGGGAAGCTGGGGCAGGAGAATCGCTGGAACCCAGGAGGCAGAGGTTGCAGTAAGCCGAGATTGCACCACTGAACTCCAGCCTGGGTGACAGAGCAAGACTCCATCAGGAAAAAAAAAAAAAAAAAAAAAAAGGAGGAGAAAGAGGAGAAAGAGAGGAGAAAGGGAAGGGGAGGGGACAGGAGGGAAGGATAACCAACTCCCTCACAAGACTAGGAGAAACATGGAATTGTTTCTCTGAATCATGGGCAAGCTCATCACTTCTGATGAGAAAGACATTTCAGCAACTTTGCTTCCTCATGAGTTAAGCAGCTAAAGAACAGATACCACCATCTCAGTAAGCTTGGGTTACAGGCTCAGGCTGACAGACCTGATCATATTAGTCACTGGTTGAGTAGGTTCATAGCTCAGCCCTGTGGGTGACGCAGAGCAGAGTAAGGAGGGGTAGGAAAGAAAAAATGAGAGGGTAGAATTCAGCCAAACCTAGTGGGTTTTTATCTCTCCCACAAGCTATTGTATAAATGAATTTGAATGACTGGTTATTAGACAGCAACTATCTAAATATATTCTGTTAAACCAATGCCTACTAGATGTCTACTATATGGTAAGAACTGTGCTGGACACTGGGAATAGAGAAAACAATCAAGACAGACATTGGTCCTAACCTCAGGGAACTTAAAGTCTCATTTAGTAAGCACCTGTTGTATACCTTATGTCATATACTGAAGCAGAGGGGATTTAAATAGTAACAACAACAACACTACTTTTGCCTCTTGAGGGAGTTACAATCCATGAAGGCCCTCAGGAGGCAACAGAAGACAGACATTGATAGTTGGGGACTCACGTAGATGGTCACTCCAGTCTTGGGAGTGAGGCATGGCCTCTCCCTTTCGTTTTGGAGGCTTCCAGCATTCCCCTCAAACTTAGACAATCCCTGACAGCTCATTTCTGCATCCTTTTGCTTATCTCCATCTTTGAGCGGGGTTTCCCTCCAAGTTACATCGTTACACCCAGTCTGAGTGCTGCTGCCTCTTGGAAAGTGCTGCTGCCTCTTGGAAAGTGCTGCTTTTTTTCAGGACCCTCTGTCTTCTTTCCAGACTAAGAAATTCACGATTTTTTAATTCACATCATGCCAGCTCCCACAACGCAATCTATTTAACATGACCAATGCCTTTGAGTTTAGTCTCTTATCATCCCTACTGGGAGACTGCACTAAACACAGAGCTGAGTTTCTGGTGGGACACAGTGGCTCATGCCTGTAATCCCAGCACTTTGGGAGGCCAAGGCGAGTGGATTGCTTGAGGTCAGGAGTTTGAGACCATCCTGGCCAACATGGTGAAACCCCATCTTTACTAAAAAAAAAAAAAAAAAAAAATTAGCCAGGCACAGGTGTGGCATATGCCTGTAGTCTCAGCTACTAGAGGGGCTGATACAGGAGAATCACTTGAACCCAGGAGGGAGAGGTTGCAGTGAGCCAACTGCACCACTGTACTCCAGTCTAGGTGAGAGAGTGAGACTCTTAAAATAAAAACAACAAAAAAACAGAGCTCAATTTGTATCAAGAGCCTCAAAAATTTTCATACCTTTCAGTCTAGAAATTTCACTTCTGGGAATAATATTCTAAGGAAATTATCCTAAATACAGTTAGAAATATTTTTTGCCCAGATACTGATTGCAACACTATTTATGCTAGGGAATGATGAGAAAACACCTAAGTAAACACAACAGGGGTGATGGTTAAGTAAATTATAGGCTGTCCATACAATGGGATATGTTTTAGCCATTAAAAATGTGTTTACAAAGAAAAAGCTTTAATAAACAGATTAAATGTTATGCAATAATACCAAGGGGAAAAAAGTCATGATTTACAATGGTATATAGAGTTTGAACCCTACTATAAATTCCATAGGAGGAAGGAAATAAACTAAAATGTTAATAGTTAACGCTAAAAGGTTGAATATGGGAGATTTTTTTCTTTGTCATTCTTTTCTGTATTTGGCAAATTTTCTATAATAAGGACGAGTTAGCTTTATAATCAGAAAATTAACATTTTAAGAAAGTGATCAAACCAGCTGGATAGTCCTGATTTGTTGGGGTCTGTGGGTGGTGTCTGGTGGACCAAGTGCAGCTGTTCAAATGTGGGAGAGACAGCCTGTACGAAATATCACCAATATTCTTTAAACCGTTAAATACATTTTATAATTGCAATTGCTTCCTCTAAATTGGCTGTTTATTCTGTTAATGACTTTTTTTGTGAACCACTGTTTACAAATAAGGCAGATCCTAGAATCTGCTAGCAATTAGGGAATTGTTCTGGCCTCCTAATGAAAAATAAACACCATTAATTATGCCTGTCCTGGCTTCTACTCATGTTGGTTTTGTGTCATTTACTTTGGGAACGGATATTAACAACCCTTAAAAAATGTATTTCACCTACAGATTGTTCCTGGGCATCGTTTGCTAATCTCATGGCAAGGAGAAAATGTGATTAAGACGAGATGAAGGAAGACTTCCCCTCCTCTTCCATGCTGGCTATCCTAAACAATGGTCTCCTGACAATCATTCTTGCTATCTTAGCTAATATACTTTGCATGTGCACATCAACTTCATAGGCCAAGTTAAAGCTTCATTCCTTGGACCAGAACCCAGTGGCTAAAGTTGTCTCAAACTGGGATGCAAAAACACCCTTACTCCCATCCTGCCTGGTCTGTGCAGAAGCCGTGGGTATATAGAAGATATCTGACTGTGAGAGAAGTGAAAGTTATAATAAAATAAAATTACCCAAGAAAAATAAAAGCCTATATCCAAACAAAGAGATGTACACCAATGTTCATAGAAGCTTTAATTTGTAATACCCAAACTAGATACAAATCAAATATCCATCAAGAGATAAATAGACAAATTGTGATATATCCATATAATGGAATATTACTTAGCAATAAAAAGGAACTACTAATACACACTGCAACAGGAATGAATCTCAGAATCACTATGCTACATGGAAGAAGCTAGCCAAAAAGGAATCCATACCATATAGTTCCTTTTATGTTAAATTCTAGAAAATACAAGCTAATCTTTAGTGACGGAAAACAGATGGGGGTTCAAGGAGATGAGGGAGGGGCTACCATGGGGAGATAGACATGTTCATTATCTTGATGGCACAGATAAATTTAAGGTTATATACATATGTCAAAACTTACACTTTAAGTAGAGGCAATTTATTGTTACATCAATAAACTTGTTTTATAAAATGTAATGAACCACATCATATTTTTCTTACAAAATTGGTCACAATTTTATTCATAGCAAAAGGGTTCTACCATTAATAAGTAACCTTCATTTTTAAAAATTAGAAAAGTAAATAAAATAGAAAGTGGTCAGGAAAAAACTAATGCTCTTGCACATGGGATGAGTGGTTTAAGTATAATTTTGGCTGAGTGGCTGGTTCACATGCCTTCCATGTATGTTATGTAATATTTTTTATGTGTCAAGTATTTCATGATGCAATATATGAGATTCTGATTGTGCAGCATGAGAAATGTTTAGTCTATAAATCATGGCCCTAGATAGATAGCAAAAATGAGGAAAAGCAATGCACATAATAGAACATTTGAGGCCAGAGAATCACCAACAACCTCACATGCGTTTTCCTGGGTCTATACTAATGGCTGATGCTCATTCAGAAGCCTGGAAGACTGTTCTAAAAGCTAAAGCTCAGCTGAAATAAAGGACTGCTTCCAAACTTTTATCTTAAGATGAGGTGGTCCCACCCTCTGGAGGTGCATTCAGAGCTGCACAAAATCACCCTGAGTGCCATGCCCCCATCATATGGACCCAGGTCCAGGGAAGGCCCAGTCTCCTTTTCTTGCTCCAGTGAGCCCCTCCCTCCCTTACTCTGAAGCATCTCCCTATATACCCGGCTCACCCAGACTGTCCTCACCTGGTATCACCCCAACTACTACTCCTTGGGAAACCTTCTTGACTCCCAGCCAGGACAAGGCACAGATCTACACCTGCTCTCAGTTTCTTGCTTTGCTTTTGTGTCTTGTGGCCCAATCCCATGAAAGGCCCTGTGCCTCAGGACCTGATCTCAACCTCCCCTGGGAATAGGAACCCTGAAACAGCAGAGCTTCCTTCACTGTGCCTCTTTGGTGCCTGACAGACAGTGTGCACTGAAGAAGCTGCAGGACGAGTGGAACAAGAACCCACCCAAGTTCCTGGAAGGGCCAGTGAGGAAGGGGTGGGTTTCAAAGAGGCATGACATCACCTTGAAGTATAAAGAGGAGCAACATGAGAAAAATGGGTGACCTTCTAAGGACAGGCTGATGCAGAAGTTCTTTATTAGGTCCCTCTGCGAAGAGCTGGGGATGAATATGCTAGAACATTCTAGCACTTCTGGACTTTGCCTTCATGCCCCCCTAACAGTGCAGAACACATGGATCACTAGTGGGCAATTCGCAATAGGTCATTTTGCAAACAAGTGCCCTCACCTGCTAAACCACTGATGTGCATATACAAAAAAAAAAGGGGGGAGAAGAAAACACTAGCTAAATTAGCAAGAGCAATGGTCAGGAAATCAAATAGCAATTAAGAACCTAGACTTTGGGTTTGATGCACTTGTGTCTGAATCCCACTCTGCAGTTTACCAGTTAGATGTCTGTATTAGTGGGGCTAACAGCTATAACAAGCAGCTTGCAGGTCTGAGGCTTAGCACAGTAAAGGTTTATCTAATCCACTTAGTCCTCAGAAGCAGGCCCCCCATGCTGTAATGCAGGATCTCTGCTTTTTCCATCTGAGGGCATTTCCAGCTTCTAGGGCTTCCTTAGAGTCATTCCCCAAATTCAATCTGTTGATGACTGAAGAGAGTGTGGAAGATTGCACAGGTGTTTTATGGCCAACCCTGGAATGATGAACATTGCTTCTGCTCTCATTCTGTTGACCAAAATGCAGGAACATAGACCCAACCTAACTGTAAGGGAGACTAGGAAGAGTGGCCTTCCTGTGTGTCCAGGGAGAAGAAACAGGATTAAAGAATGTACCAGGTTAAATAGTATCTCCCCTAAAATGTGTATCCTTTCCAGAGCCCTGGAAGGTGATATTATTTGGAAATAGAGTAGTAGCAGGTGCAATTAGTTTAATTAAGATGATGTTATCCTGGAGAATGGGGGGCCCTTAATCCAATATAACAACCGTCCCTATTAGAAGAGGAGAGACACAGAGACAGACACAGATGGAAGACGACCCTGGGATGACAGAGGCCAAGATTGGTGTGATGCTGCCACAAGCAAGGGAGGCCGAGGATTGCCGGCAACTGCCATAAGCTAAGAAGAAGCCAGGAAGGATCCCCTCACAGAGCCTTTGGGGAGGGTATGGCCCTGCAGACACCTTGCCTTCTAACTTACAGTCTCCAGAACTGTGAGCGAACACATCACTCTTGTCTTAAGCCACCCAGCTTGTGGTACTTTTTCATGGCAGTCCCAGGAAGCAAATACAGTGAGCATTTCAGTGCCTGTAGACTATGTCCTTCTTTAAGCCTCAGTTTCCTCATCTGTAATGTGGGCATAATAATGATAATTAACCAATAAGTTTCTCAGAAAATTAAATGAGATGGAGTGTGAAGTGTTTAACACACTGTCTGAACCCTAAGTGCCTGAATTAGTCCATTCTCGCACTGCTATACAGAACTACCTGAGACTGGGAAATTTATAAAGAAAAGAGGTTTAATTGACTCACAGTTCTGCAGGCTGTACAGGCTTCTGCTTCTGCTTCTGAGGAGGCCTCAGGAAACTTACAATCATGGCAGGTGAAGGGGAAGCAGGCACATCTTACACGGCTGGAGCAGAAGGAAGAGAGTGAAGCAGGAGGTGCTACTCACTATTTTAAACAACCAGATCTTGTGAGAACTCAATCACTATCATGAGAACAGCATGGAGGAAACCACCCCCATTAGCCAATCACCTCCCACGGGGCTCCTCCTCCAACACGGGGAATTACAATTCAGCAGGAGATTTGAGCAGGGACACAAATCCGAACCATATCAGTGCCCGATAGGGATACCGTGATAATGACTGTTGCCAGGTGGTTTGGAGGTAAATATTGTGGCCTGTGGACTTGCCTATTGGCTGGCAGAAGAATCTAAGACTCAGCATCCTGAAAAAAACTGCAAAGTGGAGAGAGTGAGGGATTATGGACGTAAAGGCTGGGGTAGAGCCCAGCTGTGACTCATGTACCCTGTGCTGTTGATTGGGAAAATCCAAGCATTTCATCTGTGAAAATGGCTAAATAATAAATGCCTGGGAAAATAATAAATGCCTGCTCTACTTATTTCAAGAGGATGTTTGGTGTGTGAAATGAGATACAAAACTCCCACCCTAAAAGTACAGCTGATGAAAAGCCAAGAATTGTCTCCGAGATGAACTTCATTAGGGGTCAGGTTCTGAAAGGCTGTGTGGGGCTCTAATCACCTAGAGCCAACCACAGCCTTGGAAAATCCATTAGTGGGCACCTGTTGGACGCCAGTATTCTGTCTCTCAAAATCCGGCCCTGCTGGGTTTCCTCCAGCTAAGTTGAGCACCCAGTTGACTTGCATTTAGGAGCAATGTTGCACAACTATCTTTAAACCATAGAATCTCACTCAGCATGGGGAGACGCCCCCTACTGGGAGGGCCAGACAGCACAGCACACAGGAATGGAGAAAGGGTGGGAATGTCAGGTTCACTGCTTCCATCCCATATATACTCTAAGGAGGAGACAGAATCAGTCCGTCTCTCTTTCTCTTTTCATTTCTCTTTCTCTTTCTCTTTTTATTTCTCTTTCTCTTTCTCTGTTTCTCTCTCTCTCTCTCTTTCCTTCCTTCTCTTAAGGACAAGCAATTTGAATCACATAAATTATAGGACATAAAGTACAGTAGTCCACTATCCTTAAATATTTAGTGGTTATCATCTCATTTGCATTCCTTTGTTAGAAAGAAAATTCAGCAGACACCATTTTGATGTGAAGGGTAATCCATGGAATTTCTACACCCTCCCTGGCAGCCAGTTGAGCACCTAACCCTCCACAAGTTCAGTAACTAAGAAATCTGGGTTTTGCCTGCAAGGCAAAGGTGTGGAGCAGCGGTAGATACATGAATGCAGAATTCGGGGGAAACTGATGGCTGCAAACTCCCCCTGTTCTCTCATTCTGAGAGCAGACTCCTAAACATTGGGGTACGTCTGGTGCGTCCTTAGCCATTGGCTAAATTCTCAAAGGGGCTGCTTGTGTGACAGCTACACCCCTGAAATTTACAATCTTTTTCCAGGGCCATGGGTACAATTTAACTACAAATCCATTATCTTGTGGACCTTTCAAATGAGTTAAAATCTGACCACACCTCAGCACCTGTTAAACTCCATACTGGCTTCTGTGCTGGGGTGAAGTCAGCAGCTGATGACATCTCCATCATCACAGGCAACTCTTTGTCTTCCCACTAATAGCGTTGCAGTGACTTTCATAGTTGTGACCTCAACTTTGGATCAAATGGATTACTAATGTGTATTTATACAGTTTCTGAGCGATCAGAATGGATTTTATGACAACAGATATTGAGACCCAAGAGCACAGCATCAAGGGTATTCAAAAAGACATTGATCACCAAACTCCAGTCACATCATAAGTGCCTGGATGATACTGAGATTAATTCCCAGCTTCCTGCATCCCAACCACACACTGTTTCTGACCTTAGCTGCAGGTTCAGTTGACACTCGAGCCAGTAACACTGTCAGAAGCAGGTGGCGAGCACATCACTTTGCTATAACAACAACATTGGAAATCAGACAGAGCTGCTTTTTAAGATGTGCTTTTTATCCAAGTTCGATATTTTTCCTGAGCGTGCTGTTGATCAATTCCTGAGAACTCCAGAACTCTCAAGTCTCATCAGCACAACCAGGCTACAATCAATGAATATAATCAAATAAGGAAGACCTCACGAGCCCAGCACATGACTCTGGCTAGCTAGAAAATTGGAGGGCAAAAAGAAAAGCGACAAGGTGATATGCAGAGAAAATAAATTTGTTCTCTTGGTGAAACTGGAGAGAAATTTGACCTTCGTGTTCAGGCCTCAAGTGAAGAACAGATCCCAGGCAGAAGGCAGCCCACACCACTGGTCAGGTGTCTGCACAGGCAGCTTCACCGAAGGGCTATTTAAGTAAGACAAAGTTGAGCAAGCACCTCTGACCACCTTCAAGATCCCACAGGTGCAGTGGACTCCTGGGCCACTGGGAGACTAAAGGGAGAAGCATATGTCTGATCAAGGAAAAAAATGTTCATGGCTACAGACAAGAGAATCTGGTAGACTAAAGTTACCCTGAAATTCTGGGGTTTTAAATAACACATACTCACTTAAGATCTGGCATATGTATTACAAAAGACTAGAGCTTCTGGCCAGGAGTCAAGAACAGCCTGAGTCTGCCCCTGACGCCTAATTACAAATTGGACTGCAGTCGGGGATGGAGGTTGGCTATTTGGCTATAGAAACAATCATGAACTGCTTTGCAAAAACTGAAATAGAATAAGAAAAATACAATAGGATTCCCTAAGAAAGTGTAGAAGTTGGAAAGAGGCTTTGAGATCATCCACTCACCTCCCACTTTACTTCCCCTTTCTGGCTCCTTCCATCCCCACCATCCCTCCACCTCCTTGGAAGCCTGAGTCCCAGACAATTAAACCATGAGTCCAAGTTCATCCAGCTGAAACACAGGAAGGGCTGCAGCTCGAACCGTGCTGCCCGTACTCCTGGGGTGCGGTGCTTTTCATTCCATCAAATTTGCTTTGGGGGAAAAGTTTTTTTTAATGACAAATGGGCTCTATGCCTTATAAAAAGGCTTCCCCACAGGACTTCCTTAAAACGTCATTTGTCCTAAATATATTTATAGCACAATTTGGTTTCTTAAAAAAACTGTTCTCATGTCATGTGTAGATCCATGGCAAAAAGCAAGGTCTTTTTGCAGAAAACAAAGACTGCTGACATCCTGACCTTGTCTAATGCAAACCTTTTAATTTTGACATAGAGCATCTTGACACTTCACCTCTACCAGGCATTTCCAGTCTGGTTGCTCATCAAAACCATTTGGGGGCTTGCTATTAATAAGAATCATAGATTCCTGAACTCCAAGCCAGGCCTGCTGAATCAGAATCTATAGGAATGGAGTCCAGGAATTTATATTTTAGAATCTTCCTCAATGACTCAGATGCAATCTGACACTCGTTCAGTGACCACTATTTAGGAACTACTATGCATATCATAGAAGATACCAGAGTGAAACTCACCATTGCACTATAGTAGGTTACCCTAAAAGAGGGTGCCTCATTGACCCAGCCATCAGTGAATTTGTTATGATGACTGAAGAGAGGGAGAAAAATATCGTTTTATCCCCCAAGTGGCCTGTTTAGTTTCTGACTGTACCCTGCTCCAGATGTTAAACATCTTTAAAACATCATGTATGCATCCAGTTTCTTCCTGAGACTGGAATTCAGCGCAGAGGTTTCATGCAGGAAATATCGAGGAATCCAGTGCAGAGGTATCATTTGTCGCTAAACCACATGTCTTTAATTTCAGGGACATTCTGCTCTCATCCACATTTACCATCTCTTCCCAGGCACTCGGAGGCCTCCCTCCAAAGCCCCCAAGCTTTGTTGAGGTTGGGAAGGGAACACTGAATTTTATTTTAAATCTCTTTCAGCTTTCCTCTACTCTCCTCAAAATAACAATTGATCTCTAAGGAGTACAGGTATTGGCTTAACTCGTTCTGAATTACTCTAATCTGGAGTGACTCTTTGTCACTCATCATTTTACAGGAAGCAAGCCACACACCTATTATCCTGTTATCTCCTCCCAGAAAAGAACATTCTAATGGGAACTTGCTGTTCTGCTGCGCCACCACCCTCAGCAACCAGGCTTCAGAGCCCCTGCTAGGAATGTTATGGGGACTGAAGGTTTCAGAGTCCCCCTACCCCTTACACAGACGAAGGGAGAATCAGGTTTCTCACCACTGGCCACAGCAAGGTGGCCACAGACCCTGCACTTCGAGTAGAAGGGGCCTGCCTTTGGGAGTCAGGCAGACCTGGGTTCAGATCACAGCGTTGCTACTGGGTCCCATGGATAAAATGAAGGATGACACTCATTTTATCTGTCTAGTCTGGTTCATGCTCTGTAAAATGGAAACAATGTCACCTCTGGTACTGGTGTTAGGGGATGTATATGAAGAGACAGGTGATGATTTTGAAAATAATGTAGCTCTATATTAAAAGGCTGTGGTTTGCATTACATTTAATTGGGAGAACAAGATAAAACAGGATGCTCACTTAAGTTTTAAATAAACAACAGATGATATTTCATTATAAGTTTGTCTCATGCAATATTTGGCACAAACTTATAACGAAGAAATTATCCCTTGTTTTTCAGAAGTTGGAGTTTAACTGGGCTTCCTGTACTGTTACTTGCTAAATCTGGCAACCCTAATTTTAATGGAATATTTTGTCAACAGAGATAAATTAAAATCCTAGACAAAAGAATTGCTGACTTAAAAAAACAAAACAAAAAAAACCAGCTTTATTGAGATAAAATTTATCTACCATATGATTCACTCAAAACAATGTTCTTAGTATAGCCTTATATAACCATAACCATAGCCTGAGTTTAGAACATTTCCATAACCTGACAAAGAAACCCAATACCCATGAGCAGTTACTCCCAGTCACTCCCACCTGCCACCCCCAGCCCTGCAAGGAATCTACTTTCCATCTCTACAGGTTTGTCTATTGTGAACACTTTGTATGAGTGAAGTCATTGAGTATGTGGTATTTTGTAATGTCTTCTTTCACTCTGAATAACTTTTTCAAGTTATTGTCATAGTGGTGTTGCTTAGATCAGTTTTCTGTTACTTTTTATTGCCAAAAAATATTCCATTGTATGAATAAACCACACTTTGTCCATTAATCAGATGATGGGCACTTGGGCTGTTCTGCTTTGCAGCTACTATAAATAATGCTGCTATGAACATTCATGGACAAGTTTTCATGAGGACATATGTTTTCATTTCTCAGTTATATACCTAGGAGTGGAATTGCTGGGTCACATGGTAGCTCTATTTAACTTGGAATTGCCACACTGTTTTCCAAAGTAGCTGCAGGAATGCATGAAGGTTGCAATCTCTCCACATCTTCATCAACACTTACTGTTGTCTATCTGTTTGGTTCTAGACATCGTGTGGGTATGTAGTGGTATCTTACTGTGGTTTTGATTTGTATTTCTTTAATGACTAACAATACTGAGCATCTTTCCATGTGCTTACTGACCATCTGTTTATCTTCTTTGGAGAAATGTCTACTCAGATCCTTTGCCCATTTCTAAGATTGCATTATTTGTCTTTTTATTATTGAGTTGTATAGTTTTTATATATTCTGTATACAAGTCCCTTATCAGATATATTATTTGCAAATATTTTTCCCATTCTACGGATTATCTTTCCACTTCCTTAATGATGTCACTTGTGGTACAAAAGTTTTTAATTTTTATGAGTCCAATTTGTCCATTTCTTCCTCTTGTTGCTTGTGCTTTGAATGTCATATCTAAGTCATTGCCTAACCCAAACCATGAAGATTTACTCTTTGTTTAATCTGTTGACAGGTTTTCAGGCTATTTCACTTACACTGGATTTAGAAACCTCTTTGTTCCTAAATGCTTGGAGGGAAAATGAGGAGGTGGAGTGGAGTGGGGAAGAGATGTATGTGTGACTTATAAATAAAAACAGATATTGAAATACAAAGTAAATGCCTCTCCAACTTACTCACCCAACAATAATCTTCATTGTGATTTCCAAATGATCTTTCCACTACAAAAGTTAACCATAAAAATACCCCTAACATATCCAACATCCCCCTTCCCTCTATCAGCCCCTGGAACTGGCCGGACTGCATACCGTGAGGCTAGTGTGAAGAGTTTCTTGCCAAGATGACAAGAGGGGCTAAGACTGGAGAGATTAGTAAAGTCAGAGCTAGGAGAGTTGAGGTCCAAATGCCAGCAACAGAAAGCGTGCCTAACACATTGAGAGCAGAGGGGAAAAGGAAGCAAAAGCAAAGAGAGAGGTTCCAGAGTCACAAAGCCAAGGGTTTAGGACTGTGGGACAAGATGAAGTGGAAGCAGGTTAGAATCAGTTGTAGAGAGATGAAGGGTATTGAGAAGGAGGTAGTGAGTAACTGAAGCAATGGTCTGAAAACCCCAGAATTCAAGGCTTCCTGGCCTATGGATCATCAGAAATGTAAGTCAAGAGTAGGTCAGTCCACTTTCAGGAAACAGGCGTGGGGCGGGAGAATAGGGAGCATCAATAGCCACTGCTCTGGAAAGCCACCATTCCTTTAGATCAGCTACTTTATCTCCTAAGTAGTCTCATGAAGGAGTCAATATTGTCTTGCCTATTTTCTAGATATGGACACTTCATCCCTGGAAAATGTATGCATCTAGACTTCTGTTTCCAGCAATACAAAAACTAGTATTATCCAAAGTGCTGTCCTGCTGCACTTATTTTATGGTATATTTGTAAGAAATAAGTTTAATGTCCAAGGATCTCCTCCTCACCCCAAAGAAAAACAAACCTGAGCTGAAGAAAATCTGCATTAAGCAGATGGAAAGATGGGGTTGCACTGCGTACAAATGTCAATATCAGCTCTGCAACTGAGACACTAATCCCTGGACCATCATCAAGGTGGAGGAGCTAAGCCTAAAACTACCATATTAAATTACAGACCCTCAACAGTCTAAAGTGATCCCACATTCGTAGCCCTTTGTAGGTCCCAGAAAGAAATCTAATACAAAGACTTTTCGGAGGAAAGCATTTAGGTCTATAGGATTCCTACCAATTAAGCACATACAAATATGGCGCCATAACAAAAGACCACCAAATACACAAGAAAACAAGTCACTATCCCTTAAAGTTAGCAAACACATCCAACAATAAACTTGGACGGCCAATATTTCAGAAATTATCATTACTAGTTAGATAATATGAAATAATGTTGCATTAACTGTTAAAGGAAATTAAAATTGGCATTACAAAAATAAGCAAGCAACAAAAGACCACCAAAATAAGCAAAGATAGCTGAGAATAACCCAATAGAACTTCTAGGAATGAAACTATTGCTGAAATCAGAAATGCAATGGATGAGTTAAATAATGGATGAGACCCAACTGAAGAGATATTAGAGAATTGGAATGCAGAGCTGAAGAAATTACCTATTAGTGTAGCACTTGAGTCAAGGAGATGGAAAATATGAAAGAGAAGTTAAGATCTATGAAGGCTAAAATTAAAAGTTCTAAATCACATCTGATAAAAATCACAGAAGGAAAGAATACAGAAAATGGACTTTTTTCAGAGAACAATGGCCAAGAAATTTCCCAAGCTGATAAAAGAAATGAATCCAAAAATCTAGGAAGTATAAAGGAATAACAGATATGTGTAGGTATAGTACATTGAAACTGCAGAACACCAAAGACAAAGACGCAAATTAAAAACAACCAGAAAGAAAAGACAGACCACCCACAAAGACATTAAAGTGACAGCAGACTTCTCAACAATGGTAATAACAACCAGGAAACAGTGGAACCATATCATTTCAGTACTGAGAGAAAATAAACGTTAACCTAAAATTTGTACCCAGCATGGTTTGAAACAAAAAGTGATTGCATAAAATTTTATAAACAAAAAATAAAATGCTTGCCACCAACAGATCTATAGTTAGTAAAATAACATTTAAAAGACATTCATCAGAGAAAAAAATAAAAGATAAGAGAAAATGTGTCTATACTACAAGAAGAAACTGTGAGCAAATCAAATGGAAAATATACAGGTAAATCTACACAAATTTCTATTTTAACTAAATACTGAACTAAAATACTAAAAAATCACAACCTGTAAGTCATAAGTATGAAGTATGGAGGGAACTGCCTGGGGGTTAAAAAGTTTTCTAAAGTCTTATGTTCTTCATTAAAGATTTTGTCTAAAATGCACGTAGATGGTAAACTAGGATTGTCCTGAGAAAACACCTACTGCCCCAGCATAAATATTAGCAGCCCCTTTTACTCTCAAAAGTGTCCTGGATTGAACAATAAGTTATATTGTCATCCTGCCTATGACATGATAAACCCTCTCTTGGGTACATGTCTTTGTATGTGTGTACTGGGAGATGTGTGCAAAAATGTTCAACAAGAGGGACACTGCTTAGTGGTGTTTTGTAAGCTGTTTAGTCTTCTCATAAAAGGAAATGATGGAGATTAGGGAAACATGGAGCTCTTTGCAGTCATGATTAAGAATGGGAGCTGGAAAGTGAGCCTGCCTAACTTTTCATCCCAGCACCACCACTTCCCAGCTCTGAGCCCATGGTCAAGTTGCCAGACCTCTGTAAGCCTCAGTTTCCTCACATGGAAGATTTGGGTGATAATAACCTACCATGCAGCGTTGTTGGGAGGTCCATTAGCATTCATAACAGAAACTAACATTTAATCAACACTTCCTATAGCCACATGTCTGCTATGAGTTTTATGTATATCGCTCATTTAATCCTCATGATGACCTTGAAGGTGGGTATTATTATTATTATTCCCATTTTATAGGTGAGATACCTGAGGCCACATTGAACAACCTATCCAAGGTCACAGAACAAGCACATCTTGGGCCAACACAAAAGCTGGGCATCCTGACAGGAGTGCGGGGCTCTTGGCCACAGAGCCTGGTGTGCCATGAGTGCTCAGTACCTGAGTGAGTAAATGGTGGTGATGAAGATCTTGGTGGTGGTGCCATTCCTATCAGATCAACAGGGGGCAGCAAGGATGGAGGCCTGTAGACCCTCTGGAAAAGGTGACACTGGTGCCCACTGGCACCCAATACATTCTCTAATGCTGCCGGGCTTGAAGCACAGTGTCCCCTCCAGTCAGTTGCGGGTGGCTCCATATTCCAGCTGTGCTTGGAAATACCTTCTGGGGGGCTTTTCAAACACTGCACACTACCAAGATCCTAAGCCAGTTCCCCGGTTTCACAGAAACGTGTGCAAGCCTGAAGGAAGAGACAGGAGTCTCTGGTTTGGCTTGTGTTTTCAGGCATGGTTTACTGTTCATCTTCAGGCAGGGAAACCAACGTAAGAAGCAGATGAGAGTCCACATGAAATGCTCACTTCTACTTTTTCAGTCAAGCACTAGAACGAGTGTCTAAGGGCTCCCATAACATCACCGCCTGGACTGACCTCTGTGTGGCCTTGCCCGTGGCCTTATTCCTCTTTGAATCTTGACTTTCAGTTCTTTCAACAAACCAAATAATGAAAGAAGTGAGCTATCATCTTTACAGATGAGAAAACAGAGATTCCTCCTGAGGCAAAGGAGCCACAAAGGAGGAGAAGGGGAACTGGGAGCTGGAAGGGGATGGAGGCCTCAGGGACCAGGTGACTTTGCTCCACACAAAAGGTGACATAGCCTAGGAAGTTTCATGAACAGGAGAGAGGCAAGAAGTCCTTGTCATAGTAAAATGTGGGGTTGGGGGAGAATAAGGAACGTCCTTCCCTGTTTCCTTCTGTCTTCCCTCCCTCCTCCCTCTCTTCTTCCCTCTTTCTCTCCCTTGATTCCTTGGGAGGGCAGGGTGGATGCTGATCCAGGCCCTGGGAATATCCTGGGAACAGGCCAGCCGATTCTATGCTCTGAAGGAAATGTGAGAGCCTGCCCCACAAATCGCAGTGGAAGCTGCTGAAAAGACAGCCCCTCACTTCAGCCTCTGCAAGGCCCCACACATCACATACAGGTGCCCTGGTGTTAGGTGCTGAGCCTAACGAGGCACTAGTCAGGCCTCTGCCGCTGGCTGGGGGTCCAGCCCCAGTTTCAGAGCTATCAAGGCTCAATAGCCTACGTGTGCCACAGCTCCAAAACCCAGCCTCACGGACTTAGGATCCAAGATTTTTTGCGTCTTTTAGGTTTAGACAGACCCAGACTCCTGACCTGTATTTTTCTTGCTCTTGGGCCTGGCACCACTTTCCTCCATACAAAGCTATTTACCAGGAGCTAAACGAAAATGATCTCTCCAATTTGCAGCCACGCTGCCTGGCTTTCTGATGTTAAAAGGCCTGATTTGTTAAAGCCTCAAACAAACATATTGCCTACATGGGTTTTGTTTCCAAAAGCTGGTCTAGTTCTCCCAGGCAGAGCTGATGAAAAGGAGGTATGGGGACCCATGCCACCCCTCTATAGAGGACCCCTATAAACTCACGTGCTGCCTGACCTTGGGCATTTAGCAGGAGGGGCTCTGTGACTGTGCCTCAAATCCTTCCAGGAAGTCCCACCAGCTTCGTCTGCCTGGTCTCCCGTGACACCCCAATGCTTTCAGGCAACTCCCAGGCTGGAACTCACTCAGCCAACCCCTGCATGCTGAGGCCTGTCATGTGCCAGGCATGTGCTAGGAGCTGGAGCAAATTAGACATGGCCCCTGTGCTCCCTGTACTTCCATTCAGGGAGGGAGAGCGATGTTAGCTCAAATCCTAATGGAAGTACTCACCTCCAACTGTAATATTCCATCCTTAACCAAGAAAAATGCAATATTATAGGAGGAGGTGGGAGAGGACCCTGACAGGGTCTGGGAGGGCAGAGCAGGCTTTTCTGACCTCTGAGCTGAGAGTAGAAGGATGCATGAAGAGGGCAATGCTGCTGGGGGTGGAGTCAGGGGCAAGAAGGATGTTTTACGGGAGGGAGCTGTATGTGTCAAGGTTCTGAGGCAGGAGGGAGCACACCTATGCGGGGAGCAGACTGCCTAAGGCCTGGAGTGGAAACTGAGGCTGGAAATGAGGCAGCAGTTGGTCCAGAGCCCCTGCCTACCTCAGCGACTGTGCCCACAGTGCTCTCTCCACCCTGCACACCTGGTGCTCGAAACTCCATGCACCTCCCTTCCCTTCCCTTCCTGCCCTATCCCATATCCCTCCCTCCAAGAAACCTCCCTCATTCCCATACTTGTAAACATCCACTCCCTGCTCTGAGCCCTCTCCTGATATGGAGACACCAACAAGTCCACAAACCCAAGTTGGGCCTCCCTACTCACCTGACTGTGCCAGGGAGATGCCCAGACAAAGGGGCCCAGTTGCTGCCACAGTGGGGGCACCAACACATCATGACTGCGAGCAGGTGATCGGTGCTGGCTTGAAGGTATGCAAGTTGCCTTCTTCTCCCCAGTGGAGGCACCAAATACTCCCTGAGCCCCTACTCCACCCTGGGCATGACTCTAAGTCCTAGGGACGCAGGTGCGAGCTGAACAAGCCTATTCCTGCCTTCATGGGGCTTGTGCTCAAGAAGAACGGGCAGAAATAAACAAATGTGTCTGATGCCAGGTGTCGGTAGAAGATTGAGAAACAAAGCAGGTTATTGAATAGGGCGTGCCGGGTGAGTGCGGTAGAATGGGCTTTTTATTAGAGAACATGGACTGTCTTCTGACAAAGCACCAACAAGACAGAGTCTTTCCATAGTGAGGGGCTGAGTTGTGAGAATACCTGGGGGTGGAGCAGTGCAGGCAGAGGGAGAGGCAAGTGCAAGGCCCTGGGACAGGCCAGAGTGCAGCACGCCTGAGGGGTGGCATACATTTGGAATGAAGTGCAGGGGGCAGGTTAGGAGAGGAGGCTGGGGAGATGATGGAGGGTATCTCAGGATTGTACCCCAGATTTAATTTATAGAGGCAATTGAGTGACAAGATAGAGAGAACCATGAGGGGAAGGACTGGATAGGGCCAGGACACAGAAGGAGTGAGGCAGAAGCCTAGGCCAGCAGAGCCCTCATTGTGGTTTCCTCGGGAAAGCCCAGGCCAGGCAGAGGAAACAGCCCAGGACCGGCTAGTCTGAATCGTGTCGGGGGAGCTCTGGGCTCTGGGGTGGTCTCTAGATGCTCGGTACCTGGTTTAGGGGTGGTTTAGGGCAGGGGAAATATTGGTTAGTGTGTGAGTGAGATAGGGGAGGTGAGTGGAGAGTGGGCCCTGGACTGGTTGGTTACATGTGAGTGGTGGGCTCGCAGGCAAGTTGCTTGCTGGCCAGCAAGGTCCCCAAGATGGCAAAGCATCACAAAATATAGGAAATACCAAACATGATTCATACGGGGGTCCAGACCGTGCAGGGCCTCACAGGCCACGGGGAAGAGCTGGAATCCCCTCTCAAGGATATAAAGGCCTGTAGATGGGGAGATCTACCTGGGAGTGGCTGAGAAGCTACGGAAAGAGGCTGCCTGCGAGCTGAGTCCAGAGACAAGGGCAGGGAAGGGAGGTGCAGGAAGAGAGGGTAGTGGGAACAAGGACTCTAGGGCATGACTGTGCATCAGGAAGGGTGAGGGGTCTCAGGGTGGGTGGTCAGGTCAGCAGTGGGAAGTGGAGGCAGGAGCTGGGTTGCAGAGGGCTTGCCTGCCTGGAGGGTCATGGTTGAGATTGAAACCATAGCGCTGAGGCCCAAGAATTAGCTGCCAGAGGTCCCCAGGCTGGAGAGTGGCTGATCAGCTCTTTCCACTGTAGGTTATGATTCTTTCTTTTACGTTCTGTGGTTAAGCTATACTTTCTCCCTCCAGGACCCTGAGAATTCCTGAGGCCAGAGTCTGCTCTTGTCTCAACGTGAATCCCCCTTAAACCAGGCCCCATGCTGTGTGCTTTACACGCATCAGGTCACATTGTGTCACTTCAGCACCTGCCAGCCCTCTGGGATAGGTGCAGTCTCTGCCTTTATTGAAGGTAACTAAAGCTCAGAAGTAAATCATGTGCCTAAGAGCATGAAGCTAATACAACATGGAGTCAAGACTCAGACGCACCCAGTGGTGTCCCCATGAATGTTTAGCCAGTTCTCCAGGAAAAGAGAACTGATTGTTAATGTTTGTCAATTTCTGTGGCATAAATACGCCCACCATGGCTGATTCCAAGCTGCCAGCATGAGCCCATGGAAGGCGGAGTTGGGGAGCAACCATTAAACAGTATTTCCACCAGGAGGATATTACAGACATAAATAACCTTAAAAGCATAGATCAAGAGTTGGCAAACTTGGCCTGGGCTATGGGTCAAATCTAGTGCTACATGTTTACAAATAGTTTTATGGGAGCACAGCCATGCCCATTCTTTTATGGCTCCTTTTACCTTAAAACAGCAGAGCTGAATAGTGTGTCAGAGACCAGAAAGCCTAAAATACTTTCTATCTGCGCTTTCATAGAAAAACTTTGGAAACCTCTGATACAGATGGTAATACAATGTTATAAAATAACTAGGAAATGATGAGTTTTGAGTATTTATTTTCTGTTTTTGATATAATTTATTTAATTGGAATTTTCTACAATTTCATTTTTAATATGTATTTAAAAACCAGCTGCAAAACACCTACAAATTTACTTTTGCAGGCTGGAAGGATCCCACTCCAGCACACCACTGAATTATGTCTGCCTCCAAATCATGTGCTCTTTTCTTGACACATTTTCTCCATGAATGAATGAGTGAATGAATGAGTGAAAGCACGCATGCATGAACAGACAAGTGGTCAGCCTGGAAGAGAAGGGCCCTCGGCCTGCATGTTGGGAAATGTTGCAGACTTCAGCAAGAGCACGGATGCCTTTGACAAAGGCCTGATGACAGGAAGAATGAAACTCAACTGACCTATTTAAAGCAGTTAGAGGAAGAATGGAGACTTAGCAGGTCGAAGAGGGAACCTAGAGAAGGGGCCTTCATAGGGCAATAGGGGTAATTTTCCACGAGCAGAACCAGGATCAACGGGGCACCACAAAAGGTCTGTGTCCACCTCAGTGCAAGGCCTGTGGGTCCCATTATCAATAGAAATGAAAGTCTAATTAATAGACACTGTTTTGCCCCATGCTGAATGCACAAAAATCTAACTTGGTTCTTTAAGAATTGGAGGAGCAGAAGTGGCTTATGTGAGGCACTTTTAAAGTTTTCTTTAGTAGAAACGTTTATGCCTAACAGGAAATCGTTTGAAGTGAAAATGACATAAGCAGAATTATCAGGTCTAAGAGCATGTGACTTGACCCTGTCTTTAGCAAGGGCTGTCTCGGGAATAAAGTTGTCTACACTTGAGGTGCTACGCACACATGCAAACACACACATGCACACATTCACACAAATACACACACACACACACACGCCATGTTAATACTGGGCCTGCCTATTCCCCCCAGTCATGATAGATCCTAGTGCCTCTCACCCTATTCTATCCACCTAAAAATACCCCGACACAGTGAAAGACATAGGCCAGAAGCTGAACACACACTACAGAACCCCAAAAGGGAGATGGGGCCCTTAGAGAAGGCAGAGGACGTTTGCAGAATCCTGAGCATGCTGGGAAAGGATGGTTGCACAGCTGTTCCCCAAGATTATTTGGTGTGGCTTTTCTGGCCTGGCCCAGCCCAGAGGCTCCACTGAAAGAGAAAGAGAATTTCCAGTTGGGTTGGGTGTTTTTTTGTTTTGTTTTTGTTTTTGTTTTTTGCCAGGAGACTTTCCCCTTGTCCTTGCTTTGCCCTTTCCTGTTGTGCAGGGGGCCACTCTCTGGCTTCAAGATGTGCCTCCTCTCTGTGGACCTGCACTGCACCTTGGATGGGACACTCAAAGCTGCTCGTCCCCAGGCAATTTTGCCTTCGGGAGATGTCCTCAGCCATGCCAGCCTGGTGCCCGAGCCCACTCAGGTGCCACCCTGCCATCTCACGGGCTTATCCTGGGGCACTCCCTACAGGGAAAACACACAGACAAAGGGCACCTTAGCTTCCTGGCCCTGGACTGCAGGGGCTGTCATTGGAGCCCTGCACATATATGAGCCGTGGATGCATCTTCACAAAACCACAGTCAGAGGGAGAAGGGGACTAGCCCAAAGTCATTCCATTGAGTTGAAGTAAAACCAGGTCAGGACTCCAGGTCTTCTGTCTGCCAGGCCTCCCAGAAACCAAACAGAACCCAGCTGCCAGGAAGAAACTGTCCTCTCCCTTCCTACTTTCATATTTTCCTTAATGACGGACGTCATCAACACAAACTTTCAAAACAATACAAAGGGCATAGCTATTGCTTCTTATGGAGGGGGTGAGAAGGAAAGAGAAACTTTATACATAATAATTTTTTGCTATCAAATGAGAGATGCAGGTGACGAGCAGAGGCCAGAGCATGGCACATTTAATTTAAGCCATGGCAGCGAGGGGCAGCCTCCATTACAGCCATAATAAATTACATACAAGTGCCACCGAACAATAACAAAAACTGTGGGCCATCTATTTCAGTTCCATTTACAAGAAATCAATATCAATACTTAATGCAATACTGGTGAAAAATGAGCAGAGATACAGAAAGCATAATAAACCAGGAATGGAAGGCTCTCAGCATTTCACTTTGGAAGAAAAAACGAACTGTCTATATTTTCATGTTGAGGGATATTTCATTGAAACCATGCGTTGGAGGTATGAGGGTTTTCCAGATCTAACTTTAAAATATCCTCTTTATTTAATTAAGAAAGTTCTTTAAATGGTGGATTACTAGCTGGATAAAACTCACGTGTATGGAAAGAGGCATTTCATCTTTCCCAATGCACTGGGCATCTTTCACCAAATTTTCTTTCTTGTAATAGCCTCAGTTGGATTATGCACATGCTGTGCCGTGTTTATGCTGTTTTTAACAGCCTGGCTTTGTGTTTTGGGGAAGTACCTGGTGTCAAAAAGTACCTGGTGTCAAACCAGATAAATGCAGGCAGCCAGCTCAGGTGTCTGGTAGGGAAGCCACATAACAATCCCGTGTTCCACCTGCTTATGTGGACAACACATCCAGAAGCCCAACCCAAACGCAGGTGGACCTGGTCACTGCTCCTTCACCTGGACACCTGCCAGGCAGACACCTGCCATATCACTGTGGACTGTCCATGGCCATTCAGTTTGACCATCAGAGCCTGGGTGTCTTGGCCATGGCCCTGGTTTTCCCCATCAGAAGGCCCAGTAGGAGGCCTGTGTGATCCCAGAGGTGGACAGGAGCTAGAACCTCCATGTCAACCCAGGCAGGACAGCACTTCTCAGTCACCAGCAATAGCTGGACACCCAGCCTCCACTGCGTGGCCTGAGAATATATCAAGTCATTTTACTTCCCTGAATGCCACTCTAATGGTGCAGCGCCAGCTGTCCCTTCCTGGTGCTCAGCGTATCCTGGAAAGGTCTCTTGGGCAGATTCTAAAACTTTTAGGTTATTTTCATTATTAAAATTGTGTCCAGTTTAAAACTCCAACCTCATGTCCAACTCGAAGCTTCCTCCTCACCCTTCTCTGGCCAGGCTGAGGCTCCAGGGACTGCAGAGAGAAGGGAGTTCCTTCTCACCTTGGAGTGGGGTGTATTAGTTCATCTTCATGCCGCTGATAAAGACATACCCAAGACTGGGAAGAAAAAGAGGTTTACTGGACTCACAGTTCCACATGGCTGAGGAGGCCTCACAATCATAGTGGAAGGCAAGGAGGAGCAAGTCACATCTTACATGGATGGCAGCAGGCAGAGAGAGAGCTTGTGCAGGGAAACTTCCCCATATAAAACCATCAGATCTCCTGAGACTTATTCACTATCACGAGAATAGCATGGGAAAGACCTGCCCCCATGATTCAACCAGCTCCTACTGGGTCCCTCCCGCAACATGTGGGAATTCAAGATGAGATTTGGGTGGGGACACAGCCAAACCATATCATGGGGCATCCCTCAGTGCCCAGAGGATGGGGAGGAGACTACGAAGACCAGATGTCGGGCGGCACACCTGAGTGCATGACTGTGAGAGTAACAAAGACAGGGAGGAGGCATAGGCTTGAAGGGGACTGGAGAAAGCATCCACGGGTGCTTGAGATAATGTGACTCTGAAGAGCCTGGGAGATATTCAGGTGGAGACAGCAGCGTGTTTGGGGGCTGGGGATGCCAACTTGAGTCTCCAGTGTGGCATGTGAGTGGAAGTCGCCGTTGGGACTTCCCACGGCCCTCTCCACATGGGGAGCTGTCCTGGCGCTCACACCTGAGCCTGCAGTCCAGCCCACAGTACCTCGCTGTATCTTGTGTCTCATTCTCTGTGTCATGCATGTGTCACAGGTTCCCCAAGTTCGAAGAGGGGAGTTATGTGAACTAGAATGTGGATCTCCTCACTCCCAGCCAGTGATTTCTTGTTTTCACAATGAGCCCCAGCATTGCTTTGTTTGTTTTGTGTAACTCAGTCTTCTGTGTTACTTGCAGCACAAAGTACTCTTTTCCTCAAGTAATTAAAAAACACTTAGATTAATATAATGATCCAAGGGGACCCTGCAGAACAACATCATTCCAATTCCTCCTCATTTTTGTGGGGCAGGGAGTGGAGGTTAGATAATTGTGCATTCACTCATTCAGTCATTCACTCATCCAACCTCGTTCCCCAGATGAGGCAGGGAAAGTGTAAGAGGATGTGATTCATTCCATCCAGGAACCAGCACAGCCAAGCAGCCACTCAGCTGAGACTTGAAGGATGAGGAGGGGCTCGTTATTCAGGTGATGGCAAAGAGCACCCCACACAGAGGGACAAGGGAACAGAGTCTGGAGGTAGCCAACCTAGGGCATGTTGGAGAATTTCTATGGCTAGAGGGCCTTAGTGCATTTGGTAAAATTGACGTGATCATATTGCCAACTGCCCTTTCCCCAGCAAACTCCTGTTTACCCTTTAAGTCCCAATTCAGGCAACACCTCTTCCAGGAAGCCTTCCTGCCTGTCAGTGTTGGATGCTCCTTACTCTGTCTGCATAGCCCACATGTTCTGGCAGGGGTGGGGAGATGAGCTGACATCTGTTGCTTAAACTATGAGCTTCTGCAGGGTGCAGGTTGGGTGGTGCTCTTTCTGGAATCCTTAGCCCTTGGCACACGACTGAAACAGGCCAAACATCACAGCCATGACCCTGAGGGCTTGTCAGGAGGATTACAGGAAGCCAACTTTTTGTAAAGGGTTGCACGGCCGCAGTAAATGTCTGCTATGTTCTTACCAAACATTTGTCAAATAAACAAATAAATTCTGTAATATTTTACCTTTCTTCTTATTAAGAGATATTTCAGAGCCACACTGGATGAGAAGCCGGAGTGGAGGTGGGCATTATTCTCTGCTCCCCTCATCCCTCAGCCCATGGAAAGGCTTGGGGTAGTAATTGCAGAAGGGGAAAGAACTTTTAAACGTCTCTCCTTTTGTTTTATTGTCAAATGATAGCATTGTTCACAGTTTTTGAAATGCTGAAAGCAAGTTTGCAAACTCTTTCTGCAGAAACAAGGTGGGGGGTGTATGAGTGTGTGTGAGTGTGTGTGGTCTCTGTTCCTCTACAATAACGGGGGTGTGTATGAATGTGTATGAGTGTGTGTGATTTTTGTTCCTCTACAATAATGGGAGTGTGTGTGTGTGTATGAGTGTGTGTGATCTCTGTTCCTCTACAATAATGGAGGTATATGTGAGTGTGTATGAGTGTGTGTGATCGCTGTTCCTCTGCAATAATGGTGGTGAATGCGTGAGAGTGTGTGTGTGTGTGAGATTTCTGTTCCTCTGCAATAATGGGGGTGTGTGTGAAAATGTGTATGATCTCTGTTTCTCCACAATAATGGGTGTGTGTGTGTGAGTGTATATGAGTGTATGTGGTATCTGTTCCTCTACAATAACTGGGGTGTGTGTGAGTGTGTATGAGTGTGTGTGACTCTGTTCCTCTACAATAATGGGTGTGTGTGTGAGTGTGTATGAGTGTGTGTGAGATCTCTGTCTGTTTCTCTGCAATAACGGGGATGTGTGTATGTGAGTGTGTATGAGTGTGTATGATCTCTGTCTGCTCCTCTACAATTAAGTGACCAGAAACAGGTGGTTTCAAAGGTGAATTAATTCTCTGCTGGAAAAATTGGGCTGGAAAAATCTAGTCATTAGGAAACCAGGTGAGCAAGAAATATAACTTCTGCTCAATGAAAGTGAACTGAATTTCTATCGAGTCCCCCTTTCTCTAAAACTCATTTTCAACTAACTCAGTGCTCTGTCAGCCAACCCTGGGGCTGCACTTGGGGCTTACATGTGGCTAAGATGTCAGGCAACGGGGTCTGGTCCTTGTCATCTCACTGCCTGGCCACCAACATGTCCTTATTCCCTGCTGGTCTCAGTTCCTGAGCCAGTCCTGATGATCCATGGAGACCCTGCCTCGCTCCTGCCTCCCAGCTCAGCCACACGGTCTCTCTCCATCTCCACCCCACCACCCTCCTACCGTCTCCAGCCCCTCTTCAACACCCAGGAACCATCTGGCTGCTTCTATACCTCTCTGGGGACTCTCAACCTCCCTGCACCAAGACACCCACATCTGGCTGTTTCTGCCCTGCAGCTCTGGCACCGTAATGAGTCAAGGGCAGTTCTGAGATTTCACATGCTCCCAGGCCTTCCCCGGGGAAGGGGAGGTGTGTGTCTCCTCTGCTTTCTGTCCCTAAATCCAGAGAGCGGTCTGCTTCTCCTTCCCTTCCCACAAGTACCAAAGCTCTCTCTTCTTCTCTCACTGATTTGCATTCTTTCAAATATTTTCCTGTGCTTAGACCTAGGCTGCTGGAAGTCAAAAGCAGATTATTTGAAGTTTTGCTCTTCTGCTGCCTATACTGGGAGACGGAAGAAGGACAGGAGGAAATGCCAGAGAAAGAAGCATGGATAACATCACAGAATACTACCCCCTACCTGGGTGGCAAGACAAGTTCAGGCTCCTCAGGTTTAAGTGGATACCCAGTCCCGTGGTGCTGCCGGACAGCTGTCTTGGGTACATCTGGCTGCCACCACGTGCTGGCTAAGATATGGGGGGAACCCTGGGGAGCACTCATACCTGGCTTGCCTCTCAGCTGTTTCTTCCTCCCTGTGTGACAGATCAAGCACTTCCCCCCTGAACCCTGGCTCCTAACCAGGACTGCTGGGGCCACAGCGATATCGTGAGAAGCAATCAGGGCTTGGGACCCGAAAAGAACCACAGAGACTCCCCACTGGCCTCACATTTATTCTCTGCCACGTGGTCTGGATGGAAAACTAGAGAGAGTGTGGACAGCACTTGCCACTTGCCTCCGCTGAAAAAGTAACTCTAAACCGTCTTCCCCAAACTCAGACTGTTCCAGAACAGCCGGAGGTGCAGAGCCACACGCTCCTCTCAGTGAGCCTGCCAGTGAGGCTGAGTTGCACTAAAGAGATTGTGCAGGTGCCGCCAGCTTCCCAAAGGCAGACTCTTCCTATGGCTGCAAACGCTCCTCTAAGAACTCACCAACCCTCACAACTTGACCAACCTTCTCTGCAACTTCCCGGAAGATGAAAACATGCCCTCCAGCCCTAGCTCTTCTCAGGTTTACTTTCTGACACCCCCCCTTCCCAGAGAGCTCCCATTCTCCCAGGGGCCTCCCTTTCCAGGGGCCAGCACTCAACCTTTGTCTCCTCCCAACAAAGCCTAAGAGAGGGCTCCCTGACCGCCGGCCCAAAGGCCTGGGTCCTGGGCTGCTCAGTCCTTCCATTTTGTTTGCCGCAGCTGAGCCCACTGTTCCCCAGTGGATCCGGCTTCCAGTGCCACCACCTTCCCTTCCAGGAAGTCCCAGCCAGGAGATGAACTACAAAGGCAGCCCCCTCCCCCATCACCATTACTGTCACTGACTGGCCCTGGGCCTTCATGCTCTTCCGGGTTCTGGGTGGACGGTGGCCAGGGAAAATGCAGGGGGTGGGGTGCCGCGACAGGGGATTCACCTGCAACCCAGATCTGCTGCGTCCCAGGGTCTGTGCTGGAAAGTGAATTGTTTCTTGCTCTTTTTTTTTCTTTGTTATATGCTCTAGGGAATAAAAGAAATTTTCTTCCTTACACCCACCTCACCCCCAGCGGGACCAGACTCTTCCTGTCTGAGATTTCCTCACTCCCTGTGGGGTTTAAGGGGGTACAGACACAGGTTTTGGGGGTTTTAATCTTGTCAGGACCTCCAAGAGACCTCCCTAAACAGAACCTGTTTTTGAATAACCCGAGGGCATTTCTCTAGGTCATCTCTGAGGGCAGGGGAGGGTCAGGCTCTCGGTTTCAAAGATAGGTTGGGGATGGGGGCCCACCTGGACTGGAACAGGATGCACTTTGAGGGTCCTGTGAGTGGTGGGCACTGGCACCTCACCCACCTGTGGAGACAGTGCCAGAAGCCCCTTGTGGCCTTGCTTACGATCACAACCTCTGAGAAACCTTCCAGTGGACTGGGGGAACCCGGGCGAGGAGTTATTGGTGGTGAGTGAATGGCCCTGGCCTGACCTGCCTGAGGCCTCACCTCCCGAGGCCTCACTTGCCCGTTCTTGAGTTGCTTACCCGCTGAATCTCAACAAAGTCCCCGGGAAGAGAAGAGTGGCCCTGTGGGTGACTGCTGGGGGATTCTTGCCAAGTGGTCAAGTTGGAAGCAGGTGGGATTTCATGTGGAAATGTAAAGAAAGAAAACATTTCTTTGCATCTCAAGTCTGAGGGTGGGATTCATGTTTGGCAAATGTTATCCCACCTCTCCTATGATTCCCATTTTACAAATGAGGAAATTAAGGCTCAAGGAAAGTGAGTAATCCTCAAGTTCAGAGTACAGTCAAATGCAACTTGGTCTGACTACAAAGAACATGCTTTTTCAGGCTCCCTGTATAGTTAGCAGACATCAGTTAGCACAAAGCTGTTTAGTGACAGGGTCCAGGCCAACATCTGGAACCATGCTCCTTTCAGAAATGGGGCGATTCTCTCTGGAGTCATCCTCTGGCGAACAGACTGGTCCCAGAGGTTCTTCTAAACCTGCAACTTGGCCGGGCGCAGTGGCTCAAGCCTGTAATCCCAGCACTTTGGGAGGCCGAGACGGGCGGATCACGAGGTCAGGCAATTGAGACCATCCTGTCTAACACGGTGAAACCCCGTCTCTACTTAAAAAAAAAAAAAAAAAAAAATACTAAACCTGCAACTAGATGCCCTCAGCTCTCTAAGTCACTATCTCCCACCTGTGGACTTGGTACAGTGAGGCAGGATTTATCCTTCTCATGAAAATTTTGAGAATGACATGAGAAAATGCGTAGAAGCACTTTAGAAATTAAAAGTGATTGTGTTAGGCTAATAATGCCCTCACCAAAGTACATCTACATTCTCATCCTTGAAACCTGAGACTGTTACCTTATATGACATTAAAAAGGTTGAACCCTTTCAGATATGATGTGATTAGATTAAGGATCTTGAGACAGACATTATCTTGGATTATTTGGATGGTCCTTAAAGTCAAACATGTGCATCCTCATCTGAGGGGCAGAGGAAGATTTTATACACAGACACAGAGAAGGAGGTGTGACCACAGAGGCAGAGTCTGGGGTGACATGGCCACAAGCCAAGGACTGCCAGCAGCCACCCCAGCTGGAGGAGGTAAGGAATGGCTTCTTGCCTGGAACCTCCAGAGAAAGCACAGCTCTGAGGGCACCTTGATTCCAGCCCAATGATATATATATTAGTCCATTTTCACACTGCTGATAAAGGCATACATGGGACTGGGTAATTTATTTAAGAAAGAGGTTTAGAGGACTTACAGTTCCATGTGGCTAGAGAGGCCTCACAATCATGGTACACGGCAAGGAGGAGCAAGTCACTTCTTACATGGATGGCAGCAGGCAAAGAGAGCTTGTGCACGGAGGAGACCTCTGTTTTAAAAACCATCAGATCTCATCAGACTCACTCACCATCATGAGAACAGCAGGGGAACGACCTGCCCCCATGATTCAACCATCTCCTACTGAGTCCCTCTCACAACATATGGGAATTATGGAAGCTACAAGGTGAGATTTAGGTGGGAACACAGAGCCAAACCATATCATTCCTCCCCTGCCCCCCGCAAATCTCATGTCTTCACATTTCAAAACCAATCATGCCTTTCCAATAGTCCCCTAAAGTCTTAATTCATTTCAGCATTAACTCAAAAGTCCACAGTCCAAAGTCTCATCTGAGACAAGGCAAGTCTCTTCTGCCTATCAGCCTGTAAAATCAAAAGCAAGTTAGTTACTTCCTAGATACAATGGGAGTACAGTCATGGGTAAATATAACTGTTCCAAATGGGAGAAACTGACTAAAACAAAGGAGTTACAGACCCCATGCAAGTCCAAAATCCAGCGGGGCAGTCAAATCTTAAAGCTCCAAAATGATCTTCTTTGACTCCATGTCTTGCATCCAGGTCACACTGATGCAAGAAGTGGGTTCCCACGGTCTTGGGCAGCTCCAACCCTGTGGCTTTGCAGGGTATAGGCCCCCTCCTCGCTGCTTTTATGGTATCGAGTGTCTGCAGATTTTCCAGGCACATGGTGCAAGCCATCAGTGGATCTACCATTCTGAGGTCTAGAGGACAGTGATGACCCTCTTCTCACAGCTCCACTAGGTGGTGCCCCAGTGGGGACTCTGTGTGGGGGCTCCAACCCCACATTTCCCTTCCACACTGCCCTAGCAGACGTTCTCCATGAGGGCCCCTCCCCTGCAGCAAACCTGCCTGGGCATCCACATGTTTCCATACATTCTCTCAAATCTAGGCGGAGGTTCCCAAACTTCAGTTCTTGACTTCTGTGAACCCACAGGCTCAACATCATGTGGAAGCTGCCAAGGCTTGGGGCTTTCACCCTTTGAACTAACAACCTAAGCCATACCTTGGTCTCTTTTAGTCATGGCTGGAGTGGCTGGGATACAGGGCAGCAAGTCCCTAGACTGCACACAGCAGAGGGACCATGGGCAAGGCCCACGAAACCATTTTTTCCTCCTAAACCTCTGGGCCTGTGATGTGAGGGGCTGCCACAAAGTTCTCTGACATGGAGATATTTTCCCCATTCTCTTGGGGATTAACATTCCACTCCTTGTTACTTACATAAATTTCTGCAGCCAGCTTGAATTTCTCTTCAGAAATCTTTTCTATCATGTTGTCAGACTGCAAATTTTCCAAATTTTTATGCTCCGCTTCCCTTATAAAACTGAATGTCTTTAGCAATGCCCAAGTCACCTCTTGAATGCTTTGCTGCTTAGAAATCTCTTCTGCCAGATACCCTAAATTATCTCTCTCAAGTTCAAAGTTCCACAAATCTCTAGGGCAGGGACAAAAGGCTGCCAGTCTCTTTGCTAAAACATAACAAGAGTCACCTTTGCTCCACTTCCCAACAAGTTCCTCATCTCCATCTGAGACCATCTCAGCCTGGGTTTCAATGTCCATATTGCTATCAGGCTTTTGGTCAAAGCCATTCAACAAGTCTCTAGGGAGTTCCAAACTTTCCCACATTTTCCTGTCTTCTTCTGAGCCCTCCAAACTGTTCCAACCTCTGCCTGTTACCCAGTTCCAAAGTCACTTCCACATTTTCAGGTATCTTTTCAGCAGCACCCCACTCTACTGGTACCAATTCAGTGTATTAGTTCATTTTCACACTGCTGATAAAGACATACCTAAGACTGGGTCATTTATACAGGAAAGCGGTTTAATGGATTTACAGTTCCTTGTGGCTGGGGAGGCCTCACAATCATGGCGCAAGGCAAGAAGGAGCAAGTCATGTCTTACATGAATGGCAGCAGGCAAAGAGAGCTTGTGCAGGGAGACTCCCATTTAAAACCATCAGATTTCATGAGACAGACTCACCATCATGAGACAGCATGGGAAAGACCCACTCCATTGATTCAACCATCTCCCACCAAGTCCCTCCCATAGCATGTGGGAATTGTGGGAGCTACAAGATGAGATTTGGGTGGGGACACAGAGCCAAACCATATCAATATTGATCTCAGACATCTGGCCCCGAGAACGGTGAGAAAATAAATTTCTGTTGTTTAAAGCCACCAAGTTTGTGATCATCTGTTAAAGCAGCCCTAGAAAATGAACAGAAAAAGGGAATAACACTCTTGGCAAAATGGATGTTCTGAGGTGATCATAGAGAAAATTCGAACCAATCACACCTGCACTACACAAGGACTAATTTGGGAAACTGGAAGTTCCCTGTCACAAAAGCTCAAGTCACTGGACAATTCCCAAAACTTTCATTTCTTCTCCCTCAATATCCTCATGAAGACGGGGCTTGTGTTAACTCTCACATGCTGATTGCACAAGTACAAAATAGCACAAGGCCTTTAGAGGGAAATTTGGCAACAAATTCCCTTGGCCCAGCCATTGCACTACTAGAATTTTTCCTAATGATACACTGACCTCCACCAAATGTGCACTCCTGGGAGTGTTTGAATACACTAATGCATATCCACTCAATAGAGTTAATAAACATACATATGTATACACATATATACATGTTATATACATACACATGTGCTCATTTTCATAAAAAGACACACAGAATGATAAACCAAAATCCAATAAAAATGTCTACCTATAGGGAGTAAGTAGGAATGGGGTGGAGAGAGGAGGTTTGGGGTGAGATTTCTCTGAGTATTCCTTTTTACATGGTTTTGGCTTTTGAACCATGGCATGTTTTACATATTTAAAAAATACTAAGTAAAAAAGGATAAACAAAAGCAAACCCTAAAATCTAATACAAACAGAAACAAATTCTATCTGCATATCAAACTTATAACCATTCAGAAAAAAGCATTAGTTCAAGTAATTTTTGATCCCAGTGCTCTGACTCTACACACTTAGTGGGATGTATTCAAAGCATAAGAATAGCTACAAAAAAATCTTGCACTTTAACTTGGTGAGTTTGTTGGTGGTAGTGCTCTTGGGATAGTAATTCTGACACTATTTTGCATACCTCGAGGATGAGCAACTAGACTGATGTAGGTGAGAAGCACAGTTGTCATTGGGAGAAGGAAAGTACAAATATGAAAGAGAGATAGTATCAGTATGCACATGTGATTTGTAAAAATACAAAGTGCATTAAGGGCCCTGCTTCTTGGTTCCTCCCTATGTCCACACCCTTTGCCACATGACTTTGTAGTTTCTCCCACTAAAGAGGCAGAGGATACCTCCCTGTCCTTGCCTTTGGGGTGACTATGTGACTTGCTGTAGCTGACAGAGTGTGAGTGAATATGATGTAGTCAAACGCTTGTAAAGTGCATATGCAGTTGGGCTTGCCCGTTTGGGTCTCTGCCATGACCATAAAAACATGCCCAGCCTAGCCCATTGATCCCAGGAGGATGAGAGGCACATGAAGCAGAGATGAACCAACCCTGCTGAGCCCAGCCTAGATGGTCTGGTCCCTGGCAGATTCCCAGACACACAAATGAGCCTAGCCATGATCAGCTGATCTCCAGTCAACCTGAAGGCTCAGGAGAATAAATGATTTTTCTTTTAAGCCACTGAGTTTTAGGGTGGTTCGTTAAGTAGCAAAATCAACCCCTTTAGAAGAAAATTTGGCAACAAATTCCCTTGGCTCAGCCATTACACTACTAGAGTTTTCTAGAGGATACACTCACCTCCCCAAAATGCACTTTCTTAGCTTTTGTCATTTAGTGGGATTGGTGGGATGGAGCAACAGAAATACCATCAGTAGGCTGGTGGTATAGCACAACAGAAATAAAGGAAAACAAGGGCTGGAAGTGTGGTCTGCGACCCTGGGCCTGCACAGGATATGACACGATATAGGAACATCACAAACAGCAGCAGCTCCTTCCCTTTCCCTTTGACAAACACACTAGAAACAAACAAACAAACAAAACACTTGACCTACTGATAGTGTTTGAATCCAAGAATTGCATTTCATTTGAGAGCTAAGGCCAAGGCCTGAACAAAGAGGGCAGTGGTGAGCTCTGTTGCTGTGGATTCAAGACAACACAAACTTGCAGGGAATACATAAACTCTAATTTTATGTCTTAATGATATGCTAAGAATAAGATTATGATTGTTGCATTTTCGAGTAGAACATAAGGTCATTTCGTACAATCCCTCATTTTATAGATGAAAAAACTGAGGCCCAGAGAAGCCAAAGACACAGCAAGGGTGCAGCAGAGCCAGATTGGAATATGGGTCTGGTCACTGCCTCTTCCTGTCCCTCTAGGCTATCCCCAAAGGGTACAGAATCCTCCTCTTCATCATAAGCGGAAGATCTTTTGTGAGACAGCCCAAGACTGATACTGGATGCTCCAAGCTTCTGTCCTGTTTCATCTTTAACTGAGCACCAGGCATCAGGTTTACACTTCCATGTCACCATCATCTTAAACCTGAAGTCTCTATTAAGCTCCGCCCAGGAAACCAGTCACCTCCTCTGTAGAAACACTTTATGTTCTCAAGGTGCTGGTGCCACCGGCTGACCCCAAGAGGTGTCGTCAGCAGGCAGTGCCGTCTGATCTGGCCCTCTGTTCCCTCTTTTTCTTTTAGTTGTGTATCTGTTGCATGCATTTCACTCTCCCCTTGTTCCACCCCCACAAAGAAGCAAGGTGCAGATAATGTGACAAAATAAAATAACATTTAAAAGAGAAAAAAGATTGAGAATCATTTCAATAGGCTCTGGCCTGGCTGGTGTGTGCTGATGGAATCAGGGAGCACTCTCAGGAGGTGTCTGATAGTCGTGTGGTGAGAATGAAGTTGGAAAGGCATTGGGGAAGCACGGAGAACTGGCTTCCAGTGCTGCTACTTTGCCATCCCTGGGGACCTGAGAGAAGTTACTGAACATCTCTAAGTCTGCCCCATCTGTAACCTGGGAACAGCAGCAGCCCCTTGGCAGCTTTCGTGAGATAGCATGACGTTGCTGTGGGGACCTTTAGGGAAGGACCCATAATAATGATACTTAAATCCTCCTTGTTATAGAAGAGAGGTAGCAACGCTTCTTCTGTCCCAAGGTCACTCCTGCGCCTTGGCCCCTCTGCTCCAGAATTCAGGCAGTTTCTCCTGAAAGACGGTCTTCATTCTTCCTCTGTAGGTGGCATGGTCCCACTCATTCCCTTATTTATTCCAAATTCAACCATTTACCATTTATCTCTCCCATCCCTCAGCTTCCTTCCACTGCCACCTAGTTTAGGACATCACCAGCCACCCCACTGTCCACACTACTCTCAGTCCTGGCCTCCAGGACACCCCATACCACAGCAGAGAAGTGTGTGTTCCTAAAATGCACTCCTCTTAGGATGAAAAACACATCCTGAACACAACGAACACATCCCCACGATGCTGGCTACTGCCCACACCACCAGCCTCATCTCATTCTCCTCTCTCCTTCCTCCTCCTCAGACCAGCCACGCTGTGCCACACTCTCATTTCCCCAAACCTACCTTTCCTATATTCCCTAGAACTGCCATGACAAATCTCCACAAACCTAGTGGCTTAAAACAGCAGGAACTTATTCTCTCCCTGTCTAGAGGCCAGAAGTCCAAAATTAAGGTGTGGATTTTGCCCCATTCCCTCTGCAGGCTGGAAGGGAGGACATTTCCTCTCGTGGTTTCCAGGGTGCCCGGCAGCTCTCGGGGTTTCTGGGCTTCCAGCTGCAGCACTTCCCTGTCTGCCTCTACTGTCACAAGGTGACCTCCCTCGTGTGTCTGTGTCCTCACATGGCATTCTCCTCCCTGTATGTCTCCCTCCGTTCTTCTTATAAGGACACCAGTCATATTGGATTTAGGTCCCAACCTACTTCAATATTACCTCATCTTCACTTGATAACATCTGCAAAGACCCTATTTCCAAATGAGGTCACATTCACAGGTACCAGGACTGAGCAGAGTTTTTAGGGAGATGCAACTCAACCCATACCTGCAAACATCTTCATGGTCAGACCCTTCCAGCAGGACCTTCCCTTTTCTGACACACTTTCCCCACTCACTGTCCCACCCATCTACATTCTGTCCCTCTGCCCCACCCTGCAGAATTCAGGTCATAGGTCACCAGCTTCAGGAAGCCTCCCCTGATCTTTGAGGTCAGTTCCTATTGTGCTTGCTGAACATCTCTGGGGCCCTCATCCTCCTGTGCATAGACCTGTGGGGCTATTCAACTAATGTCTGCCTCCTCTATGAGATTACATGCTGCACAGGGACAGATGCAGACCACTTTGCTTATCACCGTGTCCCCAGTATCAAGAACCAAGCCAGTGCTCAGTACACTCCGTACAAGTGAGCTAATGAATAAACAAACTGGGATTGAGAGCACTGTGTGCTAGGCTAAAGGATACAGAGACACTGATGTGGTTTAGATCTGTGGCCCCACCCAAATCACATGTCGAATTATAATCCCCAGTGTTGGAGGCCTGGTGGGAGGTGACTGGATCATGGGGGTGGAGTTTTTGTGAATGGTTTAGCCCCATACCCACTTAGTACGGTATAGTGAGTGAGTTCTCTTGAGATCTGGTTAAGTGTGGCACCTCCTCCCTCTCTCTCTTCTTCCTCTTCCAGCCATGTAAAGTGCTGGCTCCCCCTCCCTCTTCCACCATGAATGTAAGTTTCCTGAGGCCTCCCCAGAAGCCAAGCAGATGCTAGAATCACATTTCCTGTACAGCCTGCAGAATTGTGAGCCAATTCAACCTCTTTTCTTTATAAATTACCCAGTCTCAGGTATTTCTTTGTAGCAATGCTAGAACAAACTAGTACAGACACCAAGGTAGAAGAGGTGGGATCTCCTGTCTCTTGGCTCAGTAGGAAGGAAGGCACCAGACAAGCAACTAAAAGAGAAGGTGGCACACACTACACCCCAGGGACGAACCAGATGCAGCAGGATTCAGACTAATTGCTGGGAGACAATGAGGGTCTCACCTCAAAGCTGCCAGCTGAGCTGAGTTTTACAGGGAAAGAATGGAGAGAAGGGCATTCCAGGCAGAGGGACCAGCCTATGCGAAGGTGCAGAGGTGAGAAAAGGTTCAGAGTATGTTGAGAACAGTAAGATCCAGTCTCCAAATGGACCAGCCAGGGCCAAACTTAGGAACCATTGTCTAAGAGTAGGAAATACTCCATGGACGGAGACTTTTTCCCACTACCCATCACAACCACATCTAGAGAGAAAGAAATGGCGAGATTAAGTAGCCTTTGCTATGGCAAAAGGAAGGATCCTGCTGTTTGCATTTGATTTGAGCCACTCAATTGCAAATGTGAAGCCATGGCCTCCATCTCTGCATATTCTATAGCAGGCATCACCTCAGAGTTCCAAATCCTGGGACTTTTCTTTTAAAGGTCTCTGGAAAAGCATAGTAGGTGTCCTTTAGGAACTGGGAATTAAAAGATCACAACAAGAAAGTCCCTTTTCCTGCTGTCCTTGCACCTTGCTCCTCCTGTGGCCCTGACTGAGATGGAGAGGCCCACGTCTCTGCCTGGCCCCTAAAGAATATTGTGAGTGCATGCAGCCATCTCTCCTTCCCTTCCCAAAGTCCCCAGAAGTTCTAGCCTGGCTTCCAGAAACATGCTTCAGCAGTGGTCTGTTGTGATTCAGTTTTTGTTACTTCCTGAGCGTGACTAATCCAATTTGTCCCTTCCCTGCCACGTACACAGAGTCCTTCTCACTCTCCTCTACACCACAAGAGTGGCCTATTGTGCAGCAAGAAATCCATGCTGATCAATTCGGGGCAGGCTGCATTAGGAAGGCAAATTACACGAATATGAGTTGGGGATAACTATGATTAATCCTTTGGCCAGGCAGGGCCCTGATTCCCGTCATGCCCTTCGGCAGCTCAGAGGTGACAGGGATAAGGACAGCACTTCTGATGGCCGCTGGACCCAGCCATTCATTACCGTGATGTCCCCATCACTGAACCTACTGATGAGGTTATTGATCGTGGGAAATAATTATATGAAATGCATCGCGGTAAGCATGGGCCATTGTCTTTGTGTTTACTGGCAAGGGATGTAAGCTTTTCCTCATTTTAGAAGAGCTTCACTTTTATGAATTAATTGATGGAACCTTTTCAAACTAACAATTGTTACTTTCATGGGGGGAAAAAGCAGGAGAGAGCGGAGGAAGAAACAGAAAGAAGAAACAAACGTCAATGTATAGGAAAGGCCTAGAAAAATGGGAAGTCTAGTACCCAGTAGATGGTGCTGTAATCAAATTCTAAAACTTGTTATAACAGAAGCTCAGAAAAGTGCTGGAGAAAGTGAGAGGAAGGGAGAGCTTGTCAGAATTAAAGGTACACAGTTCAACGGAGTTGGCCCTATCTCTCACTTTAGTAAAAGATGATGATGATGATGATGATGATGATGATGATGACAATGAGGATGATGGTGGTGATGATGATGATGAAGATGGTGATGATGATGGTGATAATGATGATGGTGGTGGTGATAATGGTGATGATGATGGTGATGATAATGATGGTGATTATGGTAATGAGATGGTGATGATGCTAAAGGCAAGGCTTCCTTCTAGAAATAACAGACTGGGAGGGTTTTCTACCTTGAAAGGAGTCAATGCAAGGCGATGCTGGGAGATAAGTGCCCCCCAGAACCAAATATACTTGTCCCCCTGCCCACTTTGGTCCCACAGAAATCCTAGAAAAATTAGCTAAGGGTGAAAAGGCCTTTTCAGCACTATTAAGTGACACCTAAAGATGTCTTCAATTCCACCCAATGAGAACAAATGTCATTCACATACATTTTCCCCACATAAGGAAACTAGTCTATTAAAAAGCTGCCCTCAGATTTTTGAAATGAATAACTAGAGTGGACCAGATGGGGAGCTGAGTGTGTGAGTGAACCACTTATTTTCACATTGGTTGCTGTCGGCTTGCCCAGAGACTTTCCAGACCCCTTTGAGCCCTGAAATTCCTCATGGCTGGGAGCCCTCGGGTGTAGGGGAGAGGAGCTCTTGAGAACACCTGGGAAAGCCTATTGTTTTGTGGACCACTGGGGAGGGAGGGGTTAACTCCACCACAGGAGGAAAGAAGGGCTGGGAAGCATAGGTGTGACTGGCGACTTGTCTTTGGATTTGCATACCAGACAGCTAGCCATCCCCAAGTGTGCAGATGAGATTCTCTTTGACCCCTTCAATCACTGCCCCCTTGTGCATTGCGAGGCCTTCCCAAGCATTGAGAGCATCACATTGTCTTCATGTGGTTGTAAAAGACTTTCTTTGGGTGCAGGCTCGTGGCTGGTTTGTTGGTAAATACCCACACTCCTAAGAAGGCACCTGCGTGTTGCAAAGCATTCTGAAATACCTGGGTGGAATTGCTGGGGTAAAGGTTGAAGCCAGATACCTAAACTGTGGAGGAATGGCGTGATTCCTGGGAGCAGGGATGGCTGGAAATAGACATGGGCCGAGAGTTTCGCAGGGCATAGAGCTTGGTTGGGGGGATGCCAGTACCATGTGTGTTTCCATAGACACAATGCTCTAATTGCCCCTGGGCTGCCTCCCTCGGGCTGCTTGGATGATCCAGTCTCATCTCAAGTATAGAATTTGGGCAAAAGGAATAAATTAGGCAATGTGGCTGAGAAGGGTTTTGGGGGTGACATAAACCTTGAGCTTGACCCTGAAGACCCTGGGGAATGTGACTGGGTAGAGGGAGAGGGAGGAGTCCAGAAGGGTTTCAGGTAGCAGAGAAGAGTCAGGAGGCACAGGGAACCTTGGGCAAGCAGAAGGGCGTGGTCCCACTCAAAGGTAAAGGGAGAAATATGAGCTCCAAGCAGAGATCACTAGGGATGGCACCAAAGCAGGAGGCCCCCACACCCCAAATTCCTCATGGGAACTTGGCAGATCTCCATGGTGGCCCATGGCAGGCACATGGTGCCAGTGTCACAGGCTTGTTATAAAATCCATACAGAACTCCACAGGGGCAAGCACTAATTCAGACAGTGTGCTGTGGCTGTGAAGACTTGCTATCACCTTGCTGCTCTCAGCAAGTCTCCTCTTTCCAGGGAGCAGTGCAAACCCATCAAGGAAACATTTCCATTCTCACCTTCTCAGGTGGGCACCTTCTACACATGTGACTCCGCCATGCCCACTCCTACTCAGCATGGCATTGGCTGAATTCAGCAGCACCCAGCATGCCGCGTGGCCCCAGCTTTACCACCACTTCCCACGGCTGGGAACAGCAGATGCCACCCAACAGCTCATCAGTTTACTTGTGCTTTTTTAACTGAAAAAAAAAAAAAAAATCAGCAATTCAAAGGCAGAGGAAGAACTCAGTGAACCAGCTTCAATATGACAGTTACACGGAAATGTCCAAAACTTCCCAAGTCAGCCAAGATGGAACCCATTCTTTACTGAATACTAGCAGCCAATGCCTTCAATGCAGCATCCGTCTTCATGCTGCCCCCAGCCCAGGACTTGAGGCCTCCAAGAACCTTTGACCAGGGTGGCCCCATCTTGAGAACCATGATTGGCCTCACGCTGTTGGCCTCTCTTTGACAGCATTGACCAAGGAGGAGTTAGAACAGAGTTGCCCCTTGCGATGCCTCTGGCTAGAGTGGGTGACAGCACAAAGCAAACAGCTCTGTGATACAACTGCCAGTTTCTGCTGTGGACTCAACTGAACTTGAGCTTGCAGACATTTCTATTGGGATCACACAACTATCCTTTTAGTCTTGCAACAAAGCCACAAAGTTTGTCTCAGGGACTTCTCTTACAGCTGGGAGACCTAGTGTTGATGGGACCCTGGAACTTAAAAGATGCCATGCTAGCTGCAAGATTCAGGGCTCTGCTGGGTCTCCCTTTTGAGAGGCAGCATCTCCTCACTTGCTTTGCCTGGCAGAGGTGGGGCTGGCACAGGCATGGGACCCCAGCAAGCAGCCCGATGAAATGGCAGGAGGGAGAGGAGCCGGGAAGGGAGGCCTGAGGGAGAGCCGTGAGGCAGCATGGGCCAAGGATGCCCCTTCACCCCCACCGCTTGTGGCTTTCCAACACCCAGCCCTTACTATGACAGTTCACTCACATCAGGTAAATATTTAGACTATTGCCTGAACGTTTTGGCGTTTATGGACTCAAGGAAAACTGCAGCCAAGTCAGAAAACTTTTTCATAAATCACATTCCCTTGTGTAACACTTCTCATGTGTCCAGACTATTGAGCCACAGACACGTTTCCTTAGGCTATAGAATTTCATTTAATCCACAGTGAGTTCCTGCTAATAAGGGATTTTAGCAGGCTGATATTTTCAAAAGCACAAAAGTCAATTCTAAATACACTGCATTTGCACCAAGAGTAGCGAAGATGCTAAAAATCATAATTATACCTGTTTTTAATCATCAGTTTTTACTGATGACTCTATTCCTAAAACTCATTTTTTATGAATCTACCACTTAGAGGGTGTAACCAGGACAACTGATAATAATTACTACCATCACGTATTTTGTTTACATTTACATCTTCCTTGAGGCATCCAAAGGCCCAGTGCTGGGGCATTTGGCAAAGTAATAAGGTAGATATATGTTGATTTTCAGTCACTTAGAAATAAGCCATCCCTCCACAGTGCTGAGCCTATCTTAAGTTAGTAAAATCACAGGTAAACAGCAGACCTACTCTGTCATGTACATGGTAGACATTTCAAAAAGACTTCCTAGATGAATGCATGCATGCATGCATGAATGAATGAATGAATACAGAGAAAGTGATTTGTAAATGGTGGAGTTCTTTACCACTAGGGAGAAATGATGAACCATTCTTATTAAATTTCATAATCAACTGTCCTACAAAGCTTCCTAAGCAGTCATCTAGCTTTGAAAAAAAAAAAAGGAAAATGTGACTTTACCCCTCCATTCAAACAATATTTTTTGACTTTACCCCTCCATTCAAACAATATTTCCCACGCTGTGAGGAATTCTGGGAATAGAGATATGAAGAAAGACACAATTCCTGACCTCATGGAATTTAGCCAAGCAGGGACCCAGAACAGTAAAGAAGTCCTTCCACAGATGAGCAGTGAGCTGCAGATGGGATGCATGCCATGAAGGAGATGCATGGGGTCCCATAAGAGCAAACAATGGGGCCTGTCCAGTCTCAGGGGTCAGATTCCCCTAAGAGTGACATCAAAGGTGACACCAGAGCACTCCTTGACTTCAAGAGAGGAAAGAAAACCAGACCCAGGAAACTGGGGAAGGCCAGGGTGGGAGAGTGGAAACTTGAACATGGCCATACCCATCACAGATCTTCTACCCTGTACCCATAACCAGGCCCTCATGGGCTGGTGGCAGTGGGGGAAGGAGAGGAAGACCACAGACCCTGGACAGAGATGAGGAAATGCCCTGGACTCTCAACTGGCCCCTGAGCATCCCAGCCTCACCTTCCATGCCTCTGCCCCACAGGGAAAAGTCACATTTCCCAGAACCCCTGTCCCTGTGTGCCTCTGGGTTAGGGTCCACCAATGAACTTGCTGTGTAAGATCTGGAAGGAGGAAAGAAGGGAGAAGTCCTTATTGTTCTCCAGTGGCAGATGCGGGCAGATAGGTGGACAGAGATCAAATCTAGGGACTGAGGTTAAATCACCCACTTTGGAGCTGCAAGCAAGTGCAAAGGCGGCCCTGCTGAGGTTACAGAGACCCAGGATGGGCATTTTTTGAGGGAGACACTGAATCACCTACCAAGCAACTGCTTCCCAGTGCTTCTGCTGACTGTAAGAACCTCCAATCCCCTGCATTAGATTTCTTTTCTACTTGGAAGACCTAAAAGCACCCACCCGAAGTTCTTCCCGCCATGGGAGGAAATAGCCCTGGTAAATTAGTTCCTACCAACTACTTTACCAGGACCATTAGTATCTGATAGCAGATTCCCCGCCCTTCCCAAGATGTTTACATCTCAGCAGTCACTGCTTGGGTGACCTGTGCCTATAATCCCAGCTACTCAGGAGGCTGAGGCAGAAGGATCCCTTGAGCCCAGGAGTTCAAGACCAGCCTGGGCACCATAGCAAACCTTGTCTCTAAAAAAAAAAAAAATTAATTTTTATTTTATTTAATAAAATAGAAAATCACTGCCTGGAGAGATGGAGAAAACTGTAACCAAGACAGCTCTGTAGGGCTTGGGAAGTCTTCAGGCAAAAGTCATCCCCAGTAGGCAAATGCAACTATAAGAGTGGGTAGCATGAATGCATTTGGTGACATCACAGGAAGTCCATCAACTGGTCCAAGACAGAAACACCTTCACATTTGACCTGTGCTGCCAAGACCCATCTCAACCCTGAGGTAAGGAGAGGGAAGATCCAGGCCAATTAATTCCTCTCATATCACTTTGAAGTCAAAGTGAATGCTTCAAAAATGGTACAGAATACGTTCCAACGCCCTTACCAAATGCAGTAGTTGGAAACAAATTTGATTTCTCTTCCATGTCTGTCTTTCCCACCCTGGGGACCAGACTTCTACATAGTGCTGGCAGCAGGGGGCCTGGGCTCATCGCTGCTAAACTGAATCAAGCTCTTCCAAAAAGGACAACAACAAAAAATACAGCCCTGGAGGCCAAATGTCATATTAAGACTTTTCTTCATTTTCTATACCACCTCTGCCTGTTTATTTCCAAATCCTGAAGCAAACAAATTTTGAGAATGCAAGACTAAAAAATAAAAGTTTATTACTCAAGATCTCACAAGTTAAGTTTCAGGAAATTCTCTCTTTCTCAAAGAATTGTTATCTTATTTTCTATAGTATAATAAAAATTTCCATAAACCATCATGCCCTTGGCATCTGGGAAGCTCAAAACCAAATTGAACACATAGGAATAATATCACTGGCATCCTTGCAGTTAACAAATTAGCTTGCTCTTATTTCTGTGAATTTAATTTTCTAGAGTTTGGCCTAAATTCCTTAATGTTGACACTACTTATATACAAATTTACATCATGGCATTTAAATGTAGAAGCTGATTTGAAAAATATAAATAAACCCATAAATATCAAGAAGGAAAAGAGACAAAGGAAGAGAGAACAAGAGATCAATAGAATCAATCAGATCAAATCTTAGCATAAATGGAAAACGCGAACTGTGGTGGAAATGTTCTTACCCCTTAAATAGCAAGCTAAGGCTAACGGTGATTCTGGGCTCTCATTTCAAATAGGCACCATTTGAGAAATGTCCTGTTCTGAAACATGGAAAATGAGAAATTATAGAGCCTATCTAACAAATCAAAAATAAATGAAGTAACAACATAAAGGTAGATTTACCGTTATTTATAATTTACCATTTTTACCTTGTTTTCAATTGTCTCTCGTCCTCTTCATTTGAAGAGCCCATTACATTTTATTATGCTAAACCCTATCTTCTGTCACATAAATTACAGTTAAAGATCTTAATATTAAAGCCTCTTAGCTCTGAGATCATATTTCAAGCTTTGTTCAAACCAGACGTTAATGCTAGAATTGAACACAGAACACTTTGTCATCATTACCTAGGATCTCAAAAGTATAATACAATTTTTGCTATATATGGCAAAAAAATGCCTCTTGGTATAACACTGAATTATGGAGATATATTGATTTCTGTAGTATTTTGACAAAACAATAAAACTAAACCTGTTAGCTCCTAAACAGATACCCAGACATCAACCCAGCCATGATAGCAGCGGTCATGAAGATAAAGGTTTCATTTAGCCCAGTTAGAAATAGGAAACTCCTCAAACTCATGTCCATTCTGCCAGTTCCTGCTGCTCACCCTTTTGTCATCCTTTTCTCTTTTCATGGGCAAACAGGAGAGTAAAGAGAGGACCAATTTTGCTATTGTGTTGGCTCAAATGGAAATCCCAAATCTCATTCACCTGCTCAGGGATCTTGGGCAACTAACATAACCTCTGTGGGATTCGGTCTCTTCATAAGTAAAATGAGGACAATATCGGCCCCATGGGATTGGTGAGGAAATTAAATGAGTAAATCCATACACGATACACCTACCCTACCCTCAGGCCAGTATGCAGTAGGTGCTTAATAAACGGTGGCTGCCAAAATTATTTCTTAAAGAATGCTACACAGTCAGCCTATGCCTCTTGCCCACACTGCTACGAATAAGTTAGGAGACCTGGCCAAGTTCTCACCCTGTCTTTCATCACCATCTTTCCTTGTGATCTTGGGCAAATCATGTTTGTTTTACAAGTCTCCATCTAGAAAACGGGGATAATCACACCTGCCCGGCCAACCTCGGAGGTTTGTTTGGGGATAAAATGGAATAAGAGATGTGACGGTGCTTTGCAAAGGGGAAAATGCTCCTTGCACATAAAAGATTATTATCACAAATCAACCAGATGGTGTGGAACTGCAAGCACCCTCAGAGCTCTGTGTCGTTCCAAGTCAGGCATTTGGCCAGCAGGAAAAGAGAACTTTTCCAGGATAAATCAATGTGTCTGTTTCCCCCAGTAATGGTGATGATAATAGCACCACAACCGTACAACTAACCTTTTCCCCCTAGTAAATGATAAGAACAATGCTGCTGCCACAACAACTCGCATTTATTAAACTCCTATTGTGAACCAGACAGGGATAGCATTTTCACCTGAAACAGTTCTCCCATTCTCTTCTCACGACTACTGGTAACGTAGACGCTACTATAATCTGCCCTCTACACATAAGCAAACTGAGGCCCAGAAAGTCTAAGCGATTTGCCCAAGCGCCATGGCTGCAAGATGGAAGCACAGGATCGGGGCACAGGTCTGCCCAACTCCAAGTCTGGGGCTCTCTCCACTACACCTCTGGGAGGCTCCTGGCTGGGTCTGCCCAGGTGGGTGTAGAGCAACTGAGGATCACTGGGTGGGTTTTCAGTCCTCACACAAGACTGATGTCCGACCCTAAGCTGCCAGGCCCAGTTGTCTTGACAGCTGCTCTGAACCAAGGGAATGGCCCTGCAGCCGGAGCCCAGGGATAATTTAGAGCCTGGGAAAATGCCTGTAACCCATAACACAATTCCTGGTTATAGGTTATGTTGGAGAAAGAGGGGGCCTTTAGAGCAGGAAGACCAGGGACCGCATCTTGGTGTCACCACTGCCTGGTTAAATAATCACAAGCACAGCCCACCTTCTCTCATCCTCAGGTTCCTTCTCTGGAAAGTAGAAAACTCTAAGAAATATAAACAATAATTCCTCTCTCATCAAATTGTTGTGCAGTGAAGTAGGAGGATGAGTATAAAAAGGCTTCACAAACGGTCAAACATGGCCCCAGTGCCTCCTCTCCTTGTTCCCTGTGGGGCCTGGGGATCTGTCCTTGGTGCTGTCACTGCAATTGCATTGACCATGGTTTCTGTCCCAAGGCCAGGTTCACCTGCAGCAAAACACAAAGTCTCCCCAAGAACCACACCCCCATCAACACCAGCCTTCTGGTCTGTCCTCCCTGTGCAGAGGAGTAATGTGTGCAAAATGCACACTTACACACACACACACACACGCACGTGCATACACACACTTTCAAACCCTTCATTGCCCTCCCACTATTCTAAGGATCAAAGCAAAATTCTCCGCACTACCTACAAAACCTCAGATTTGTGGCCTCCAACCAGACACATAAACACACCCAGGTCTTTCAGCCCATCTTCCTCCCCTGCCTGATGCCCTTGCCCTCTCCCCCACCACCACCCATTTGCCTAGTTACCTCTTTCTCCTTGAAATCTCAGCTCACCATGATGTCTTCATGTCATCATGCAAAGTCTTCTCACAGTTATATGTGACACTAGGGACCTCTATTTCCTATTCCTACCACAGTAGTCTTTTAATATTTATTTGTGTGACTCCTTCATGTGCGTCTGTCTATTCTCCAGATAATAAACTCCATATGGGCAGGAGACATATCTGTTTTGCCACCATTATGTAACCCTAGAGCTTAGCACAGTGACTGGCACCCAGTAAATTCTCAAAATAAATGGTAAATTAGTTGACTAATGATTGAAAACCAACATCACCCTCACCTGCCTTTTCACTTGTACACCTGTGCCTTTCAATTCAGTTGAAAATCATCAGTGAACCTAGATGCCTACCTCACACCATACACAAAATTAATTCAAAGGAGACCTAAATGCAAAAGCGAAGATTAAAATAAATATGGGAGAAAAATCTTTGTGATCTTGAGGTAAGCAAATATTTCTTAGACAGGACACACAAAAAAATATTAACCCTAAAAGAATGAAATCATAAATTTGACTTCACCAAAATTTGAAATTCTGCTCTTCAAAAGAATTCATGTTAAAAATGAAAAGACTGCCAGGCGTGCTGGCTCATGCCTGTAATCCCAGCACTTTGGAAGCCTGAGGTGGGTGGATCACTTGAAGTCAGGAGTTTGAGACCCACCTGGCCAACATAGTGAAACCCTGTTCCTACTAAAAATACAAAACTTAGCTGGGCATGGTGGCAGTCACCTGTATCCCAGCTACTCAGGAGGCTGAGGCAGGAGAATCCCTTGAACCCAGGAGGCAGAGGTTGCAGTGAGCCAAGATCACACCACTGCACTCCAGCCTGAGTGACAGTGACTCTGTCTCCAAAAAGAAAGAGAAAAAGACAAGCCACAAATTGAGAGAAAATATTTCAACACACAATCTGACAAAGGCCCTATATCCACAATATATAAAGAACACTTACAACTCAGTAATAAGAGAAATCACCCAATAGATAAAATGAGCAACAGACTTGACCAGGCACTTCACCAGAGAAGATAAACAAATGGCCAAAAAGCACATGAAAGGATGTTGTTCAACATCATTAGCTGTTAGCAACATGCAAATGAAATCCACAGTGAGACACCACTTTTTATTCCCTAGAATATCTAAAACTAGAGACTGACAATACCAAGTGTTGCCAAAGATGTGAAGCAACCAGAACTTTCATATACTGCTAGCATGACTATAAAAAGATACAACCACTTTATAAAACCATTGGGTGCCTCTTATACAGATTATAACCCACTTATCTTCCTAAGCATTTATACCAGAGAAATAAAAGCATATGTCCACACAAACAATGTTAGTACCTGCTTTATTCACTACTGAAAAAACTGAAAATAGCCAAAATCTTATTTATATCAACAAGAGAACTGATAAACAGTGGTATATTCACACAATGGAATGCTACCCAGCAATAAAAATGTACAAAGTACAGAGCGAGAACATGAATGAATTTCTAAAAATATTATACTGAATGAAATAAGCCAGACACAAGACTACAAAATGTATTATTTCATTTATAGGGAGTTTGTTCAAGAACAGGCAACGTTAGTCTATGCTGAAAGAAATCAGATCAGCGGTTGATTGGAGCAGGATGTGAGATGCTGGATATGCTGACTAAGGGGTTGGTTACATGACAGTCTACTGCATAGGTTCATCAAACCTATCCGAGTGTACAGATAAGATCTGTGCTCTTACTTTATGTAGTTTCTACCTCAATAACATTGAAGTTAAGAAAGCAACATTGACTACTCTGCCTCACGTCCAAAGGAGTGAGTTGACCACTTTCCTTTCTTCTTTCCACCCTCCTGGGTGAATTTTGGTCAGAAAAGAAAATGGAATTGATTTTCAAAAGAAAATGCCATTTTAAAAAGGAATTGATGCATGAGGTTGTGTTTTTTACACAGTAAAGGATGAAGCTGGCCTCCCTGCCTCCTGTCTCTCCTATCCATTCTCCACAAGAAACCCAGAATGAGGTTTTGAATTCATCACATGAAACAATCCTACCTCCTACAGGAAAAATCTCCTGTACTCTCATGCCCACAGAGGGCCAAGTTTACCTGGCTGTATTAGTTTCCTGGGACTGCCATAACAAATGACCACAAACTGCTTGGCTTACAATGGAAATGGATTCTGTCATGGTTTTGGAGGCCGGAAATTCAAAATCAAGGTATCACAGGGCCAGTCTCCCTCTGAAGAGGATCTTTCGTTGCCTCTTCCAGCTCCTGGTGGCTCTTGCTTTCCTTGGCTTGTGGCCACATCATCACTCCACTCTGCCTGTCTTCACAAGTCCTTCCCCACTTCTCCCACTGTGTATCTTCTAAGGATATTTATCTTTAGATTTAGGGCCCACCTGGATAATCCAGGGTGATCTCATCTTCTAAGACCCATTTCCACGTAAGGTCACATCTACAGGTTCCAAGGGTTAAGACATGGATACGTCTTTTGAGGGCCACCATTTAATCAGTGACACTGGCAAATAGCCACTTTTTTAGTGGCCTTAACTTTCTTTTTACTTTGTATTGAACTATAACATGTGTTCTGTAAAGAGCCCCTCTCACAAGTGTTTGACATTCTCACAAACACAGCACACCCATTCAACCAGCACCCAGATCATGAAACAGATCTTTACACCCCTGGAAACTCCCTCATGTCCTCATCTGTAAAATGGAGATGATAATAGTAGTTGCCCTGGTGGGACTGTTGTGAGAATACTATGCGATAAAGGTTGTGAAAAGCTCAGCCCTGTGCCAAGCTCATAGTGAACACTCGAAAAAAAAAAAAAAATTATTCCCACCCACCCCCAGAATAGATTATAGAGCGGTGGTCTTCCTCGGGATATCAAGGGTGCAGATAGAGTTAAGCAGGAGAAAACATTTGCACATCTTCAGATGAAGCCTTGAAGAAGAGCAGAATGACCCCACCCCAGCTTCTGGCTGGTTCCAGATAAACAAAGGGACTGACGTAACCAGGAGAGCTACAATTTTCTCACCTGGATCAGGCGCATCACCTATGGAGGTACCAGGAAAGCAGACTGAGTTTATGTTGCAAATAGAAAATGATGACACTAATTATCTTCCATTGTAGTGGCTGGGGATAGTTTCCGGAGCACTTTGCCTTCCATTATCTTGTTTGATCACACTATAAAAGGGAAGAGACTTCCATCTCAGGTATTAACGGCTATATTCTAGATTTGAGACCACCTCCCTCCCCATCACTGAGCTGTTTTTGGTTTTGTTTTGTTTTTTGTTTTTTTGGTTTTTTGGTTTTTTGTTTTTTTGGTTTTTTTTTTTTTTTTTTTTTTTTCAGAAAAGGGACAGACTCATTCAGGAAGCATTACTTATTCAGAGTGAAGTCTTCCCACGCTGCAGTGATTGGGGTTGAGAGCCCTACACTGCAGGGAAAAGGTCACTTGGAAATTGCTGTGTCCCTGTCATGTCTGCTGGGACAGCACAGCCAATGTCAACAGAGGGCTGGCCAGGCCCCTCTCACTGTGGATTCCTATGATTAGACGGTTTCACCTCCTCAGAGTTCCAGAGGATCCCGGCCATTATGAATACAGCCCCTGAGTTATTGGGATAAGACAAGGAACTGGGATATAATGGCACTGAAATATCACACAAATCACCCCAGCCTGACATAAAACCATTTCCCCACCAAGTAGATAGAATGTTCTGCCAGATTCTCTTGGCAGCAGAGAAATCACCCCTTCAAAATACCTAAATGGGGTGTCCCCCATCTTGGGTTTCGTTTTGGCATTTGAGAGTCCCCCTCCTTATCAGGAGAGAGATTTTCCTTTAAATTTTTTTTCTTCAATATATATCCCTTTTTTTTCCATTACAACTGGAAAAAAAGGTCATGAGCGTCCTCTGATGGGGGCATAAATATTGCATTCTAGAGGTGGAATGGTTTGCCTCCCACTTTGTAGAATCCCCTGGGGTAAAATCTCACCCAGAGCTGCTGCAGCCTGGCTCTTTTTATACGCTTGTTTGCAAAAAAAGCTCCCAAGGAGTAATGTGGGCCTTTTCATTTCAAATGCCACAGCCATTCCTACAGTGTGCTGGGCCCACCACACAGAAGGAGTGCTTAGAAGGGCCTCTGCGCCAACATCATCCTCAAGTTCCCCTTTTGTGGGAAATCCATGAAATGTAGATCTTTTGCTATTGGAAGGAACAAAATATTTACCAATATATAAAGAACTTTCAAAGAGGGACCTCACCACACACACAGATCTGAAGAAGTGCAATATAGTTTTCCATCCAGGAGATTTATCTTATTTTATTTTTAATTAATTTATTTATTTTTTGAGCCAGGGTCTTCCTCTGTGGCCCAGACTGGAGTGCAATGGCGCGATCTCTGGTCACTGCAACTTCTGCCTCCCAGGTTCAAGTGACTCATGCTTCAGCTTCCTGAGTAGCTGGGATTACAGATGTGTGCCACATCCTGCAAATTTTTGTATTTTTAGTAGAGACGGGGTTTCGCCATGTTGGCCAGGCTGGTCTCGACTCCTGACCTCAAGTGATCCACCTGCCTTGGCCTCCCAAAGTGCTGAGATTACAGGTGTGAGCCACCGCACCCGGCCTAGTTTTCAGGCAAGAGATTTTTAAATGACAGCCTTCTTCATTAGTCCTTCTCCTCTCTCACTCTAATTTTCAACTGTCTACACGGACTCAAGGAACAGCTCTTGCGGAAGGATTTTCAGCAGGCCACTCAGCCCTGATGGAACCTGCCTGCCCTATTACCTTCAGCATGCTAAATGGTGCTGTTTCATTTTGTTCATTTATAGGGCTACTCTTTTATCTGAGGCATGTTTATTAACTGGTAGCTGTTAATTATATAAGAAGATAATTTCATGTAAATGTTGGATTTAAAAGCAGCCTATCTAGCATGCTTACTGTTTAACAAGAAGGCTTTAGGATTTGTTTTTTGTTGTTCCTATGTGAGTAAAGCAATTAATTGATTCAGTTGATTGAATGAAAAATGCATCGTAATTGCTTTACCCCATCAAGCAGCTACTAGCATTATTTAATGCTGGCAGAGGGACAACAGCCTCTATGATACACCGTCTCTCTGTTTACTGCCCTAATAAGGCACGGGAACTGGGGCCTTTGGTTAACAAAGGGACACTCAGATGGGGTCCTGGTGGTTCTTTCTCTAAGAGCAGAGAGAACAGCCCCAGTGACTTGGACTATTCAGGGCCAGAAGGAAAAAAGAAAAAACAATCCCCTTTTGTCTGAATTATCCAGATAATTGCCAACCCGTTCCTTTGGTTCAGCTTTGCTGGCCCGGTGAAGTCCAGAGTGTCGGGGCTGACTGCTTCCTGGGCACTGGGCTTTGTGTCTGCATGGAGATGGCTCATTTCATGAGGACGTGATGTTCTCTGCACAGGAGAAAGATATGGGGGCTCCCAGGTATGTCTTCTAAGAGGTTTTCAAGAAAGATTCAGAGTGGAGATGAGGCGGGTCTTGCCTGGACCCATCTACACATGCAAAGACAACGTATCTGAGGCTCACACCTGTAATCCCAGCACTTTGGGAGGCTGAGGCGGGCAGATCATGAGGTCAGGAGATCGAGACCATCCTGGCTAACACCGTGAAACCCCGTCTCTACTAAAAATACAAAAAAAAATTAGCCGGGCATGGTGGTGAGCACCTTTAGTCCTAGCTACTTGGGAGGCTGAGGCGGGAGAATGGTGTGAATCCGGGAGACAGAGCTTGCAGTAAGCTGAGATTGCGCCATTGCACTCCAGCCTAGGTGACAGAGTGAAACTCCATCTCAAAAAAAAAATATGTATATATATTTGATTAATCCTTAATCCCAGGTGCCCAACATGAGTGCTTGGCACATCACATAGGCTCAGCTTGAAAAGGAGTGAACACCAAACACCAGCCTGGACCCTCTGGTGCCAAAGCTGCAGGTGACATTCAGGGCTGACCATGTTTCCAAGCCTGGCCTAAGTCCCAGTTCCAGGCACTTTCAAAGATTGAACTCTGACCTTACTTCCACAAGGCTTCATCTGACACTGAGAACCAATCCCCCAGTCCCTGTTGAGGGCACCCACTGGATGTCAGGTGCAATGCACCTGCTTTAAATTGTCTCAAATGCATGGATTTATATTTGACAATAACTTCACAAGGAAGCTCTTATTATCCCCATTTGCAGGAGGAGAAACTAAGGTTCAATGAAGCTGAGCCTCATGGGTTTGTCACTGAACGTGTGGGTAGGAGAGTTGACATTTGAACCCAGCTCTCCCTGCCCCAAAGGCCAGGCCCTTGCCATGTAAATTGTGCAGTACAGCCTCAGGCACATGGAAAGTGCCTCTTATTGCTTGTTGTTGTGGTTGTCGCCTTATAGTTGTTGTCATTGTATGTCCATGATGCTAATTGCCTCCATTCAACCTACGCTTTCATCTAAGATGAGTCTCTCCGGCCCTCAGTTGCTCACGTTCCGTATCAGGTTTCTGGTTTCCAGGTGGACCCCAAGGTTGCCCACCTCCTTTTCCCTTTTATTTTAGGCTTTCGAGTCGACTGACTCAGATTCACTCCTGAGAGCAGTTAGAGAATGGCATTGGGGGTATAATACTGGGACTTCCTCAACCCTAATGACCTTCCTGGCCTCTACAGCTAGAAATCCTAAGGAAACATTCAAATAATTGCTGTAGGATGGCCCTGAGGAACCACACACATGCACAGGCATACCTGGAAGCATCATATTGAGGAATACTGACCCCCAAATTAGAAAACAAGAAAAAACACTGTTTAGTGCACTGTGTAGTTTTCCCAACTTGAACAATAATGCACGATTGTGCGGTGATATCTGCTGACTTTTATGTACAGGAGAACAAAACCACAACACCGTTCCACTGCTTTGCCATAACTTGGTCCACAACACCCAACAACAATAAGTCAAAATTCACCTTAAGTGAATTAACACAGGCTGACCTTGAATTTTTTTCTCAGCTGCCAATATGAATTATTTAGTGTTTCTAAAATTAGAGGGCATTTCCAATGCCTGTGGTAATGACCTTCCAGATGAACGTCCATCAAAGTTGGAGCCACTTGGCCAACTGGGTGCTGTAATAGTGGCCATATGTCACCCAGGCCCCGCTCTCCTGGGTACCACTATGATGCTTGTTAGAATTAGATAAGAATGCTCTGGTGCAGTCCCTTTCAGACCTGGCCATTTGCCTGTCCCAGCCAATGTTTTACGTTACTGCCAGAGACTTACTCCACCTTTGCTGAGAGGCAAGGGCCTTGCCAGCAGGGCCCCTCCTGGTTAGACGGGCATGTCTGTTTCTGTAGCACATTGGCAGGAGAGAAGGTGAAGGTGATGGGAGAACCCTGGTAGGCTCCAGTTTCGAGGTCAGGCAGTAACCGTGTTACCCCAATGTCCCTGAGTCTCCACCACTAATGTAGTGGCTTGAACCACATTACTATTATGCAATATTAATGAATTGTAAAGGCTCTCATGATGAAATGTTCAGGGAAATGCTGCAGTTTCTATCCTCCTCTTGAAGACTCACACTGCACCTTAGCATTGTAAAGGCTCTAAGAAGGCCTGCAGTAAAGAAACCTGTTAAACAGCTTTATTTGACTCATCTTTTCCCACTGCCTCCACTACCAAACATTTCCCAAAAGAATATCTTTTAAATCACACAAAACTACTGTATCCCACCGCCCCCATTTGGGGAAGGCTGGCTGGATGGCAACCTTGGTCCTTCCCAGCACGGGCATTCAAGATGTTGGGAGCACCATGGTGGGCCCCTTCTGAAGATGTCTTGTAATGTTGCTCAACTAAAAGGCATTTTCTGTTTTGTAGAGATTTCTTTCTGAGTATTAGAACTCCTTTGTTCTCAAGTGATCACAACCTTCCTCAAACTATCTTGCAAATAAAGGCAATTTATTAGGCTATGAGGAATACTGGGTGAGCCCAAAATGAAAAAGGAGCTGAAGAATCAGCACCTTGCAGGTGGAATCTGCAGCCCCCTTGTGGGCAGGCCAGTGAACCTCGGGGAAGAGAGGCTCTCAACTTCTCTTTGTCGTTCTTCCCACCTCTGTCTCCACCTCTCTCTCTTGGACCCATCCCCATCCATTCGACCAGCCAATCACTCACTTCCCTTTGTTTTTGCTTCCCCTTGTGTGTCCTTCGCTCTCTCCAGCGACAGATGGGCCTTTCCCGTGGGGTAGGGACAACGGCTGCCGGCAGCCCCAGCCTAGCCACCCCCCAGAGGGAGCGAAAGAGAGAGAGTTTCTTTCTTCTACCATCCTTACATTCACCCTGGGGCAGACTCAGGAGGCATCTGAGGCACCCACCAAATCTAGGAGAGCCACCGTCTACTCCTGAGATTCACCACTATGTCTGGAGGCTACATTGTGGCCCCTGAATAATGTGGGGTCACACACTTCTCCCTGTGGCCAGAAAGGTGCAGCACACTGGAGCTCACGGCCCCACCTGGGTGGCCCAGAGCAGAGAAGAAGTCCCCACAGGAAGGAGGGATTGTTACCACAAAAGGAGGGGGAAGGGAAAAGACGCTGGGACACGCAGCCAAGAGCCTCAAGACCACCTTTCTCGCAAGCATGAAACACTTAGCAATGGGACCCTATGATGTCTCATGGCCTCCGCTTACGTTAGCCTTTATTCAAACTAGATGGCAAGAGTCTTGAATTTGTCTATGTTGGAATTGAAGTGTTAAAGACATCTGTTGGTTTGTTTCCATATAAAATACGTCACCACGTAAAAGGGAAAGTTAGACTGTGGTGCAGATTACATCATCCGCGCAGATCAGCAACCATTAGTCCAAGTGAACAGTTCCTTCTTCAGGTATTTCCACTGGTGAGTGCTTCTGTCACAGGACAGGATAACTTATGGTCATATTAGCCATTCAAAGACAATGGTTCAATACTCAATTATTGCTTTTCTTGGGTTTTGTCCACACCATGTTAAAACAGCTAGTTTAGAAGTGAAAACTCAGGCTCACGATGGCCACTTCTCGAGTGCCAGTCTGTTGTGATCTAGGGTTTTGAATTCAGCCACTGGTTGCTTTGGTGCCATGGTCTAAGGAGTTACCAAGCTTGTAAGAGGAAGATGAGGATATTCAGGGGGAGAAGTTTGGACCACTATTTATGTGAATAAGGAGAGTCTAACCTACTCATGCTTAACTTCTCATGCTTAAAGTCCACACATGCTTAATTGGGTGGACACAGTTCCACACAATAGCTTGGTAGGTCGTTTACTTCCCAAAGAGACTGAAAAACTCCCAATAGTGGAATTATCACCATGGACCAGGCACTGTGGGATCTGCTGGGGACAAGAGCATACATCCCACACCAGTCTTGGCCAGACATGAAACAGAACATCACAAAGCATTTTCACTGACAGCTTGTTTCTAGATTTTAGGGCTGGATATTCATATGTTCCTATAAGGCCTCAATAGGCTCAGAAATGTCACTTCTCAAATTCTACAAAAAAGAGTGTTTGGAACCTGGTGAATCAAAACGCAGGTTCCATTCTGTGATATGAATGGAGGTGCACTGAGGAAAGGTGTGTTTTTTGTGTAACTGTATTGACCGCTCTCAGAACAGCCATGACACCTGCAGAGCCACGGGCATAGGTAGGCAGGGAGGAGTGATGTTTGGGCCAACACTTGGAAGATCATGAAAATTATCCAGAAGCAGGCGGCTGGGGTCAGAGGAGAAAGACTATGTTTCTGGCAGAGGAAACAGCATGGGTGAGCCTGTGGGATCCTGAGCTCAAGGAAGGCTAAATATTCAGGGCTGGCTGAGTTGCTGCTTCCTATGCAGTAGTCCAGGCCATCATCAGCCTCATCCTGGCCACAGACAAGGGCACCAGACAGCATAAGCCCAGTCCACGACAGTGATGCCTGTAGCAAAGATGGAAGCACCCACAGCCTCATACTAACCCCTTCTACCAATCCCTGAAGGACTGGCCAGCTTCCCCAGTCCTCTGTCTGTACAACCTTCCCAGCAGGCCTGGCCTCTTTGAACACTTAGCCAATCCAAGGAAAAAGAAAGAATCCCAAGAGAGACACTAGACTTGCAGTTGATGTGGCCAGTCTGTGCTCATGCCCATTTGAATTTGAAAAGTTAATGATCTATACTTCAAATTGATGATGTAGGCCACAGTAGCTACACTTTCAAAAACTGTGTGTAACAAGACCTTCTGTACTCTTGATCTGGATGATCTATCTCATCACACCAAACCAATACCATTTCAGCCCCTAACTTTTTTCATAAGTAACATTTTTTATTTGTGAGTAATCCCTTAGCACCAGGAAATGCAGGCTGGCACTAGGGATTTAGAAATACTAAAATTACTCCTGTCCTCTTCCTTATCCCTCCCCTCTACCCCATTTAACCTCTTCAGTTTTCCAAATATCTGAGAACTCCGGGCCAGGAGCCACACTCTGAGGCCTGAGTGGTGCTCAGGACAGAAAGGCAGCCATGTGTCCAGACCCCGCACCAGCCCTTGTCACACTTAGAGCTCATTTCTTGCTTGCTTGCTCTTTCCCCTACCACCTGGGAGCTCCTTGAAGGCCAGGAACTCTCGCAGAAGGCCTGGCATTCAGTAGGTGCTCAGAAAATACCTTTGTGAGGGTTATGTAGGCTTCATCCCCTACACATGTAATGTACACACAGGCCTTACTTACCCTGTAATGGGGCTGAATCTCTGCTGGAGATGGAGGTGTCCATGACTGTGAAAATAGACCCTACCTGCCTACAGGTGAGACCCAGGCAGGATGGCATTTCTTTCTACTCTTGCTAGGAAGATGCCACCATGACATGGAGAGGATCTCCACCCTGGCAGCAGGGAGTACATGGAACACTATCGCCTCCCTTCTGTGTGGTCAAGGATAATTGTTTTCAAATCGCCATCAAGATCAATGTCTGGTCACTGGGAAAGCCACGCTGCCCATCCACCAAAATGGCACCATTGCTCCTAACAGTCACACAGAGAATCTCATTTTAGAAAATGGATCTCTAAAGCCATTCATTAAAGCATTATGCACTGTAACTCCCCAGACAGAAATGTTTACTCAGGCCTAACTATATAATTAAATAATTAGCATATGTATCTTATATGTTTTTAAAAGGCTTGCTCTGTTAGAAGCTCTAGAATGTTACTCCCATACTCTAGCCCTCAGCCAGCAAAGGGCATATCGCTGCGTCAATCATCAACCAGGTGGCGGTTTGTTTTCACACCTCTGGTTCAATTATCCTTTAATTGAAAATTTCGTCAAGAAATGGAGCTGAGAGGCCATGGGGGCTCTCCCAGAGGCTCTATGATGCAAGCCGCTGTGGAGCAGAGGCAGAAAGATATCCAGGCTGCAGGGAGAGATTGGCCTTATTTCTTCCCCGGCTGGGGCTTTTCCTAGGCTCAAGGAGCCTGGGAAAGGCACGGATATCCAAAAGGTGCGAAGAACCTTCCCAAGGCACAGATGGCCAGGTTCAGAGAGTCTGGGAACAGGCAAGTTCATCCCAAAACCCTTGACCCCAGAAAAAAAGAGGCAGATGTTTCTTACAAGGATGGGGCTGAAGGGAAGAAGAAATTGCCATCCTTTGCCTAATTCCTCAATTGCACCACAATCCTTCCTACCTCAGGGTCTTCCCACATTTTGTTCTCTCTGCGTGGAATGTTCTCTCCCTAGAGCCCCTTCCCCAGACCACCTTCAGATCCCAACTCACACATCACTTCCTCGGGGAAACCCGCCTGGACACCTCCACTACCCGCCAAGCCAGGCCTCTGTGATCCATTATCACCCTGCCCCTTGATTGTCCCACTTGTCCTTCTGATTAGATGCAAAAATGTTTCTAATTCCACGGTTATTTTTATCAGCATCTAGCTCCGCTGTGGAAGGGTGAGCCATTGGATCTCCGCTCACTGTTACACCCCCATGTCCAGCACAGCACCCCACTCAATACTTGCTTCATGAATGAAATAAACAAATTGGGAGTCAGCTGAGCCAGTCTGGATTGGGTGGGCTGACCAATTCCCTCTCTTGCTTTAATGAGTACTTTATGACTTTCTTGCCCATTCGCAAAGTAGCCCATGGCAATCCACAGGAGGGGGATGTGAGAGGAGAGGAGGGACATGCCAGGCCCCAGAGTCCCCACAGCAAATATGAATGCTGAAAATGGCCGAGGGCACTTTCTGTTGAAGGATGGGTTGGGGCCTTAGCACAGCGCCACCCAGGCCTCTTACGAACAAATTTTCCTTAAGGTTATTTATGAGTTCATTGCCTGGATCTTCATTAATGATGTGCTGCGTGCCAGATTGTGTTCTAGGTGTTAGGAAAACAGCCGTGAATAAGCCAGGCCAAGAGCCCTGCCCTCATGGAGACTGCATTCTAGAGACAAGAGACAGAAGGTAGAATGTACAGTGCACCAGATGGTGATAACTTCACGGAGAAAAAGAAAGAAGACATGGGGGGGCAGGGAGGGTTGCTATTTTGAGAAAGTGGTTAGGAAGGCCTCTCAGATGAGCTGACAACTGAGCAAAGACTGGAGAAAAGTAAGGGACCAAGCGCTGCAGGCATTGGGGACAGCAAGGGCCATTTCCTCACCCTACTCACCCAGGGACAATGAAAGAACAGAGTCATGACCACCTGGTACCCAAGATCCCTCTGGGACACAAATGACATACTTACAGCCAGGTGATTGGGTGAGGCCAAAAGGGTACGGTGCCCATGCAGAGGCTCGTGTGCCCACAGTCCATCTCTTTCAGCGGGCATGGGGTGTTTGCTGGCTGGTGACTCAGTGGAGCTCTTAGGAGGGGAGTAGAGGAAGTGGGAGGAGCACTGACCCAGCATCTGTTTCCCTGGCTTTCCCCAAATGTCAGGCTCAGCATCTCGGAGGGAAGCTTCCAAACCCAAGGAGTGCATTGCCAAAAGACGCTTAAACAGAGGAAAAAAAGAAACAGCCAATGTGTTCAAACCATCCCAAACTACACATAAAAGACACCAGCTCAAACTAAGCCAGCTAGGGACCTGCACAACAACCTTAGGGGAGCTGCTGAGCTACTGGCTAGACCCTCCCTCCCAACCCCTGATCAACCAGCCTCCCAGGTTTGTAAGCATTCGAACTGGGAGCCCACAAACAAGCCATTTCTCAGTGGATTGGAACAATTTGTACCTTGACGACTGGTTTCTGTTATGATGCATCAGATCAGCAGTGTCATTGATCAGAAATGTTAACGTCTGTGTTTTTCAAATCTCTGATCGTTAAACTCACCAAATTTATGTTTGAAGATGGTTCCCTCCACCAGTCCTGATCTTGTGTGGATACAAGAGCCGCTGCTCCAGCCTAGAGCCTGGGGTTTGCCCATCTCTCACCAAAATCCAGTCTGAGATGAAAGGGCTGTCCATCTACTTTCTGACCAGGACGTAGAGGCAGGAATTCTAAGTCAGCGTGTTCTCTCGTCTCCCAGAATCAGGGCCTTGATATGGTCCTTGGGCTCCTCTTCCTGGAACGAGGGTCACAGACATACGTCAAGAAGGTCAAGGAGGCTAGATGCCTCCCTCTCTAGTGCTCACCTGCCAGTCAGCCTTGCCCTTGCCTGGTGACCTGCTCCCTGACCCACTGCCCACTCTGTCCTTGAAGCTTTTCTTGATTCTTGTGTTCGTGTGTAGACTTCCTGCGCTGCAGACCTGGCCTGAATGCTCAAGCTTTGCTTAGAATTTGGAGCCTGGGACCAGCCCCCCTAACAGCCCTGCCAAGCGGTACCCAAGAGGCATCCCAAACTGTGTGTGCAAAGCCTATTCACCTTGCATTCTGGAACACGGCCTCTCCTGTCATCCACGAATCTTCCATGGCAAGCCTCTCTGCCATCCGCCTCTCCTAATTCTCCTCTCTGCTTTACACTAACCAAGTGGTTACTAAAAGAAAAACAACAGCAACCATAGAAAAACCCCAAAGAAGCATATTATTCATGTCTCTTTTTAATATTCACTTTTTAATTTTAAGCTTCGCATAGATATTAACTTTATTTCCATCAACTTTCATTTTCCATTGACTTCCTGGGAATATGAATATGAAGGTTTTTTCCACCTACAAATGACATGTTTCTATTAAGCTATACTGGGGAAAGGATCATTTTACATGTGGTCCTAAACCCATTCCCCTTGTTAATTGGTTTAACATAATTCTGCAAATTCCAATCTTTTAGTTAAAAAACAAAAAAACAAAAACAAAACAAAACAAAAACCTTTCATGCCTGTGGGAAACAGATTGCCACAACCATTGCCCACACTTGGAATTTCCCAAAGACTCCCAGCCTCAGCAGTATTACCAAGTCATGCCTCCTGATCACCATCTTCATCTTGTAATTCTTGGCATGTGAGTTGTAAGCAAGAGTGATTGATGGCTGTGGAAGGTGTGGTTGCATCTCAGTGATCCAAAATTTTCCCAGACTCACACTCTTCCTCAGGATTAAAACACCTTTTTGATTTTGTATCTTGGAGACAGACAGAAACAAATGTTCCCAAAGCAGGAGTTGGATGATAAAGGAATGCCTAAAGGGGGATGCCAGTTGGAAAGCCGTGGCATATAGCAAGAGCTCAACCTACTGTGGCTAAGACAATTATGACTAAGAGTAGAACAACTCTGATGGCAACAACAGTAAAACAGGCACGAATCTTCAGAGAGGGGAGGAGGTAGTGACATATCTCTGTGAGTCTAGGCGGGGGTCACTTGGCTTTGCCCGTCTGTCCTAGTGACAGGCTGGCTGCACCGGGGGCTGGGTCCACTGTGCAGGAAGCCACTAAGGAGCACTCTGCAGGGAAAACCCACTGAGCCAGTTCTGGGGTTCAACTCCTAGGAAGATCAGACTTGATAGATATAAGAGATGCTCAATTTTTCTACAGTTCTAGAGAATGGGAAAGAGAACTCCCATGCAAACACGGATGCATAACCTAACACTTGGGGCAGACACCATTTCCTGTGAGCCTCATTCACAACCACCCAATATCAGCAAGCTATGTTATCACCAGCCCCGAAAAGGGGAAGTTACTTGCCAGAAGTAGTAGGAGGCCGGGGTTCAAACTCAAGGTCCTAAGTTCCTTTCACCGTGCAACACACAAATAGGCTGCTTTTTTGTTTTTGTTTTCGTTTTTGTTTTTTTGAGACACAGTCTTGCTCTGCTGCCCAGGCATGATCTCAGCTCACTGCAACCTCCGCCTTCTGGGAAATTTCAAGCTATTCTCCTGCCTCAGCCTCCCGAGTAGCTGGGACTATAGAAGCGTGCCACCACACCCAGCTAATTTTTGTATTTTTAGTAGAGACGGGGTTTTACCATGTTGCCCAGGTGGTCTTGAACTCCTGACTTCAAGTGATCCACCTGTCTCAGCCTCCCAAAGTGCTGGGATTACAGGTGTGAGCCACCACGCCCAGCCTAGGGTGCTTTTAAAACGGAGTTATTCTTGCTATTTGATGGAAGTTTTTAACAGAATGAAGATCAGACTAACTCAGTCCAAGTGGCAGGAATAATGATGGAGTCATCCTATGGCCATTCAGACAGCAGCTGGAGGCTTGTGTGCTCTGGCAGCCAGTTAGGGATGAGTGCCCAGGAGAATCAGAGAGCAGGAGCCAGAGTTGAAAGAAGTGGACTGGAGATAGTATAAACCATGGTAAGAGATCAGATTGACAGTAGCTGCCAGCTTCAGCAATGACCCAAGGTCAGCAGAAGTGAGTAGGAGAGTCTGGAAATGCTTTCACGCGAGCAGTACTCAGCAGGGCCTGCCTGCGCCCAAAAGTGTGACTCCAGGGACCCATTCTTCCCACAGGAAGCCAGCTCTTGGTACCACCATAGTCCGGCTCTAACAATGACTTAGCAAGTGGCTGAGACCACAGGGAACATGGACCCTGTCCACAGCCTCCACTTCTGTCAATTCCATATCTCCAGCCCAAAGGTTCCTTGAAGCCCCAGAGGCTAAAGGCGCCTTGAGTCTCAAGCCCAACCTTCTTCCTGAATGGCCCGGGGGATTGTTTCTGCTGCTATTGTTTCTGCTTGTCGATGCAGGCCTCCCACTGAAGTCTCCACTAGCCGTCCCCATACCCAGAAAGAAAAAGAAAGGCCCAGAGCTCACCCAACACCCCAAAGTGTTGCCAGTCCCTGACTCAGCCTCCTCAAGCCCCCCAGGGAAGCAAACCGAGCCCCAGAGCCTCCTGTTTCTCCACCCCAACCTCCCGTGCCGTGCCACGCATCCCAAGGCACAGAGCTCCTCGGCGGTGCGTTTCCAATAGAACAGGCCCAGCGTGCCTGCAGCCACACATCCCCACATGTTATTCTTGCCTTTATCTTGTTAGCATAATGCTCAGCTTCATTAGCCAGCCAGATGAATCATTTAGTAATTGGAGCTAATGAATTTAATTTTCTACTTTCTATTTTTTTATAATAAAACAAAGTCATATTTTACCAACAAGTCAAGGAAGGCTCCAAGTTGCTGTTTTGAGTCAACATTAGGCCAAGAGTGCAAAATGGCAGACGGGGAAGGAGTTGGCTCCCTTTTATTATTTTTATTTTTATTTTATTATTTTATTTTTATTTTATTGATGCCACCGCCTTTTCTGGAGTTTCTTGGGTAAGGAACCCCACGGAAGCACCATCCCGAAGTTCTACGGAGAATGATACTAAGGGCCCACATGAAAAATTAATGTCGCCATGGTGGCAGCATTCCTAATAGGACAGTCTGAAGAGTAGGAGGCGCTCACAGAAAATAAACAATGCACAGTTATCAAGGAAACACCCTGATATCAATTAGATGAAGGGCTGTAAGGAATCTATTTATCTTGGAGAGATTTCCCTCCAAGGATCCCAGTGCCCCTCAGTCAAGTGAAATGGATGGATAACATACACCTCCCTTCTCACTCCCTGTTACAAAAGACGTGAAACCCAACAGTGAACCGGTACCTGAAATGTCAACGTGGGAAGCCAGGCTAATTAGAGTTGGGCCAACCCGCCTGACTGCATAGCTGACATGCACCCGCTGAAGCCTTCTTGTAACTTGACTACCCGAAGCCTCATCCCTGATTAACAGAGCCTGGCTGCAAACTAAAATGCAGTTAATTTATTGTAAGTTTTATTAGGCATATAAAAGGGAAGCAGGAATGACTAGCCTTTCGTTGCTCGAGATACATTTCATCCATGACACGGAGCAGATTCCTCATAGATTAAGCTTGTTAATTTCCCTCCCCGCCAACATTCTTCTCCGCATTGCTGAAGCAAAAGCCACAGGCTCTTGTCTGAAATGGATGGGATGAAAAGGGCTGGGGGCCCCCCGGACAACAGTTACATTAACCACTTTGTCCTTTTAATTCATCTAATTACATGCAAGGAGAAAGCTGCCGCCTTAGCAGGCTCGCTCTGCGCCAGAGCGCGATGCCGCTGGGCCATTGCTTTGGGCTTTTTGTTGTCTTATTAGGGGTGCTTTTGTTCAGAGGGATGGTTAAAGCCATTTTCAGCAGCTAGCAAGATGAAGCCGCTTCAATAAGGACACAATGTACTTGTTTAAATTACCTTTCAAAATGCTCAAAACCATTAAGGGGGAGGTGCTGCAAATAAAAGTTGGATTTTTTTATAATGTTTTACCCTAATAACAGCTTTTATTTTATTATAATCCATTAGTTGACAATATTATTCTATAGATTATTAGGCAGCAATTTTGTTATTTTATCACACTTTCAGCACTCACTCACCGGGCCAGAATCCACAAATCTCAGTATAATATGCTTTCAATTTTGTTAAAATCTCTATTTAACTGGTTTGGCTGCGGAACATCTTGGCAAATGTGTTTTTAATTTCATTCTAATTAACTTGACGGTTGACAGAACTCGATGGTGGCATGATGGTGTCCCCTTTTCCAGGGTCCCTGCAAGCCCCATGCCTAGGGTCCATTTTTTTTTTTTCCTCTCCCATCCTAACAAGGAAGATGTCAGAGCTAACATCCAGGAAAAGGGTCTTTCATCTCTGTCAAAAGTATATGCAATTTTTAAAAAACCAATTAAAAAATCTGGCTTTCCTCTTTATCTGTAAAAAGAAGGTCATTGGTTCTGTGGGGTTCTCAAAAAATGGCTTGTCCTACAGACTTGGGTCCTGAAAGATGAAATGAAGACAAAGCAAGTGGGAGAGAGGGGTTTTTTTTGTTGCTCAAGAGGACACCAGCTCTTTCCCAAAGAGGTGCTATGAAGGAGCGGCCATCCTCCCTCTATGTCACCGGTACTCGGTTGGGGAAAGAGCCTTCAGTTCTCTGCTTTTGGGGATCAGCCTGAGAAGAGCAGCATTCGGAGAACTTACCCTTGTTCTTTAAACAGTTCCAAATTATCTCTATTGTCTGGGGAATTTCACTCTGGCAACCATTCTCCAGGTGCCCTCTCTGTCTTTGCTTCCAAAATCCTACATCATCCCAGAACCCAGCCTTCTCTCTGACCCCGAGCCAGCAGAGATACAAGCAGGCCTGGATCACACCGCAACGAAGACAAGTCAGTCATGCCTTCCTGATGTGGAGGTCAAACAAATCTCATCTTCCCACTGGTTTTCCTTATATGGAGATGGGCCTCCAGGGGACTGCGTGGAAACCGTTAGCTGACTTGAGACCAGGTCCTGGAGTGGCCGTTCACAATCTGCAGTGAATTTGGGGCATCCATTCTTGCACCTTTTTTGCACTCTTGCTCCCCCTCCCTGCTCCCACTCTCTATCTTTCCCTCCCTACCTTTCTCACATGTTGTGAATTTGCCCATCACTGGAAATTCCCTGATTCCACATTTGTACCACTCATTATGCTTCTGTTCAATTATTAAGAATGTCAGTCCTCCCAGGACCCTCAGAGATGAATCACTGTAACATCTTCCTCACATAAATGACAAAAATCTCACGGCTCAAGGGACTTGACTCACCAAGATACTGGCCAGCAAGGAGCAGCAGCCTAGGACTGAATCCAGGTCTTCTGACTCCCAGTCCATGCCCTTTCCTGAGATTTCCATTGGAGAAGTTCTAGGTTTTGTCAAAACATACACATGCACACACATACATGTGGTCTTTTTTCTAGTCTTCAAGTCTGAATTTTGAGTTTTCCTTTTTATTTTTTATTTACAACAAGAATGTTGCTACAAAATTATCTGGGCTATTAGAGTAAAACAAAGCATTTGGTGTTCATGTTTTAAAAAGGTACCATGTTTTTAGCCCCAAGCAAACAAAATATAGATGCCTAGACCAATAATTTTCAACAGGAGGAACTTTGCTCCCCAGAGGACATTTGGCAATGTCTGGGGACATTTTTGGTTGTCAAGACTGCAGCTAGGGGCATGCTACTGGCATCTAGTTGGTAGAGGCCAGAGATGCTCCTAATCACCCTATAAAGTGTAAGACCCCCAAGCAACCACCATGAAGAACTATCTAGCCCCAAATGCCAGTAGAACCCAGTGGACAAGCCCTGCCCTCTCCTTACCTGGGAGTCAGATTCAGGTTCAGGGAGCTTATACTTCACTTAGGGAGAAGAGAGGATGGTGAACCTGCAAGGAGAATGGGTGGAGCCAAGTCCAGATGACCCACGAGTGGTGACAAAAGCAGGATTGAACCCACATCACACTGACAGTGCTCATTCTTGTTTGTCCTGCCTGAAGAGCAATTATACTTTTAATAACTGGGTCTGTTTCCCTTTCTATTCAATGGCAGTATCATGGGGTAATGAAGAGAAGGCCCATGTGAAGTGCCTGGCACACAGTAGGCCGTTGACACATTGGAGAGGGAGGAGGAATACAGTGCTGCTGTCTCGTGCTTTGGCCGGGATGGGGAGGGCATGTGTCTCCTGCTCTGGCATCTTTTTTATAAGATAGCAATATGTCTGCTCAAAGAAGTGTGCACACTAATGAACATTTACTTGGTAGGGAGAAGCAGAGAGGGGGCATGGAACCAGAGGAATGAGAAAAGGATGATGTCCTTTGTGGGACATGACCCACCTCCTCTTCCCATACTCCCCGTAACCCAAAAAGACACCTATAAAGGCTTTGATCAGAACCAGCTCATACACACAAGGTGAGACCTGCTCCCAGCTGGCTCTAGTCCATCCTGTAGCCCTGAGCAATGACTCTACTCAAACAGGTTAGAGCCATTTAGGAAACACAAGCCTGAGCTTCCTTACCAAGTCCCACGTGGTGACAGCTGTTTCTAGATATAGGAAGCCAGCAATATCTGAAACCATGCTTTCTGGCCAGAATATTAATTTGCACCATTAAATATTTGCTGTGCTCATTCCCAGCACCCCTCCCCACTCAATGCACTTGCATAACATCCACGTCCTCAAGCAGGGGGTGGGAGTAGCAGTGCAAGAGTAATCTCAGAGGGATGGCCCATTGATAAAAAACTTCTTTTTCAAGTTAATTGCCAAAGAGAAGTAAAATGTTCTTCCAATACTTCGCCTCCAAAACTGTTCTCTGGCTTGTGAACATCTGTCAAGAATATATATTTCCAGGGCTCCAAATTGCCCAGATTTTAACATCCAGCTTAGTTAAGCCACCAGAGTTTAACTAACACGCTGCTTCTTATAGAATCAGCACTAGGATAAAAAGGAGTTTGATTTCTTCCCCAGATGCATTTCATTTCTTTTGGACGGTCAGACAGCATGGGTGTGTATCTCGCCTCTCCGTGGCCTCACATGAAGAAGGAGGGGCCTTCCTCACCGACACCATGGGTAAGTAATCCATTCAAGACCCATCTCCGTCGGGCCTCCATTTTACCAGCCCAAAATTAAGTTTTACCAGGACATTGTAGCGGGGCATGTGTTTGGCCATTGAGCACCATGTGTGGCCATTAGAAAGAAAAGGAAAATCAATAGGGTTTCATTAAAACAGCAGGCAATCAGGGCCCAGCCCTGGTTTAATTACAGTTTCAGTAGCATTTGCTTTAATTGGAAAGAATAAAAGAAGTGAAGTGGAGTGAATGAAGAAATTAGCATATCTATCACTGTTGTCACATTGTACTGTGGCCTTAAAACACTGTTCACTCTTTCCTATCTCTGAAGCTGCTCTGAACCCTGGAAAAAAAATATATGGGAGGGCAGTCAGCAAATCCTCAGGCTCCACCTTTGTGAAATTCTAATTAAAGCCTTTTATAATCTTTGGAAGTCATTTAAAAAAATCTGCTAGATATGCTAGATACACTTTGCAACATGTCTGTTAATTACGCCTGCTTGGTGTGATGTGAGGAGAACCGCAATCACCTTGCGCTGTCTGAACATCGAGGCTGTTCTGAGAGCCAGCTTTGGCCGCGCACAAAAGCCCCTAGGATCCTGCTCAGATGGGGGGCCCCAAGGGCAGTTTCCGCCAGCCGGAATTCTTTCCGCTTTATCAGGCTTCCGAACAATCACAGACTCAGAAAATATCAGAGGGTCTCTAGGCACCAACCAGACCAAATCCCACCCTCATTTTACAGATGGGAAAACTGAGGCCCAAGGTCCCCAGACTAAGAAAGGATAGAGCAAGGACTTTTTCCCAGGTTTGTTTCTTGGCCAATTCCAGTCTACTGTCTACTATCCATAATATTTTATCTGATGACATCTCAGGAAAACCCTTTCTGTTGAAAGAAAATATTGAGGTGGCCGGACACGGTGGCTCACACCTGTAATCCCAGCACTTTGGGAGGCCGAGGCAGGCAGATCGCTTGATGTCAGGAGTTAGAGTCTAGCCTGACCAACATGGTAAGCCCCATCTCTACTAAAAATAAAAAATAAAAAATAAAAATAATAATAAAAAAAGATAGTCTAGCATGGTGATGCATGCCTACAATCCCAGCTACTCAGGAGGCTGAGGTGGGAGCATCACTTGAACCCGGGAGGTGGAGGTTGCAGTGAGCCAAGATCGCACCACTGCACTCCAGCCTGGGTGACAGAGTGAGACTCCATTTCAAAAAATGTATATATGTTGACATAAGGGATTGAATTTTTACTCACTAAAACTCAAACATTTCTTTTCTTACCAGATAACATTTCACAATGAATACACTCCTCCTTTTGGAATGGTTAACGGGTTAAAATCCATCCATGATTAGGAATTTGCTTAGGATACGGCCAAGGAAAGGTTTTCAAGTTCATGTCTACTGAGGAAGGAGCAGCAGATACTGGAGGCAGAGCCGACCTTTTTACTGACTGGGATTCTGGAAAGAAATGTCAAACGCCTAATCATTCCCATGAATTGCATGGAGGTCACAAGGACGGCTAATAAGAAGAACTTTCATTTTATGAGAGCCTATTTCGTGCTATGTCCTCGTGTGGAGGTTCTAGTGTCCCCAGTTTAAAGAATAAAAGACTGAGGTTATTTGCCCTCGGTCAGATAAGCCACATACTGGGATTTAAACTTCAGTTTTGTTCCAAGGGGCTTCTTCCCCCAGGCTACGAGGCCCTCCCAAGGTGAAAGACCAACCCCAGTGTAGAAAAATGCAGGAGGTCTGAGCATCCCACTCTGGAGCTGGTTCTCTGCCTAGCAAATGCCTGGCCAGAGGGAGGCCCAGGCAGGCAGCCTGGCCAGTGTGGCCCCAGGCCCAGGCAGGTCCTCCTGAAAATTTACCCAGACCAGGTGCTTCCTCTCAGACTGCTAAGGACAGCCCTGTTCCTCTAGGAAAAGCCCCCACAACAGCAGCTCATTGTGCGTGTAAGGAGCAGGCGCAGCGCGGCGAGGGTACTAGGTGGCCTCCGAGGTCAGGGGGATGTGGCCAGGGGACAACAGGGAGACCTCCGTGCAGAAAATTACAGAGAGGAAACGATTCATTGTCTCCTCGCAAAGTGGCCATTGGGAAGTGCGTGATTGGCTTCTCACTGGAGCGTGGCGGGCCCTGTCCTGGGTCAGTCCTGGAACCTCCTTGCCCTGCAGCAGGAGACAGCGGGAGGCGGAACACAGCGGGGATCCGACAGCGGGCGAGTTCGGCGTGCAGGAAGTGCCTTCACTCCTCCGCAAACCAGTGTTTCCCGGGGAGGGGGCCGAAGGTGTGTCTCACCCAAGTGAAACCACTCAGATAAATGGGTGGTCAGGGACTGACTGGAAGGGAGGCCTTCCAGGCACCTGGGCCAGGTTTGGGCCTGGTTCCTGAAGTGTGTGGGAAGTGCCCTCTGCCTCCTCTGCTCTCAGCATCAGAAACGTGCGGGGATGATTTTGAGCACTTGTTCCTGGCCAAGCGGTAGGCATATTGCTGCCTCCAAAATCCACCGTGGGAGGAGCCCAAGGGTAGCATGCCACTCCCACAAAATGATCAGAAGGCTGTTCCCCAGGCCTAGTGGAGCCCCCACTGGCTTGGAAGCTGGCAGCGTGGTGAGGACCATGGGGACCCAGCTCATGCAGGCTGAAGAGAAATACCAGAAATACCCAGCCTCCTGAGAGGACCCCACAGCCTCCTGGAGGTGAGAAGCCCACCTGAGAGGTGTGCAGCTGGAGGAGACAGACAGCACCGCGTTCCCAGTGACTGCAAGCCCTGAGGCACACCCCACCCCCTGTCCCCTTTTGTCTTCTGGACTCTTCAAGATGGGAAGAAGGCCTAGTCTCAGCTTTGCAGGACCTTGCACAAACCACCTCTGCCCTGGGCCTCAGTTTCTTTGTCTGAATAATGTGTCCTCACCACTCCCACCTCCAGCCATCCTCTGTCGCCGTGACCTGAGGCATGTATTAGCCCTGTGATCTCGGTAGCCAGGGTCAGACCCAGGAGGGCCTCAAAGAAGGAAGGAAACAAAATTCACTCCAAAGGCATAGAAGACCAGCACAGAATCCCAGGGTAGGGAGCACGCAGAAACGGGGGCCATCCTAAAAAATGCAAGCACCCCAACCCCACGAGGGGCCTTCCAGAGCCAAGAGTCATCGCAAAAGTGTGGCTGCAGCGAATGGAGCTCATCCCTGTGGAGCCCCGATCTGGGCAGGGCATTGCTCTAACTCCCTAATGTGCATGAACCATGGACTCTACACAGTCTTTCTGAGCTGTAGTAGGCAGCAGGCACCGCGATGATTCGCTCTCTGCAGATGACACTACCAAAGCATGAGGGGGAGAACTAGCCAAGCTCCCACAGCAGGTGAGCAGCCCGGCGGAATGCTCTGTATCTCTGTCTCTCTCCTATAGCCTCTGCACCGCCCTTCTCCTCCCAGCCAGCATGGGGCTTCAGCATCCAGGCCTAGGAATCAGCCAGCACCCTGGTAGGAAAAACTGAAAGTGGAGGAACTGAAGGGTGGGAGCTTGAGGCACAGGAACACAACGCTTTTTGTCCTTTCGCCCAAGGTTCAACTCTGTAGTTTTTCCTAGGAGGGCACAGACCCCGACGCCCTCTGGGAAGGCATAGAGTTCAGTGGCTCAGCCCACAGGCTTTGGATTCAGTCAACAGCTTGAGTTCACATCCCTGTCCTACTGCCTCCAAGTCACAGGATCACAGGCAAGTGGGTCCACTGTGCTGACTCACGGGTTCCTCCTCCACAAGGTGGGTTAACAATGGTGTCCACTTTCTGGAGTGTCTGCTAAATTTAATGACAGAGTCCACATGTGGCACTCATGATGCAGCCATTGAGACCCAGGCTACTGCCATCTCAGCCTTGGGTCCCCTGGGGTAGCACCCATAGTGCCTGGGATGGGAAAGAGTTCCCAGTGGGACAGAAGAAAGTTTGAGTTCCCCACTGGGGGCCAGCGTCAGTGTCCTGGCCCCACCACTGCGTGACATGGGCAAGCCCCTTCCTCCAAAGGCCCTTTGGATGCTGCCTTCGCATTTTCAAAAGGCCAGGTGGAGCTTATCAACGACAGGAGCAGGGGACTGGAGAATCACTGGACACAGGCTCAAGGAAGAGCCCTTGCACATTCAGCTGCTTCTTGTCCTGTTCATACTGCGCTTCTAAAGTCCTGAGGAACCCACTGCCTGGGGCTGTACTGTGGCCTTGCTGGCGAGAGGTGGAGGGTCTTGGAGAGGACCCATCTCAGAGCAACTAAAATGCAGCTGCCATCATTAACTAGGACAAACACAGCCCTGTGCATGGCATGGCCTGGGCGCACATTCACTGGGGCAGTAATTAGAGGGGGAAATATCCTACAGGCAGCTTAGCTGCGGAAAACCATTTTCATTGAAAATATACATTTGTAATTGTAAATGGAAAGATTACCTGTAATAGCGGTAACAGACCCATTTCCTAATAAGATGAACACTATAGCTGATGACTGAAGCATCTGTATATAGCTACGTACACCATTTCTGTACTGCAGGCTGCCAATTTGTTTCAGCGGCGAAAAGCGTGATTTAGTGTTTGTAGCATTACCATCTGTTGTCGTTATTACAGAAATTATATATAAACCAGTTAGTAAACACTTTGCCGCATTGTCTGTTGTTTTGATAATCACCCATAATAACATCTAGCATCAATATGGTCTTTAAACCCGATTTGGGAGTTAATGGAATAAGAGGAGGCAGTCTGTATATGCACCGGGGTAATGTCATTAGGAATGTTTGTGAAGAACAAATTAAATCAGTTGTAAATTGTGCTCTCAAGTCAGCCAGAAAACCAGTCTTGTTCAGGAGAAGGGATTTATATTTTAACCTCGTGCAGAAAATGCACTTACGCAGATTAAAATAAAATAGGGACTTTGCCGATGGATGGAAGTGGTAATTGCTAGGGCCTTAATGGCTTCCTGTTGGCTGTGTCATGCAGTGGGCACAGCTATTTTAAAAGTTAACCGGCACTCGGGGTCATACTTTCACTGATTCAGTCATTAAACCAGGCTAGACATGTCACTAAATGGCTGATTATTCAAATGACGGGCCTGATCCACGGTTCCCTGGTGTCGTCTTTTGAACATGAGGATTTTCAGGGATGGTTCTCATAAAATCAAGATGAGTTGGATTCAAGTATGAGTCAATGGTAGCGCTGGGCTGGGGCCTGGCCCATCTGAGACAGCAGAGGGAGGCCCCGCCTGCTTTCTCAGACAGGCAGGGACAGGCGTGCAGCCCTGGTGGCTAAGCCTTGGTGCTTGGATGTTTCCAGAGGTCAGGGAAAGGCCGATTTGTGGATGTGTTCAAAGGGAAGCCATGTTTAGACAAAGAAGTGCCATGATGGGAGGAAGCAGACAGAGAAGGTGGGCGGAAATTCATAATTCCATCCTAAGACTGTTATCACCATCACCACGTGTCCAATTCCATAGCCAAGAGATAGTGGAGCGGCAACTGGACCCCAGGTCTGCCTCCACAGCCTCTGCTCCTTTCTGGGGCTCCTCCTCTCACTTAGAGCCTTCCTCTTTTATCTCCTCATGATATCTCTTACAGACAAATTGCATTAGTACCCCCATTTTCAGGTAAGCAGACTGAGGCTTATGTGAGTGAGGTCATATGGCCAACCAGAGGCCCAGGCTGGATAAGATCGCAGGTCTCTGTGGTACTGGAAATCTTCCCACAGCACTGTTGCACAGGTGGGACCAAAATAAATGAACATTTACCTAGGCACTCAAAAGTCAAGAGCATCACTGTATGGAGTGGCAAATGGCAAGGGGGCGGGGGTGGCAGGAAGGATGTTAAGACCAGCTCTAGAGTCAGCCTGGTGACCAGGGAGCTGATCTAACTGGCAGCCATGGAAGCTGGCTTTGGGGCAAGCTGGGGAAGAAATGGGAGGAAGTCTTTTAACAAGTGGCTACTCCCAGCATAGAGACAAATGGGGACTGGAAATGGTCCCCAAGGCCACAGGAAGGGCTTGGCTATCCAAAGGACCCAACTGATGCCAAGCCTCCAGCCACATTTAGCTGGGACAAAGCACAGAGCAATGCCTCTGAAGAGCGACATTTATGACTCACTGCTTTTAAGATGATTTCCGAGAGTACACGTAACGATCTCCTTTTTACTTTGTTTTGATATTAGTAAAAATATAAACAGCACCTCAAATTCATAGTACAAAATAAATTTGATTTTAAAGGAAATCTTTTTAAAAGGAATCTAAGTATTTAGGTTGGTGCAAAAGGAATTGCGGTTTTTGCCATTTAAAAGTAATACAAATAGTGAGTTTATTTTAAAATACTTAGTAGGCAATAGAACAGATGCTATATAGACGTGGCAACAATCATAAAGAGAATGATTGAAGTTTGGGTTTTGGAGTCAAGATTACGTTGGTTCAAACCAACTAGTGTTTTGGGGTCAGTCTTCATCTCTCTGAGTTTATTTTCTTGTGTAGAACATGAGGTTAAAGCAGCCTCCACACAGGGCTACTGAGGACAGTAAATGGGCCACCAGATACCTGCAGCACTGGAAGTTCTCATCAAGGGGGGCCAGTCCCCAAAATGAAAGGACAGGGAGTTCTTCCTCCCAGGGAGTCATGAGATAGCAGCTCATCTCCAGAGCCTACGTTCAGGGCATATTCCATCAACAATTGCAGAACTGGAGCATACCAGAAAGCAAAAGCCCTCCAGGTCCCACCATCCTGATGCCAATTAATGAGATACTCATCCTAGGGGAAATCAGGTCCCTTGGGCCTGATGTGGCCCCTGCATATTCTAATTCAAGCCTGGGTTTTTAGAGGGCTTTTGTCTTTTGCTTCTTCTAATAATTGAGGGATCGAGGTCTGGAAAGGTCAAGTTACTTGTCCAAGGTCTCATTGCAAGTTAACGCCAGAACCAAGGAGAGACATCCCCTCAGTGAGCCCTGACATCGTTACTTTCTCATGTGCCCGGCACTGTGCCGCATGCTTGTCATGAGTCATCACAGCCAGACTGGGAGGCTAGTACCACTGTCATCATCACCATGTTACACACGGGGAGGCTGAGGCTCAGAAAAGACCAATCACTGATCTATAGTCACATGGATAGAAAGTTGCAAGAGTCAGAACAGAAACCCACCAAATCTGACTCCAGACAAAGAGCTCTATTCTTAATCAATCAACTGCAGCAGGGGTTGCCAAACTAATAACCCCGGGGGGCCAAATCCAGCCTGCTGCCTGCTTTGTAATGACTGGCGAGGCTAAGAATCATTTTTACATCTGTGAATGGTCACAAAAAAAATAAAAAGAAGAATATTCTTTGACATGTAAAAATTCCATTTCTGTCCATAAATAAAGTTTTATTAGAATACAACTGTGTCCACTCACTGACATTTTCTAGACAGCTGCTTTTGTGATGCGGCAGCAGAGGTGAGCATGCCTTTAGAGACTGCAGGGCCCACAAAGCTTCAACTATTTCCTTGCTGGCTTTGTACAGGGGAAGTTTGCTGACCCCTGCACTAGACTGCCTTGCCAAGGAAGGAACCTTTGGCCTTTCCAAGGAACGGCCTTTGTCTGGGGAGCATCATCCCAGGAGAAGAAAAGGAGGGGAGACAGAGAAAGGGGAAAAAGAAGAGAAAAAGAAAAAGAACCATCCATGTTAACCAGAAGGCCAGTTGTTGACATGCAGTCCCTATTATGGAGATTACAAAGGAGAAAGGAGAAGGAGGTCTGCATTTTGGAAATAAACGTTTCCCCCACCAGCTGGGACCCGGGTGAGAATCACCAGGGTAGAAACGCATACCCAAGTGACAGCCAGGAAGTGAAACCCTGAAATTGGGGCACAATAGAAATACTTTAGATGCTTGAGTTTTTTTCATAAATTCATGTAATTATTTTAACTAAAAATCTTTAAAATATTAATGGGGGGGGGTGGGTTTCAAAGCAGAGTTAATTATAGCAGCTCCACTCACCACATGTACTTAAGACTCCGTCAGCTTTTCCATTAGGAATCGCTGCTTTTCAGGGGGGTTATAATTCAACCAAATAAATTGGCCACAGGCTGAGGCTTGACGTGCAAGTTTTCAGGGTGAGAATTAATTGTTTAATTGATTTGAATATTCAAGGCCTACACATGGAAGGAAAAAAAAAATCATCATATGTTGTCATTTCAGGGAGGGTTGGCCTGAAGATACCTGCCTCTCTGTAGCTTGCCGGTCATCATTCTCCCCTATTAAAACCCTACATCCATCATCACAGTTCAAAAATATATGCCTATATGTGGCTTTGCACCAAAAGGTTCTAAGTACCTTACTTAGCTCTTAAATTCATGCCTAAGTTTCCCCTCAAATGAGCTTCATTAATCTGGAAAGGAGAGGGTTTTGCCGGCTCATATGAATGTGTTTTAAAATAAGCCTTTTCATTTTTGGTAGCTTCAATATACAACCAGCGGCAATCGCAGGCTTACCTTCCTTGGCTGAAATCCGATCATTAAACCAACTTCACTATTAGGGGGAATATCTGGCTGGAAAATGCATTTTATCCCTGAAGAATATGCTATATTAGTGAGAAAATGACTCTAAATGGGAACGAAGCTGACAACTGCTGCTTGCAGACTAATGGCCTAGTGTATATATCGTACCCAAAAAGCATGTCATCACCTGCCTGTTGAGCAGATCACTGGCGTTAGGTTCTGGTTGGCACAAATGGGACATTACAGATGTCGAAAAGGTTTTAGGAATTTTGGTGGGTTTCACCTCATCCCTCCCCCTTTTACTTAAAGCCAGTGGATGCAGTATCATCATAACCCAGAATTCCAGGTGAGACCAATGCAGCGACTGCCAACGTGGCTGCCAGCAGGTAGAAATGCATCCTATTCTTGCTCCTACATAGGATTCTTCAGTAGCCATTTTATGCAAAATCACATCCTGTGAATGGCAGAATATTTTCTCACCTACTGCAGAGTTGTTCAACTCAACCTATTCAGGGACTTGGAGGATGCCCTGGAGCCCCACAGACAACACAAGACATCAGGGCAACGACTTCTTTTTCAAGACAGAAAAATTGTACCATTGCTTTGCACAGTAAAAGCAGTGGCTGGGAGGAGGGAAGGAGGAATAGGGCCCTAAGAAAGTCCTCGAGATCAAAATGTGAATGTTGTAATGAGAAAAAAATTGCATTTGTTTCACTCCCAGTTCTTGGTGCTATCTTCTTCAAGAGAACAGATTCAAATTTGGGGCCATTTTCTGTTCTTATTAAGAGGAAAGTGGTATCAATTTTAATAAAGTCCAAGAACACTCGTTAATAGAAGGCATTTTTCATCTACCTACAAACATAGTGGAGGCCATGTCGGTGACTCAGAACATTCAAATAAAGGGCCCTCCAGCTCTGTGTCGGCTGACGGAGGATCTGGGAAGGGCGCTGCCTGAACAATAGCTATCATTAGAACTTTATTCTTCTTCTCGTGTGCTTCTTCAGATCTCCTAATTCAGATATTATATCCCATCAATTTTTTATTAGAGCATAATTCATTTACTGAGATTGCTTCTTTTGAAAGCATTTGGTGATAGGATCTTTCTTATTGAAGATGCATGTCCAAGAACATAGAAATGTGGATTGGTAATGCCCATGAACCACAGGATAGTTCTTTATAGCCTGAAACACCTCCACATTGAACTAAAAAGGCAGATAAGTGGACTGGGGCAAAAGTTAGGGAGCAGAGAATCACTTCCTTCACAGTGCAGAGAGGAGAGGATGCCAGCTGCTGCCCAAGGTGCTGGTGTGGATCCTCAAAAATGAACAGCCAGCACCGCCAAGAAAGTCACATTTCTGCTCTCCCCACCCACATGCAGCTCAGGGTGCCAGAAACAAGCATTTTTTCTATGTCTGTCTGCCCTGAAAATATAGATTTATATGAGACTCTTCAAGTTCAAAGCTACATGTCATTTTCAGTCATGTGAAAGATGTTTGAAAAGCTGAACTTTCATATATGTCTTAAGAAACCCTTAAACAAGAGCCGTATTTATGGTTATGTAGTATTTAAGCAAACGACAAGTTCATGATGATTACTCAAGTCACATTTGTTAAGCAGCAACTATGAGCAATGCAGTGTTCTAGGCATTGCAAAGGTTCAAAGAGCATCTATCAGGGAAAGGGTCTACCTAAGAAGACAGTCAATACTACAAAGCAGTATGTCATAGGATGTTCAAGTTGGAAAGAAGCTTGGAGGTAATTTAGTCCAATGTACCCATTTTACGAATGAGGGGTCAGACCCAAAGAAGTGAAGTAACTTGCATGGTTTGTGGCAGAACCAGAGTAACGACTGTTTCATTGATCATATAATATACTATATTTATTATACTATTTAAGTGCCAATATAATCATTACTGTGTGCTATACGTTACACTTCAATTCCCATACAGAACTTTTTTTTTTGTTTTCTTTTTTTTTGAAATGGAGTCTCACTCTGTCGCCCAGGCTGGAGTGCAGTGGCGTGATCTCGGCTCACTGCAAGGTCTGCCTCCCGGGTTCAAGCCATTCTCCTGCCTCAGCCTCCTGAGTAGCTGGGACTACAGGCGCCCGCCACCATGCCCGGCGAGTTTTTTTTTTTTTTTTTTTTTTTTTTTTTGCATTTTTAGTAGAGATGGGGTTTCACTGTGTTATCCAGGATGGTCTCGATCTGCTGACCTCGTGATCTGCCCACCTCGGCCTCCCAAAGTGCTGGGATTACAGGCGTGAGCCACCGCGCCTGGCCGTAGAACTTTTAAAATAACCCTACAAGGTAGAGAGTATTATTCTCCCAATTTACAGATAAGGAAACTGAGACTTGAAGGGGTTAAGTCATTAGCTCAAGATCACACAATGAGTGACAGAGCCCCCAAAATCCTAACCAAGCTCCATCTCTTTCCAGAGCTAGATCTCTCACCCGTGAGGCTATGCAAAACCCAAGTCCTTCACAGTGTAGACAGGAGGGGATGTCAGCCCCTCTCAACTTCTTGGGAAAAGCCATTTCCCATTTAGAGACTCACTGACTCCACCCTGTCTTCTATGAAACCCCTACTGACCCCCTACAGAGGCGATCGTCCCATCCATGGGCATCCTTGTCCTTGGTGTGTACTCTGTGCAGTGCCCCATCTCAGTGTGCTTGATTTGTGTATCTCTGTTTGTGCCCACACCAGGTCCTACCTCTTGTGCCCTCAGCTTGCAGCACAGGGCTTGGCACACAGCACATAGGGACTCCACTGAATCTGCCAAACCCTAGCCCCATTAATACCTCACCCATGGCAGACTGAGCACACACCGAAGAGGAATCCATAGGGGTGACCACAGCTGTCTTTGCCTTTGAACCCCAGCCAGACCTTCCACCCACACAGCATCCCAGGCAGGTGGGGAGTTGAACTAGGCCCTTCTGTTGTCTTCTACTCATGGTCCAGCTTTTCAGGAAACATATTCTGTCTCACCACCACCACCCCACACCCAGTCATTGACATACATATGCAAATAGTCCCTAAAAACTAAACCCCCTCCTCCACTCCTCCCTCCAGATTCCCCTGCCTCCTTCTTTCCAGTCTCCCATACATATGGTGTCAGTCCTCAGTCGTTTCCATGCTTTTTCATTCTGGATGGGAAGGAAGGTGACTGAGAAGGGGAGTGGGCTCTTTGGAGGCTACAATTGGCATGTCTGCCAGGCAGCAGAATTTCAGCACTACTGGGATGGCCTCCCTCAGCCTGTCCTTGAGCTCTGTGATGCCTCTCACTCTGCCTCGAGTGACATTACCCAGTGTCCTTGTGTTGTCCTGACTTTGGGGACTCTCCAGGAACTAAGTGTATGTGTGTTGAGGGAGAGAGGATACCGCCTTTAGGAAAAAACATCCAGGCCAGGCACAGTGGCTCACGCCTGTAATCCCAGCACTTTGGGAGGCCAAGGCGGGCAGATCACGGGTCAAGAGATCAAGACCATCCTGGCCAACATGGTGAAACCCTGCCTCTAACAAAATACAAAAATTAGCTGGAGGTGGCGGCACATGCCTGTAGTCCCAACTACTCAGAAGGCTGAGGCAGGAGAATCGTTTGAACCCAAGAGTCAGAGGTTGCAGTGAGCCGAGATTGCACCACTGCACACCAACGTGACCACAGAGCAAGACTCCGTCTTGAAAAAAAAAAACACCAAAACACTATCCTTCCCCTTCCCCTTAACAAAACCCAACCACTAATAAAAGCTACTTCATGGCACAACTATTAAAAAGACAAGGCTTTAGAAAAATGATTTTTTCTTGGGTTTCAAGAAAACTAAGTGCTGTTATTTTCACTTAGTGATAAACCAACTCCTGAAAATTCTAGCCAATTTGTAGTAAATATTGAAATGCCTACTTTCATCAGTGATGGGGAAATTGAATGCTCCTGAGAGTATAAAATTCTAATATCAGTGTCTCAACAATTTGTTCAAGTATTGAAATACAATAAAGATATTTATACTGAAAGTTGTACCTTTGGTAAAAGATACAACTGGCTCTCTTTTATTTCCATAATTCAGAACACACTTCAAAATGTATCATCCCTGCTATTCATCATCCTTATCATTAATACCACAAAATTCTGGATGTGGAAATTTTTTAAGTTCTTGTTTACTGAATGCCTGTATGTGCCAGCCTTGGTTTTATCTATTTAATGAACACTGTTTGACTTAATCATCCGAAGTTCTGAAAGGAAAGGCACACTGGCCCATTTTACAGATGCAGAGACTGGGTTCAAGTGGAGAGACCTGCCCAGGTTTGCACAGCTTGATGGTTTCTAGTACAGCTTGTCAAGGTTCTAATCCAGGTCTGTCTACACACCATCCAGTTCCACTTTGTCTCTTTAGAATAAGCTGTGTTTGGGGATGAATCTTTTCCAATCCTGACCAATCCTAAAATACAGAGTTTTTTTCTGTTGTGGGGATTTCATTGTTTTGATAAACCTTTATCAGCCTGTGTATCTGTCTCTCTTGCTCAATTACCTCTTGTTCTCACTTCTACTCTTTGTCTTTCTTAAGGTACCAAAGAGTTATGGCTTGAACTTCCTGGCACCTGAGACTCTAGGTGAGTAGGCCATTGCTCAGGTCATGGCCGCCTGCTGGTGACATGAAATGTGATGAAGCCAAAGGCAGTTCCCTGCACTCATGGTATCTTCCAAACCCTCACCTTCCTAACAATAACAACTGAGACAAACCCCAAGCTCCTGACATGAAATGCCCACCAAGGACCCACAGTATTTGCATACATCAGAAAAGAGAAACTATACAGACAAGCAAAAGGGCCAGCCACAGTCGTCGTTGAAAAATGCTAATTGAAAAACTAAAAATAAAACATTTTGCATATAAAAAAAGTAGAAATCTCATGAATAATAGCTCCAAACACTGAAGAGGGTGTAATAAACTTTCATATTTTGCTCGTGGGAAAATAAACCGGCACACTTTTTTCAGGAAACAATTTAGTCTCATATAATATATGATATATAATTTAAGAAACACTCACCTTTTGGACTGACAATTCTTTTAGGGGCTCTAACTAAACCAAATCATCCAAAATTTTATGGCACATACACATAAAAAAATAGAATAAAATACTAAGCACATGAAAACTGTTACTATAAAATTATGTGATTCATTTTTAAAAAATTAAATGTACGTATTATAAACACACAAAAGAAAGAAGAATAAAAAGAAAAAAGTATTAAAAACCTTACAGTGACATTCTTTAAGTAATTGTATTTTTCTTACTTCTTTTATTCTTATGTTCTTATTTGACCTTTCTACATTTTAATTTTATAATCAGAAAAGAACTAAGCCATTAATGCCATGTTAACAGAGCACTTGTGATACCATATAAATAGGTATGCTATTATATTAGTGAGGGAAAAAAACAGAAGGATACTAGGAATATGATTTCCATTTTTGTACTTAAAAAGAGACATCAAAATTTTATAGTTAAATGAGTAACTATTTGTTTTTCTACTTTTCTTTTTCTTTTTTTTTTTTTTTTTGAGACAGGGCCTTGCTCTCTGGCCCAGGCTGAAGTACAGAGGTGCGATCTCGGCTCACTGCAACCTCCACCTCCCAGGTTCAAGCAGTTCTCCTGCCTCAGCCTCTATTGTTTTCATTTTTCTAATACAGTGACACCATTTTCATAATTTCTTTAGAAACTTTATAATTTTGCAAAGTGGCTTTATTAACCATAAAGTAGCTGTACAAAGAAAACTAAAACTGCTAGCTGGATGGGCTACCCCAGGAGCAGGAGCACTCTGACCTGAGGCCTCCTCCCTGTGCTTAAAAACAGAAACAAACAAAATGGTGTTAAGAAATGTTAGAAAGGTGTTAAAGACATGCTAGCACAAACTGAGCCTTTTTCCTCAACCTGATTAGAAAATTTGAGAGAAGGATGAAAAGAGAGTATCTTCCTTACCATGTGCACCTGTTTCCAGGAATCTCTAAAATCAACTCTCATCTCCAGTCTGTAGGAAACACTGGCAGGGTCATTAGGCTGGGAGCCATTTGCAGTATGTGTGCATCTGTCCAGCAAGCCCAGGCATCTGAAACTGAGGGTTCTCACCAGAGCTGAACAAACAGGTTGCCTTTTCTGTCTTCCATCAGAATGCAGAATTTCCATCCCAAAGGGGAAATTGTTCTCCCACTAGGAGGGAAACGCAATGCTGTGGAATGCAGTGAAACTGTCAGCAAGTTTTCTTTTTTGGTTGTGTCTTTGTTAGGTTTTGGTATTAGATGACACTTGGCTCATAGAATGAGTTGGGGGGAGTCCCTCCTCCTCATTTTTTTGGAATAGTTTCAGTAGGAATGGTAACAGCTCTTTTTATACATCTGGTAGAATTCGGCTGTGAATCTGTTGGGTCCTGGACCTTTTCTGGTTGGTAGACTTTTTATTATTGATTCAATTTCAGAACTCATTATTGGTCTATAAAATGGTTTGGCTGTGTCCCCACCCAAATCTCAACTTGAATTGTATCTCCTGGAATTCCCATGTGTTGAGGGAGGGACATGGGGGAGGTAATTGAATCATGGGGGCCAATCTTTCCCATGCTATTTGCATGATAGCGAATAAGTCTCATGAGATCTGATGGGATTATCAGGGGTTTCTGCTCTTGCTTCTTCCTTATTTTTCTCTTGCCACCACCATGTAAGAAGTGACTTTCGCCTCCTGCCATGATTCTGAAGCCTCCCCAGCCATGTGGAACTGTAAGTCCAATTAAACCTCTTTCTGTTCCCAGTCTCAGGTATGTCTTTATCAGCAGCATGAAGAAAGACTAATACAGTAAATTGATACCAATTGAGTGGGACGTTGCTGTAAAGATACCCGAAAATGTGGAAGCGACTTTGGAACTGGATTAACAGGCAGAGATAGGAACAATTTGGAGGGCTCAGAAGAAGACAGGAAAATGTGGGAAAGTTTGGAACCTCCTACAGACTTGTTGAATGACTTTGACAAAAATGCTGATAGTGATATGAACAATAAGGTCCAGGCTGAGGTGGTCTCAGATGGAGATGAAGAGCTTGTTGGGAACTGGAGCAAAGGTGACTCTTGTTAGTTTTAACAAAGAGACAGGCAGCATTTGGCCCCTGCCATAGATTTGTGGAACTTTGAATTTGAGAGAGATGATTTAGAGTTATCTGGTGGAAGAAATTTCTAAGTAGCAAAGCATGTAAAAGGTCACATGGGTGCTGTTAAAAGCATTCTATTTTAAAAGGGAAACAGAGCATAAAAGTTCAGAAAATTTGTAGCCTGATGATGTAATAGAAAAGAAAAAACAATTTTTTGAGGAGAAATTCAAGCTGGCTGCAGAAATTTGCATAAGTAGCATGGAGCTCCAATGTTAATCCCCCAGACCATGGGGAAAATGTGTCCAGGCCAGTCAGAAACCTTCACAGCAGCCCCTCCCATCACAGGCCTAGAGGCCCAGGAGGAAAAAGTGGTTTTGTGGGCCAGGCCCAGAGTGCCCCTGCTGTGTGCAGCCTAGGAACTTGGGGCCCTGTGTCCCAGCTACTTCAGCTGTGGCTGAAAGGGGCCAACATAGAGCAAGGCTGTGGCTTTGGAGGATGGAAGCCCCAAGCCTTGGCAGCTTCCATGTGGTGTTGAGCCTGTGGGTGCACAGAAGCCAAGAATTGAGGTTTGGGAACCTCCACTAGATTTCAGAAGATGTATGGAAATGCCTGGATGCCCAGGCAAAAGTTTGCTGCAGGGGTGGGGCCCTCATGGAGAACATCTGCTGCTAGGGCAGTGCAGAAGGGAAAGGTGGGGTCGAAGCCCCCACACAGAGTTCCTACTGGGGCACTACCTAGTGGAGCTGTGAGAAGAGGGTCATTGCTGTCCTCCAGATCCCAGAGTGGTAGCCGCAGACACTCAATGCCAGCCCATGAAAGCAGCCAGGAGGGAGGCTGTACCCTGCAAAGTCACAGGGGTGGAGCTGCCCACGACCATGGGAATCTACCTCTTGCATCAGCATCACCTGAATGTGAGACCTGGAGTCAAAATAGATCATTTTGGAGCTTTAAAATTTGCCCTGCTGGATTTCAGACTTGCATGGGGCTGTAACCCCTTTGTTCTGGCCAATTTCTCCCATATGGAATGGTTGTATTTACCCAATACCTGTACCTGCATTGTATCTAGGAAGCAAGTAGTTTGCTTTCGATTTTACAGGCTCATAGGCAGAAGGGACTTGCCTTGTCTCAGATGAAACTTTGGACTGTGGACTTTGAGTTAATGCTGAAATGAGTTAAGACTTTGGGGGACTAATGGGAAGGCATGATTGGTTTTGAAATGTGAGGACATGAAGGGTGGAATGATATGGTATGGCTGTGTCCCCACCCTAATCTCAACTTAAATTGTATATCCCAGAACTCCCACATGTCATGGGAGGGACCCGGGGGAGGTAATTGAATCTTGGGGGTCGGTCTTTCCCATGCTATTCTTGTGATAGTGAATAAGTCTCACAAGATCTGATGGGTTTATCGGGGGTTCTGCTTTTGCTTCTTCCTCATTCTTCTCTTGCCACTGCCGTGTCAGAAGTGCCTTTCACCTCCCACCATGATTCTGAAGCCTCCCCAGCCATGTGGAACTGTAAGTCCAATTAAACCTCTTTTTGTTCCCAGTTTCATGTATGTCTTTATCAGCAGTGTGAAAACAAACTAATACAGCCTATTCAAGGATTCAATTTCTTCCTGGTTCAATCTTGGCAGGTTGTATGTTTCCAGGAATTTACCCATTTCTTCTAGGTTTTCTAGCTTATGTGCATATAGGTATTCATAGTAGTCTCCGAGGGTCTTTTCTATTTCTGTGGGGTCAGTGGTAATGTCCTCCTTTGTCATTTCTGATTGTGTTTATTCAGATCTTCTCTTTTTCTTCATTATTCTAGCCAGCAGTCAATCTATCTCATTAATTTTTTAAAATAACAAACTCCTGAATTTATTGATCTTTTGTATGATTTCTCATGTCTCAGTGTCCTTCAGTGTACCTCCAATTTTGGTTATTTATTTTCTTCTGCTAGTTTTGGGATTGGTTTGCTCTTATTTCTCTAGTTTTTTCAGTTGTGATATTAATTTGAGACCGTTCTTTTTGATGTGGGAGTTTAGTGTTATAAACATCCCCACTAACACTGCCCTAGCTGTGTTCCAGAGATTCTGGTATGTTGTATCTTTGTCTTCATTAGTTTCAAAGAATTTCTTGATTTCTGCCTTAATTTCATGATTTACCCAAAAGTAATTCAGGAGCAGGGTGTTTAATTTCGATTACTTGGTATATACCCAAAGGAATATAGATTGTTCTATCATAAAGACACACGCATGTGTATGTTAATCACAGCACTATTCACAATAGCAAAGACATGGAATCAACCTAAATGCCCATTAATGATAGACTGGATAAAGAAAATGTGGTACATATACACCACGGAGTACTACACAGCCATAAAAGAGAATGAGCTCATGTCCTTAGCAGCAACACGAATGGAATTGGAGGCCATTATTGTAAGGAAACTAGCACAGGAACAGAAAACAAAATACCACATGTTCTGTTAGTGGGACCTAAATATTGAGTACATACAGACACAAAGAAGGGAACAACTGACACCAGGGCCTACTTGAGGTTGGAGGGTGGGAGAATAGTGAGGATCAAAAAATGACCTATCAAATACTCTGCTAATTACCTGGCTGATGAAACAATCTGTACACCAAACCACTGCGACACACAGTTGACCTATTTAATAAAACAGTACATGTACCCCAAACCTAAAATAATACTTTAAAAAATAATTTACTAATTAACTACTTAATTAAAAAAAAAAAAAAAACTGTCAGCAAGACCAAGGTCTCCTGCACGGGTACTGTAGGCATTTCAGTAGATGGTTCAGATCATTTTGGATGGAGAGTCACAGAACAGGGAATAAAGGTGGTAGCCCAGCTAGGAAAAGGCAAACAAACATACTGGAAAACAAACACATACACAAAATTAGGCAAAACCTTTACAAAAGGAAAAGAAACACCCTGAGATAAGATTTCCTTTTTTTTTTTTTTTTTTTTTTTTTGGAGACAGTCTCACTTCATCACCCAGGCTGGAGTGCAGTGACGTGATCTCAGCTCACTGCAACCTCCACCTCCCAGGTTCAAGCAATTCTCTTGCCCCAGTCTCCCAAGTAGCTGGGATTATAGGCACCTGCCACCACATGCAGCTAATTTTTTTTTTTTTTTTTTTTTAAGTAGAGACAGCGTTTTGCCATGTTGGCCAGCCTGGTCTTGAACTCTTGACTGCAGGTGATCCACCCGCCTTGGCCTCCCAAAGTGCTGAGATTACAGGTGAGAGCCACTGTGCCCACCTGAGATTCCCCATTTCTAGTTTCAGCAGCAGACTGCCAGATGACCTTCAAATCCTTGCGTTATCTATCATGCCTCAAGTCTTTGATCCGGTGTCTTACATGGCCCCAAATTCATCCTCCTCCCTCCTTGGGCCCCTGCAGCCCAGCACGCTGCATCACTGAACTCCTAACCCCAAGGGAGCCTTGTGGATCAGGGTTTACTCTGAGTTATACCCAGAGTCATCATGATGTTATAGTTACTGTTATCTTGGGCCAGATCTTTTTCTTTTTTAAAACAAACAAAAAAACCTCTTGTGATTGTAGCAAATCAAAGTGTATTTCTGTCTAAATACTAAATAAAGGCAGAGTAGTTCTATCCTGAACGTCAGGGAGTGCACTTTCACACGCAACTTTAGCCTCTCTAAACTTCAACATTTTTTTATCTATAAAAAGAGGGTACCATATTATCTCAGAGGACTGAGTTGAGGACTAATTTTAAACTATGTAAGGCCTTAGCACATGCATACCTAGCCGATCAGCACTCAGGATCAGCACTGCGATCAGCACTCAGGAAACTTTGCTGTCAGGGAGGAACAGGAGTTCCGGATATCTGAAAGAGGGTGTCCAGAACTTTGTAGCAGCCCACGAGCTCATTATACCCGGGGGACCTGGTTCAAAATGGGACGGCAAACCAAGGCAAACCAAGACTGTGTGCTCACCCTAACAGCAAAACCAGTTCCTGCAGGGCCAGAGAATGCTCCTGAAACTCTACACTTCGTGGTCTTTTTAGTCTCATGTAAAGGGATTCATTGACTGAATTAAATTAACCATTCTTCACACTCTCCTAGCACAAGAGCCCAGAGGAAATGAGATATGGTAAACATAAGGGTTTTTTGCATCTTTATCAAGGTATAATTTACATATATATAATAAAATAAAGCCCTAATAAGTGTACCATTGAAGAAACTTTTATAAATATACACAGTCATATAACCACCATCAAAATCAAAATATGGAACATTTTCATCACCTCAAAAATGTGCTCATGTCGCTTTGCAATTGGTCCCCACAGCAACCCCTCACCCCAGGAAACAGCTGATCTCTCCATCATATCGATTAGTTTTGCCTATTCTAGGATTTCCTTTAACTGGAATCACACCCTTTTGGGTCTGGCTTCTTTTGTTCAGCATCATCCATGTGGCATGTATCATGCCTTTTTGTCGCTTAACAGTATTCCTGTGTGTGGCTACAGCACAATTTGTTTATCTACTCACCTTCAATGGATATTTGAGGCTACTACCAATAAAGCTTTTATAAATATTCTTGTACCGGCCTTCCTGTGGGCATGTGTTTTCATTTCCTTTGCATAAATACCTAGGAATGGAATTTGGATTCAGATAGTAAATCTCTTTAACTTTAGCAGAAATTGCCAAGCTGTATAAAGTGGTTACACAATTTTTCACTCCCATGAGCAATGTGTGAGAGTTCCAGTTGCTTACACACCCTCACCAATACTTCATATCATCAGTCTTTTTAATTTTAGCCACTCTAGTGCATGAGTAGAGTATCTCATTGTAATTTTAATTTGGTTTTCCGTGGTGACTGCTGATGTTGAGCGTCTTCTCATACACTTATTGGTCCTTTATGTATCTTCTTTTGTCAAACATCTTTTCAAATATTTAAAAAATTAAGTTATTTTATTATTCAGTTGTAAGAGAACTTTGTAATTCTTTTTTAAAACTCATTAAAAGGCTTATTTATTATTTTACAATGGTTCAAAATAATTACAATGTTTTAAACAAAATTTTAGCCATAATTTTTCTTAGTCCCTTATAGTCTAACAAATAGTAGTGGAGTTGTTTCTTTTTTTTTTTTTTTTTTCTACTTTATGTTCTAGGGTACATGTGCACAACGTGCAAGTTTGTTACATATGTATACATGTGCCATGTTGGTGTGCTGCACCCATTAACTAGTTATTTACATTAGGTACATATCCTAATGCTATCCCTCCCCTCTTCCCCCACCCCACAATAGGCCCTGGTGTGTGATGTTCCCATTCCTGTGTCCAAGTGATCACATTGTTCAATTCCCACCTATGAGTGAGAACATGTGGTATTTGGTTTTCTGTTCTTGCCACAGTTTGCTGAGAATGATGGTTTCCAGCTGCATCCATGCCCCTACAAAAGACATGAACTCATCCTTTTTTATGGCTGCATAGTATTCCACAATGTATATGTGCCACATTTTCTCAATCCAGCCTGTCATTGATGGACATTTGGATTGGTTTCAAGTCTTTGTTTTTGTGAATAGTGTTGCAATAAACATACATGTGCATGTGTCTTTACAGTGGCATGATTTATAATCCTTTGGGTATATACCCAGTAATGGGATGGCTGGGTCAAATGGTATTTCTAGTTCTAGATACTTGAAGAATCGCCACACTGTCTTCCACAATGGTTGAACTACTTTACAGTCCCACCAACAGTGTAAAAGTGTTCCTATTTCTCCACATCTTCTCCAGCACCTGTTGTTTCCTGGCTTTTTAATGATTGCCATTCTAACTGCTGTGAGATAGTATCTCATTGTGGTTTTGATTTGCATTTCTCTGATTGCGAGTGATGATGAGCATTTTTTCATGTGTCTGATGGTTGTATAAATGTCTTCTTTTGAGAACTGTCTGCTCATTTGCTTTGCCCACTTTTTGATGGGGTTGTTTTTTTTTTCTTGTAAATTTGTTTGAGTTCTTTGTAGGTTCTGGATATTAGTGCTTTGTCAGATAAATAGATTGCAAAACTTTTCTCCCATTCTGTAGGTTGCCTCTTTACTCTGATGGTAGTTTCTTTCGCTGTGCAGAAGCTCTTTAGTTTAATTAGATTCCATTTGTCAATTTTGGCTTTTGTTGCCATTGCTTTTGGTGTATTAGACATGAAGTCCTTGCCCATGCCTATGTCCTGAATGGTATTGCCTAGGTTTTCTTGTAGGGTTTTTATGGTTTTAGGTCTAACATTTAAGTCTCTAATCCATCTTGAATTAATTTTCATTTAAGGTGTAAGAAAGGGATCCAGTTTCAGCTTTCTACATATGGCTAGCCAGTTTTCCCAGCACCATTTATTAAATAGTGAACCCTTTCCCCATTTCTTGTTTTTGTCAGGTTTGTCAAAGATCAGATGGTTTAGATGTGTGGTATTATTTCTGAGGGCTCTGTTCTGTTCCATTGGTCTATATCTCTATTTTGGTACCAGTACCATGCTGTTTTGGTTACCATAGCCTTGTAGTATAGTTTGAAGTCAGGTAGCGTGATGCCTCCAGCTTTGTTCTTTTGGCTTAGGATTGTCCTGGCAATGCGAGCTCTTTTTTGGTTCCATATGAACTTTAAAGTGGTTTTCTCCAATTCTGGAAGAAAGTCATTGGTAGCTTAATGGGGATGGCATTGAATCTATAAATTACCTTGGGCAGTATGGCCATTTTCATGATATTGATTCTTCCTTTCCATGAGCATGGAATGTTCTTCCATTTGTTTGTGTCCTCTTTTATTTTATTGAGCCGTGGTTTGTAGTTCTCCTTGAAGAGGTGCTTCACATCCCTTGTTACTTGGATTCCTGGGTATTTCATTCTCTTTGAAGCAATTGTGAATGGGAGTTCACTCATGATTTGGCTCTCTGTTTGTCTGTTACTGGTGTATAAGAATGCTTGTGATTTTTGCACATTGATTTTGTATCCTGAGACTTTGCTGAAGTTGCTTATCAGCTTAAGGAGATTTGGGGCTGAGATGATGAGGTTTTCTAAATACACAATCATGTCATCTGCAAACAGGGACAATTTGATTTTTTCTTTTCCTAATTGAATACCCTTTATTTCTTTCTGATGCCTGATTGCCCTGGCCAGAACTTCCAACACTATGTTGAATAGGAGTGGTGAGAGAGGGCATCCCTGTCTTGTGCCAGTTTTCAAAGGGAATGCTTCCAGTTTTTGCCCATTCAGTATGAGATTGGCTGTGGGTTTGTCATAAATAGTTCTTATTATTTTGAGATACATTCCATCAATACCGAATTTATTGAGAGTTTTTAGCATGAAGGGCTGTTGAATTTTGTCAAAGGCCTTTTCTGCATCTATTGAGATAATCATGGGGTTTTTGTCTTTGGTTCTGTTTATATGCTGGATTATGTTTATTGATTTGCATTATGTTGAACCAGCCTTGCATCCCAGGGATGAAGCCCGCTTGATCATGGTGGATAAGCTTTTGGATGTGCTGCTGGATTCAGTTTGCCAGTATTTTATTGAGGATTTTTGCATCAATGTTCATCAGGGATATTGGTCTAAAATTCTCTTTTTTTGTTGTGTCTCTGCCAGGCTTTGGTATCAGGGTGATGTTGGCCTCATAAAATGAGTTAGGGAGGATTTCCTCTTTTTCTAGAATAGGTTGGAATAGTTTCAGAAGGAATGGAACCAGCTCCTCTTTGTACCTTTGGTAGAATTTGGCTCTGAATCTGTCTGGTCCTGGACTTTTGGTTAGTAGGCTGTTAATTATTGCCTCAATTTCAGAGCCTGTTATTGGTCTATTCAGGGATTCAACTTCTTCCTGGTGAGGGCTTGGGAGAGTGTATGTGTCCAGGAATTTATCCATTTCTTCTAGGTTTTCTAGTTTATTTGCATAGAGGTGTTTATAGTGTTCTCTGATGGTAGTTTGTATTTCTGTGGGGTTGGTGGTGATATCCCCTTTATCAGTTTTTATTGCGTCTATTTGATTCTTCTCTCTTTTCTTCTTTATTAGTCTTGCTAGCAGTCTATCCATTTTGTTATCTCTTCAAAAAACCAGCTCCTGGATTCATTGAGTTTTTGAAGGGATTTTGTGTCTCTATCTCCTTCAGTTCTGCTCTGATCTTAGTTATTTCTTGCCTTCTGCTAGCTTTTGAATGTGTTTTCTCTTGCTTCTCTAGTTCTTTTAATTGTGATGTTAGGGTATCAATTTAGATCTTTCCTGCTTTCTCTTGTGGGCATTTAGTGCTATAAATTTCTCTCTACACCCTGCTTTAAATATGTCCCAGAGATTCTGGTATGTTGTATCTTTGTTCTCATTGGTTTCAAAGAACATCTTTATTTCTGCCTTCATTTCGTTGTGTACCCAGTAGTCATTCAGGAGCAGGTTGTTCAGTTTCCATGTATTTGAGTGGTTTTGAGTGAGTTTCTTAGTCCTGAGTTCTAGTTTGATTGCACTGTGGTCTGAGAGACAGTTTGTTATAATTTCTGTTCTTTTACATTTGCTGAGGAGTGCTTTACTTCCCACTGTGTGGTCAATTTTGGAATAAGTGCAATGTGGTGCTGAGAAGAATGTATAATCTGTTGATTTGGGGTGGTGAGTTCTGCAGATGTCTATGAGGTCTGCTTGGTATAGAGCTGAGTTCAATTCCTGCATATCCTTGTTAACTTTCTCTCTCATTGATCTGTCTAATGTTGACAGTGGGGTGTCTCCCATTATTATTGTGTGGGAGTCTAAGTCTCTTTATAAGGCTCTAAGGACTTGCTTTATGAATCTGGGTGCTCCTGTAGTGGGCGCATATATATTTAGGATAGTTAGCTCTTCTTGTTGGATTGATCCCTTTACCATTATGTAATGGCCTTCTTTATCTGTTTGGATCTTTGTTGATTTAAAGTCTGTTTTATCAGAGACTAGGATTGAAACCTCTGCGTCTTTTTGTTTTCCATTTGCTTGGTAGATCTTCCTCCATCCGTTTACTTTGAACCTACGTGTGTCTCTGCAGGTGAGACGGGTCTCCTGAATACAGCACACTGATGGGTCTTGACTTTTTATCCAATTTGCCAGTCTGTGTCTTTTAATTGGACCATTTAGCCCATTTACATTTAAGGTTAATATTGTTATGTGTGAACTTGATCATGTCATTATGATGTTAGCTGGTTATTTTGCTCGTTAGTTGATGCAGTTTCTTCCTAGCATTGATGGTCTTTACATTTTGGCATTTTTTTGCAATGTCTAGTACCGGTTGTTCCTTTCCATGTTTAGTGCTTCCTTCAGGAGCTCTTATAGGGCAGGTCTGGTGGTGACAAAATCTCTCAGCATTTGCTTGTCTGTAAAAGATTTTATTTCTCCTTCACTTATGAAACTTAATTTGGCTGGATATGAAATTCTGGGTTGAAAATTATTTTCTTTAAGAATGTTGAATATTGGCACCCACTCTCTTCTGGCTTGTAGAGTTTCTGCCGAGAGGTCCGCTGTTAGTCTGATGGGCTTCCCTTTGTGGGTAACCCGACCTTTCTCTCTGGCTGCCCTTAACATTTTTTCCTTCATTTCAACTTTGGTGACTCTGACAATTATGTGTCTTGGAGTTGCTCTTCTCAAGGAGTATCTTTGTGGTGTTCTCTGTATTTCCTGAATTTGAATGTTGGCCTGCCTTGCTAGGTTGGGGAAGTTCTCCTGGATAATATCCTGCATAGTGTTTTCCAACTTGGTTCCATTCTGCCCATCACTTTCAGGTACACCAATCAGATGTAAATTTGGTCTTTTCACATAGTCCCATATTTCTTGGAGGGTTTGTTCATTCTTTTTACTCTTTTTTCTCTAAACTCCTCTTCTCACTTCATTTCATTCATTTGATCTTCAATCACTGATACTCTTTCTTCCAGTTGATCAAGTCCATTACTGAAACTTGTGCATTTGTCACGTAGTTCTCGTGTCATGGTTTTCATCTCTATTGGGTCGTTTATGGACTTCCCTACATTGGTTATTCTAGTTATCCATTCATCAAATCTTTTTCAAGTTTTTTTGCGCTGGGTTCATATTTCCTCCTTTAGCTCTGAGAAGTTTGATTGACTGAAGCCTTCTTCTGTCAACTCGTCAAAGTCATTCTCCATCCAGCTTTGTTCCGTTGTTGGCAAGGAGCTGCATTCCTTTGGAAGGGGAGAGGCACTCTGATTTTTTGAGTTTTCAGCTTTTCTGTACTGCTTTTTCCCCATCTTTGTGGTTTTATCTACCTTTGGTCTTTGATGATGGTGAGGTACAGACGGGGTTTTGGTGTGGATGTCCTTTCTGTTTGTTAGTTTTCCTTCTATCAGTCAGGACCCTCAGCTGCAGGTCTGTTGGAGCTTGCTTGAGGTCCACTCCAGACCTTGTTTGCCTGGGTATCAGCAGCAGAGGCTCAGATGGAAATGCAGAAATCACCTGTCTTCTGTGTTGCTCACGCTGGGAGCTGGAGGCTGGAGCTGTTCCTATTTGGCCGTCTTGGCACCCCCCTACCCCCCGAGAACTTTGTAATTCTAAATGAAAAGTTTGTCTATGAAAACTTTTATCTAGGATTTTACATATATGAAAACATACAATGACATAAAATATATGTTATATTTATGGGTTTGATTTGTGTGTGTGCATGTGTGTGTGTGGCCTAAGAAATGTTGTCTACCCTCAAATTACAAAGTTTTTTTTTACTAATTTATCTAGAATTTTTATTTTTTTAACTTTTACTTCTAGGTATATGATCCATTTTGAGTTAATATTTGTGTGTGATATGAGGTCAGGGTCATAGTTCATTTTATCCATATAGGTATCAAGTTGTTCCAATACCATTTGTTGAAAAGACTGTTCTTACCCCACTGCATACTGTGAGCAGTTTTCATAGTTCTTATCAGATCCTCAAATGTGACCAACCTCCAATTTAGTCTAAGGATGTTAAAATTAGGTTTGCAAAATGCATATTTGAGAGACTGGACTTAAACGACCTCAAGATCTCTTCACAACCTTACAATTCCATGTCTCTGTGTTTATGAGACCTCAAGCTTGAAAGGTTCTCCCAGTATGCACAATTGTCTGAACCCACTTAGGGGGCTCCTGGGAAGATGGGAAACATTCACGAAGACTCTAACAAGTCAAGGGTGTTCAGGAGATTCATGCCAGATCCCTCTAACTTCACTGTTTTGCCTGAGACCATCTCAAAACGCTTCCAACTCCAGCATAATCTCTTGAGTTCCTAAAGCAAATGAGGTCATTTCAAAACATTCAGGTAACGGGGGGAAGCAGAAATTCCTGAAGGTTTCACTTTTTTTTTTTTTTTTTTGCCCAGGCTGGAGTGTAATGGCACAATCTCGGCTCACCCAAACCTCTGCCACTAGGTTCAAGTGATTCTCATGCCTCAGCCTCCCGAGTAGCTGTGATTACAGGTATGTACCACCACACCCGGCTAATTGTGTATTTTTAGTAGAGACAGGGTTTCTCCATGTTAGTCAGGCTGGTCTTGAACTCCCGACCTCTGGTGATCCACCTACCTTGGCCTCCCAAAGTGCTAGGATTACAGGCTTGAACCACCACGCCTAGCTGGTTTCACTTATTAAGTCACTATAATTCTTACTCTGCAAAACTGTTAAAAGATGATGCTACCAGCATGCAAATATTTGAGTTGCTGACTCATGACCTCTGCTTAAATTCTTCTTCTATGGAATACACTCAGACCCAGTCTGAAAATACAATTTCAGCCTCTGCAATGTAGATAAATACAGGCAGTGCTGGGGAAGGTTTCATGATAAGAATGCTTTAGACATTCTGGCCAGTTCCACTCTGAGACTGCAGAGCAGCCGAGAAGCTATACAATGTGGCTTTTGTTCAAGTGGCAATTAGCAGAAATTATAGAACTGGGCGCAGTGTCATTGTGCAAAGAATTCAGCCAAAGTAGACACAGACCAGTTTTCATTAGACCAGCCAAAAGCTGGAGAACCCTCTTTCAAAAAATTCAACAAGCTCTCAGCCTATTTGCTACAGTTATAACAATGCCGAGAAGTGTGCTTCCTCTCACTTACAGATAGTACCTGGAGGACACTATGGGAGATCTCTCTAAGTGTTGGGTCTTTGATTGACAAATGTATTCAACGGGAAATTGCTGGTGTGATTTTATTCATTATTAGGAAAATGAGACAACTGAATTGTGCTGTTGTAGCTCCTGTGCCAGTTATAATAGTATCTCTGGTTATTTTATTTTTAATACAGACATTAGAGTATGAGGGTCCATTTTTGTCCCTATGGGACAGGAAAGTCAGAAGAAGGAAATCAGAGTAATTAAAGGGTAAGAAGGGAAACTTGCACGTAGAAAGTCATAGAATCTCTATCTTGGGAGATAGCTCAAGGCTCATCTGGTCTACTATTTGGTCGTAGTTCAGCTTTCTATGGTCATTAAGAAGAAAATCAACCCGCCCTTCCAAGAGCATTCCTTCATGTACTTGAAACAAATAATTGTGCTTACTTAACTTCCCCAAATCTTCTCCCATCTCAACACCGTTGGTGTTTCTAGGTATTCAGACTCTTTACCTTCCCTTCATTTCCTCCTGGACATGCCTATCCCTCATCATCCCACCTAAAATATGGACACTGGGCTTAACTGTGGGAAAGGGCAGCCTAGACGCCTCTCATAGCACTTGTCAAGGCCTTCAAGAGCCAACAATTGGAGGATGCTCTTGACTCTTCCACTTAACAAGGAGGATTCAACAAGTCAATGCAGCAAACAAAAGTCCTTCTGTGTGTTAGGACGAGCTCCCAAGTCTACAGGACTCAGGAGTGGAAGCTCCTTCTTAGTTGACTCATGTGCTCCTATCTGTGAGGTATCACAACAAGCCCACAAGCCTGGGGGTCTAGCTTCTAACAGACCTGCCCACTCTTGCCTTAGTGAATTTAGGGATGGCATCCAAGGCCCCCGAACCAGTCCCACCTCTGGGTTCTTAGAGAGACTGGACTCCCGGGATTCCTAGTGGAGAAGCGACAACCGCAGAGTTCTTGTCAGCAGGGCTCAAGAACCCTTACACTCATGGAGTCTGGAGACTAAACGAAAGCTGTCATCCCAGGAAGAATTTGACGTTCAAAGGGTGTCCTTGGGCTAGAAGTTGGGACCCCCACGCCCTGGCAGGACAAGATGACTCTAGAGGCCTGAGATCCCTTGCAGCTTACATACCCCAGGGAAAGGGGAGTCCTGATGGGATGAGATGCTTTCTCCAAGTCTACCTGGCTTTTAGATGAGAATGTGAAGAATCCACCACCATGGATGAAACCTTCCAAACTTTGGCAGGACAATTTAATTTTTTTAATGAAAATTTAAAAATTAAAAGTCAAATGCAAAATCTTAACTCTTCCAAGCATTCTGTAATGGTGATTCTTACAGAGTCTGCCCCAGGCAGAGCCCTGCATATTTTCTCAAAGCAACCTCCTTCAGTCTCAACTTTTTGAAGGGGTTTATTACAGTATAAAGAGCCTGGGTTTCAAACAAAACAGATCTGGGCATAAAACCTGGCCTTACTACTTACCTGGCTGTGTAACCTCAGGCAAGTTATTCAAGCCTCTGAGCCATAATTCTGTCACCTGTAAAATGGGTGTAGCACCCTGGGCCTCACAGAGATGTGGTGAGGAGTAAATGAGATGCTTCTTGTGAAGCAACTTAGCAGGATTGACCCTCAATATCAGGCATGATTACTTTGGAATCAATTTGATTATTTTTGTTAAATCAAATTTTACCCCTTAGGTTTTCAGATTACATGGCAATTGGGTCATCTAAAAGAGGTGTATAAAACATCAGATAGAAGAATCCAGACTAATTTTTATATTTCAGAGCAAGGAGTTACACTCTTACCATTGTGTAGACAAAAAAAATCCTGTGTAAAATTTGTGACCTTAGAACGCTCTTGCCAAGTTTCCAAGCATCCCTGTCATCTCCCCTCCCCTAGCTGCGTTCCTGTACCTCCTCCTCTTGGCAGAGAGCTTGTTCTGTGCAAGTCTTGCCTCCTTCATCATCAATCCCCTCGAGCTTGGCCCCCTGCAGCTTTCAAGGTCAGTAAGTATTGTCCTCCTGATCACCCAGGTCAGCTCCTCTTTCCATTGAGGAGAAGGAAGGAAATCCAGATCATGCAACCAGGGCTGGAGATTATGCCCTGCTCAGTCCAGGTCATTCCCCTTCCATTCCATGAACCCCTTAATGTCCGCTAAGAGCACATCTGCTGAGAACCTTCCAGGCAGAGGGTCCGGCCTGTACAAAGGCCCTGCTTAGGGGTAGAAACAGCAGCTTTAAGGAAAGAGGCTCAAGGGTCTGAGGGAAGATCTGAACTTAGGTCTTGGTCTCATGCTCTCTATTCTTAGGTTCCATTACCTCCTCAAAAATGAAAGACTTGGCTTTATTTATACTAACCAAGTCCTCAAGAATGAGGCAATCCATCCCCCAAGAGATGCACAGTTTTGACACATTAAACCTGCATGCCCATAAATGCAAGCATGTCACACATTATCATCAAGCAGCCAAGGGGGACACAGCTGGAGAGACATCCTAGCGTGCTCTATTTCTGTTGTGATTAATTAGGTTGATCATGCTTAATTACAGCTTTCTACCTTCAACCAGAGAGACCACTACCTGAAAGAAGTGTTTCAGGTCTGATTCATGAAATTCAACATGTGTGTGAAAAACAAATAGGCTTTCGCCTCCAGGAGCTGGTTAGCAAGGCAAAAGCTCTTGACTTCACATATCTTCATTTCTGATAGTCTGTCAACATCAGGAAGATGATTTGAATTTTCCCTTTTCTGTGGCCAGTCTGAAGATACATGGGGAGGGTTTCAGAGCCAGAGTCTTGGCTTCTAACACCAGCTTTGCTGCTAGTGAGTAGGAGGACAAGAAAATCAGGTAACTAGAGCAGTTCCAAGATGGTCGAATAGGAACAGCTCCAGGCTACAGCTCCCAGCGTGAGTGACACAGAATATGGGTGATTTCTGCATTTCCAACTGAGGTACTGGGTTCATCTCACTGGGGTGTGTCGGAAAGTGGGTGCAGGACAGTGGGTGCAGCCCACCGAGTGAGAGCCAAAGCAGGGCAAGGCATCTCCTCACCCGGGAAACGCAAGGGGTAAGGGAATTCCCTTTCCTAGCCAAGGGAAACCGTGACACACAGCACCTGGAAAATCAGGTCACTCCCACCCTAATATTGCGCTTTTCCAAGGGTCTTAGCAAATGGCACACCAGGAGATTATATGCCGCACCTGGCTCAGAAGGTGCCACACCCACGAATCCTCCCTCATTGCTAGCACTGCAGTCTGAGATCTAACCACAAGGTGGCAGTGAGGCTGCGGGAGGGGCGCCTGCCATTGCTGAGCCTTGAGTAGGTAAACAAAGCTGACAGGAAGCTCAAACTGGGTGGGGCCCACCGCAGCTCAAGGAGGCCTGCCTGCCTCTGTAGACTCCACCTCTGGGAACAGGGCATAGCCAAACAGAAGGCAGCAGAAACCTCTGCAGATTTAAATGTCCCTGTCTGACAGCTTTGAAGAGAGTAGTGGTTCTCCCAGCATGGAGTTTGTGATCTGAGAATGGACAGACTGCCTCCTCAAGAGGGTCCCTGACCCTCCAGTAGCCTAACTGGGAGGCACCCCCTAGTAGGGGCAGACTCACACCTCACACGGCCAGGTACAATCAGGCAGCAACATTTGCTGTTCAGCAATATTCACTCTTCTGCAGTCTCCGCTGCTGATACCAAGGCAAATAGGGTCTGGAGTGACCTCAAGCAAACTCCAACAGACCTGCAGCTGAGGGTCCTGACTGATGGAAGGAAAACTAGCAAACAGAAAGGACATCCACACCAAAACCCTGTCTGTACGTCACCATCATCAAAGACCAAAGGTAGATAAAACCACAAAGATGGGGAAAAAACAGAGCAGAAAAGCTGAAAATTCTAAAAATCCAAGTGCCTCTCCTCCTCCAAAGAAACACAGCTCCTTGCCAGCAATGGAACAAAGATGGACAGAGAATGACTTTGATGAGTTGAGAGAAGAAGGCTTCAGATGATCAAACTTCTCCAAGCTAAGGAAGAAGTTCGAACCCATCACAAAGAAACTAAAAACCTTGAGAAAAGATTAGATGAATGACTAACTAGAATATTCAATGTAGAGAAGTCTTTGAGTGATCTGATAGAGCTGAAAACCATGGCACAAAAACTATGTGACAAATGCACAAGCTTCAGTAACCAATTCGATCAACTGGAAGAAAGAGTATCAGTGATTGAAGATCAAATGAATGAAATGAAGTGAGAAGAGGAGTTTAGAGAAAAAAGAGTAAAAAGAAATGAACAAAGCCTCCAAGAAATATGGGACTATGCGAAAAGACCAAATCTACATCTGATTGGTGTACCTGAAAGTGATGGGGAGAATGGAACCAAGTTGGAAAACACTATGCAGGATATTATCCAGGAGAACTTCCCCAACCTAGCAAGGCAGGCCAACATTCAAATTCAGGAAATACAGAGAACACCACAAAGATACTCCTTGAGAAGAGCAACTCCAAGACACATAATTGTCAGAGTCACCAAAGTTGAAATGAAGGAAAAAATGTTAAGGGCAGCCAGAGAGAAAGGTCGGGTTACCCACAAAGGGAAGCCCATCAGACTAACAGCAGACCTCTCGGCGGAAACTCTTCAAGCAAGAAGAGAGTGGGCGCCAATATTCAACATTCTTAAAGAAAATAATTTTCAACCCAGAATTTCATATCCAGCCAAATTAAGTTTCATAAGTGAAGGAGAAATAAAATCTTTTACAGACAAGCAAATGCTGAGAGATTTTGTCACCACCAGACCTGCCCTATAAGAGCTCCTGAAGGAAGCACTAAACATGGAAAGGAACAACCGGTACTAGCCATTGCAAAAAAAGAAGCCAAAATGTAAAGACCATCAATGCTAGGAAGAAACTGCATCAACTAACGAGCAAAATAACCAGCTAACATCATAATGACATGATCAAGTTCACACATAACAATATTAACCTTAAATGTAAATGGGCTAAATGGTCCAATTAAAAGACACAGACTGGCAAATTGGATAAAAAGTCAAGACCCATCAGTGTGCTGTATTCAGGAGACCCGTCTCACCTGCAGAGATACACGTAGGCTCAAAGTAAACGGATGGAGGAAGATCTACCAAGCAAATGGAAAACAAAAAAAGGCAGGGATTTCAATCCTAGTCTCTGATAAAACAGACTTTAAACCAACAAAGATCCAAACAGATAAAGAAGGCCATTACATAATGGTAAAGGGATCAATTCAACAAGAAGAGCTAACTTCTAAATATATATGTACTCAATACAGGAGCACTCAGATTCGTAAAGCAAGTTGTCAGAGACATACAAAGAGACTTAGACTCCCACACAATAATAATGGGAGACTTTAACACCCCACTGTCAACATTAGACAGATCAATGAGAGAGAAAGTTAACAAGGATATGCAGGAATTGAACTCAACTCTGCACCAAGCAGAACTAATAGACTTCTACAGAACTCTCCACCCCAAATCAACAGATTATACATTCTTCTCAGCACCACATCGCACTTATTCCAAAATTGATCACATAGTTGGAAGGAAAGCATTCCTCAGCAAATGGAAAAGAATGGAAATTATAACAAACTGTCTCTCAGACCACAGTGCAATCAAACTAGAACTCAGGACTAAGAAACTCACTCAAAACCACTCAACTACATGGAAACTGAACAACCTGCTCCTGAATGACTACTGGGTACACAGAGAAATGAAGGCAGAAATAAAGATGTTCTTTGAAACCAATGAGAACAAAGATACAACATACCAGAATCTCTGGAACACATTTAAGCAGGGTATAGAGAGAAAATTATAACACTAAACACCCACAAGAGAAAGCAGGAAAGATTTAAAATTGACACCCTGACATCACAAATAAAAGAACTAGAGAAGCAAGAGAAAACACATTCAAAAGCTAGCAGAAGGCAAGAAATAACTAAGATCAGAGCAGAACTGAAGGAGATAGAGACACAAAATCCCTTCAAAAACTCAATGAATCCAGGAGCTGGTTTTTTGAAGAGATAACAAAATGGATAGACTGCTAGCAAGACTAATAAAGAAGAAAAGAGAGAAGAATCAAATAGACGCAATAAAAACTGATAAAGGGGATATCACCACCGACCCCACAGAAATACAAACTACCATCAGAGAACACTATAAATACCTCTATGCAAATAAGCTAGAAAACCTAGAAGAAATGGATAAATTCCTGGACACATACACTCTCCCAAGACCTCACCAGGAAGAAGTTGAATCCCTAAATAGATCAATAACAGGCTCTGAAATTGAGGCAATAATTAATAGCCTACTAACCAAAAAAAGTCCTGGACCAGATGGATTCAGAGCCAAATTCTACCAAAGGTACAAGGAGGAGCTGGTACCATTCCTTCTGAAACTATTCCAACCAATAGAAAAAGAGGGAATCCTCCCTAACTCATTTTATGAGGCCAACATCATCCTGATACCAAAGCCTGGCAGAGACACACAAAAAAAGAGAATTTTAGACCAATATCCCTGATGAACATCGATGCAAAAATCCTCAATAAAATACTGGCAAACTGAATCCAGCAGCACATCCAGAAGCTTATCCACCATGATCAAGTGGGCTTCATCCCTGGGATGCAAGGCTGGTTCAACATAATGCAAATCAATAAACATAATCCAGCATATAAACAGAACCAAAGACAAAAACCCCATGATTATCTCAATAGATGCAGAAAAGGCCTTTGACAAAATTCAACAGCCCTTCATGCTAAAAACTCTCAATAAATTTGGTATTGATGGAATGTATCTCAAAATAATAAGAACTATTTATGACAAACCCACAGCCAATCTCATACTGAATGGGCAAAAACTGGAAGCATTCCCTTTGAAAACTGGCACAAGACAGGGATGCCCTCTCTCACCACTCCTATTCAACATAGTGTTGGAAGTTCTGGCCAGGGCAATCAGGCATCAGAAAGAAATAAAGGGTATTCAATCAGGAAAAGAGGAAGTCAAATTGTCCCTGTTTGCAGATGACATGATTGTATATTTAGAAAACCCCATTGTCTCAGCCCCAGATCTCCTTAAGCTGATAAGCAACTTCAGCAAAGTCTCAGGATACAAAATCAATGTGCAAAAATCACAAGCATTCTTATACAACAATAACAGACAAACAGAGAGCCAAATCATGAGTGAACTCCCATTCACAATTGCTTCAAAGAGAATGAAATATGCAGGAATTCAAGTTACAAGGGATGTGAAGCACCTCTTCAAGGAGAACTACAAACCACAGCTCAATGAAATAAAAGAGGACACAAACAAATGGAAGAACATTCCATGCTCATGGAAAGGAAGAATCAATATCGTGAAAATGGCCATACTGCCCAAGGTAATTTATAGATTCAATGCCATCCCCATTAAGCTACCAATGACTTTCTTCACAGAATTGGAGAAAACTATTTTAAAGTTTATATGGAACCAAAAAAAAGCTCACATTGCCAAGACAATCCTAAGTCAAAAGAACAAAGCTGGAGGCATCACGCTACCTGACTTCAAACTACACTACAAGGCTACAGTAACCAAAACAGCATGGTACTGGTACCAAAATACAGATATAGACCAATGGAACAGAACAGAGCCCTCAGAAATAATACCACACATCTAAACCATCTGATCTTTGACAAACCTGACAAAAACAAGAAATGGGGAAAGGGTTCACTATTTAATAAATGGTGCTGGGAAAACTGGCTAGCCATATGTAGAAAGCTGAAACTGGATCCCTTCCTTACACCTTATATAAAAATTAATTCAAGATGGATTAGAGACTTAAATGTTAGACCTAAAACCATAAAAACCCTAGAAGAAAACCTAGGCAATACCATTCAGGACATAGGCATGGGCAAGGACTTCATATCTAAAACACCAAAAGCAATGGCAACAAAAGCCAAAATTGATAAATGGGATCTAATTAAACTAAAGAGCTTCTGCACAGCAAAAGAAACTACCATCAGAGTGAACAGGCAACCTACAGAATGGGAGAAAAGTTTTGCAGTCTACTCATCTGACAAAGGGCTAATATCCAGAACCTACAAAGATCTCAAACAAATTTACGAGAAAAAAAAAACAAACAACCCCATCAAAAAGTGGGTGAAGGATATGAACAGACACTTCTTAGAAGAAGACATTTATGCAGCCAACAGACACATGAAAAAATGCTCATCATCACTCACCATCAGACAAATGCAAATCAAAACCACAATGAGATACCATCTCACACCAGTTAGAATGGTGATCATTAAAAAGTCAGGAAAAAACAGGTGCTGGAGAGGATGTGGAGAAATAGGAACACTTTTACACTGTTGGTGGGACTGTAAACTAGTTCAACCATTGTGGAAGACAGTGTGGCGACTCCTCAAGTATCTAGAACTAGAAATACCATTTCACCCAGCCATCCCATTACTGGGTATACATCCAAAGGATTATAAATCATGCTACTATAAAGACACATGCACACGTATGTTTATTGTGGCACTATTCACAATAGCAAAGACTTGGAACCAACCCAAATGTCCATCAGTAACAGACTGGATTAAGAAAATGTGGCACATATACATCGTGGAATACTATGTAACCATAAAAAGGATGAGTTCTTGTCCTTTGTAGGGACATGGATGCAGCTGGAAACCATCCCTCTCAGCAAACTATCACAAGAACAGAAAACCAAACACTGCATGTTCTCACTCATAGGTGGGAATTTAACAATGAGAACACTTGGACACAGGGTGGAGAGCATCACACACTGGGGCCTGTCGTCGGGTTGGGGAGCAAGGAGGGATAACATTAGGAGTTATACCTAATGTAAATGACTAGTTAATGGGTGCAGCACACCAGCATGGCACATGTATACATATGTAACAAACCTGCACGTTGTGCACATGTACCCTAGAACTTAAAGTACAGTAAAAAATTTTAAAAAAAAAAGGGGGGGAAGAGTTCAGGGAAATTTAAAAAAGAAAATCCAGTAACGTCTCTGAGCCTGTTTCCTCATCTCTAAAACAAAGATCACCTCTCTTCTACAACCTTAGAAGATCAATCACTCCTCACTTCCCTGATCCTGCAATCCAACTCCCCTTCCCAAAGAGGAGAAAGAAAGAAATCTAGGCTGGCGTGACACAGATGATGGTCTGGTGGCTGCTATGGAACCTGGATCAATGTGTGGAAAGTGCCCAGAAAGGGGGCCTGGGAACAAAGTAAGCCCTAGGCATGAGGAAGCCTTCACTGTCTCTGTGGTTTTTATTGTGTCACATGCCCTTGGCCTCAGCCTCTCATTTGCAGGATCCATTTGCAAAGCTGCCCAGGAGCAGCGACTATCTTTTCCAGGCATTTTTCAGCAGGAGAAAGTTCCTGCCTTTGGAGCAGAGTCCTGGTAATGATTCAGACACTGCTCACCCCTAAACAGATTGCAAATGTTTCTTCAATGAAAAAGAGGATACACTATAAAATGTAATGTTTCCCTAAGAGTTTGGGGATTTTTCTTTCTTATAGTCAATCATGTTTGTAAGCATTTAGGACATGAATATAATCCATCTTTTTTTCTTAATCATGACTAAGATCCCCTCCAGATGGAAAAATTCTAGGTTTTTAAATCAAGACCATCTAAACTGCCAACTTTTCAAGGATTTCTTGGGTTTTAGAGCTGGAAAGGGCCTTGCTGGCCACCTTACTCAATGCCTTGACCTTCAGACCAAAAGAGCCAGGGCCCAGAATGTGCAATGACCTACCCAAGGTCACACAACAGGTCAGGGACAAAGCTGAGATAAATCACAGGCCTCTGGATCCACAATCAACTGTGTTTCTTTCCGTGTTGTGCTGCCACAAAAAGTACCATGGGGTTGAAAGTGAAATTAGGTTTCTTTCTGAAGTAAGTGCATCACCTATAACTGGCTGCAGCTGGACTTTACCAGAAGGGGAGGGTATATTTGCAGTGGTCTGACTTAATAGACAGCCTAAGTGTCAGTCAGGGAAGGGGTGCCTGGAGAAATCCCAAATGCCTCTGTGCCACCGAAACTAGAGTTTCACAAGATGCCAAAGTGACACCAACCCAAGGGGTGAAATATACATATATACTTACCAGATTCAACAAGTAGAGTACAGAACACAACTGTACTAAAAGAAGATATTTATTGTTTATCTGCAATTCAGATTTAACATTCTATATTTTCTATGGTAACTTTAACCAAATAGAGAGTTTGGTTTTTTTGTTTTTTTCTTTTAATACAACATTCAAACGTAAGCCTCCAATTGAAAGCCACAAGAACAGACCCTTTACATTCTGGGTGTCACTTCCTTCTCACATGGGCAATACACTTCCTGTAATTCTTGATAGGAATTTAATTATTTAATTGAGGTTAAAGATCCTCCAAAGTGACAAGGAGAGTCTGGCTAACATAAAATATAAGAATCCATCAAGTAGGCCAGGCGTGGTGGCTCATGCCTGTAATCCCAGCACTTTGGGAAGCCGAGGCATGTGGATCACGAGGTCAGGAGATCGAGACCATCCTGGCTAACATGGTGAAACCCCATCTCTACAGAAAATACAAAAAGTTAGCCGGACGTGGTGGCAGTGCCTGTAGTCCCAGCTATTCGGGAGGCTGAGGCAGGAGAATGGCATGAGCCCGGGAGGCGGAGCTTGCAGTGAGCCGAGATCACGCCACTGCACTCCAGCCTGGGCGACAGAGCGAGACTCTGTCTCAAAAAAAAAAAAGAATCCATCAGTAACTTACATTTAAACTTCAGGTTTCTACCTCAATTCAATGAAAAATAATTTATAGAGCATCTAACATTTGTAAAAACAATCTCTCTAGTTTTCCTCTTCTCAGTTAAACTTCTTGAAGGACACGTCGTCTACACTGGCTCTATACTTCCTCAACTTCCATTCAATACTCAAGACTCCATAATTTGGTTTCTATTATTACACGACTGAAACCATTCATTCTTGCTAAGGTGTACAATGACCTAATACAGTTTATTCTCATTATTTGCAGTAGTTATGTTCTATGAAGTTGCCACATTAGTGAACACTGAACCATTGCTCCTACAGGAAATAAAGGGTTCGGTTCCTGTAAGCCCCTGGGCACAACATTTTCAAACCCCAATAAATGCTGACCTTGGTTTATGTGTGTCTCTGTTTAAAGACACCTGTTTAATATATATTGATTATTCATAAACATTGACCTGTTTAATATATATTGATTATTCATAAACATTGAATTCACAGTGAACAGCACTATAACTCATGTCTGAATGAAACTTACCTAACATATTTTTTCAAAAGGCACATCATAGCCTCCTGTGCATAGAAACACTACACAGCACTTCAGTACTACACTTGAAGTCCCTTTTAAACAGCAAAATCACCAGCAAAATGCAGAGAAATGTGAAGAATGTGATACTGAATAGACTCAAGGACACTGGTTCACAGTATGAAAGCAGAGGCAGGAAGGCAGAGCATCACCATGTTCGACCTCAGCTGGAAACGTGCACTTTGAGTGACTCAAATTTTTCACCACTCTACACATGTCCACAATTGATCATGGAATGTATACTCTGATATTCTCTTAAATGTTGGAGAATGGCAACACTTCAAAAGGTACCTAGGGGCAAGAAGAGTTCACATAAGAGGTGGAGGAGGAATATCAGAGTATGCATTCCAGGAGGGCACAGGGCACCAGAAGCTAAAGGAGTGAGGAGCTTCAAGAGGGAAGAGATCAGCAACAGCAAATGTGGTCCAGAGTCCCCTCAGGATTAGCTCTGAAAAAGTCTGCCAGATTTGGAAATTACAGTCGATCCTCATTATTTGCAGAATCTGTATCTGCAAATTCACCTACTCACTAAAATGTATTTATTTATAGTCAGTACTCACTGAGCTTTCAAGATCAAGTATTTATCCTGTCATTGATTTGAATCAGTATAGACTTGTGGATTTGTATTTTTTTACTTTAGGTTTTAATATAATTCTATATTATTTATTTTATTGCCCATGTAGTTCCAGCTATGGCCATTGGGAGCTTTTTCAGCTTCCTCCCACATCCCTTTGACACATTTTCATCACTGTGGGTTTGGGGTGGGCGGGTATTGGTTTGTTTTAGCACAACCTTACTTGGTGACATTATTACTTTTTATTAAGTGATCTTGCTACAGAAGTCAGAAGGGTTTTTCTTCCACCTCCAGTCCCTGCACCTTTTGCAGAGAGGTTCACAACCTCTGTGGTCTGTAGAACACACTGTAAGGAAGGCATGAGGGAGAATTTGCTGTTTTCAGTAGAAAACAAGTGGTGGTTACTGATTACAATGACTTTGGACTCTGGATCTGGGTTTGTTGCACCTTTATAGTAAGACCCCAACTACTTAAGATATAAGAATTTTTTTATCTGACTTCGAATTCACCAAAACAGCATGGTATTGAGATAAAAAGAGATACAGAGATCAATGAAATAGAATAGAGAATCCAGGACTAAAGCCACATACATACAACCAACTGATCTTTGACAATGCTGACAAAAAATATATACTGGGGAAAGAATATCCTATTCAATAAATGGTCCTGGGAAAATTGGCTGACCATAACCAGAAGAATGAAATTGAACCCCTATCTGTCACGATATATAAAAAGTAACTCAAGACGGATTAAAGACTTAACTACAAGACCTGAAACTATAAAAGTCCTGGAAAAACACCCTAGGAAAACTCTCTGGACATTGGCCTTAGCAAGGAATTTATGACTAAGGCCTCAAAAGCAAATGCAACAAAAACAAAATAAACAAATGTGACTTAATTAAACTAAAAAGCTTTTGCACAGCAAAAAGAAATAGTCAATTGAGTGAACAAACGACCTTCAGAACAGGAGAAAACCTTTGTAAACTATGCATCTGACAAAGAGCTAATATCCAGAATCTATAAGGAACTCAAACAACTCAATAAGAAAAAAACAAATGACCCCATTAAAAAGTAGGCAAAGGACATGAACAGACATTTTTCAAAAGACATATAAGCGACCAACAAACATATTAAAAAAATGCTCAACATCACTAACCATCAGAGAAATTCAAATTAAAATCACAATAAGATGCCATCTCACACCAGTCAAAATGGCTATTACTAAAAAGTGAAAAAACAACAGATGTTAGTGAGTATGCAAAGAAAAGGGAACGCTTATACACTGTTGAAGGGAATGTAAATTAGTACAACCTCTATGGAAAACAGTATGCAGATTTCTCAAAGAGCTAAAAATAGACTTATCATTTGATCTGGCAATCCCACCATAGGGTATCTTCCCAAAGGAAAAGAAATCATTATATTAAAAAGACATCCACATTCACACGTTTACTGCAGCACTATTCACAGTAGCAAATTCATTAACCTAAGTGTCCATCAGTAGATGATTAGATAAAGAAAATGCCTATATGTGTGTGTGTATATATTAATATGTGTGTGTGTGTATATGCACACACCATGGAATACTACTAAATCATAAAAAAGAATGAAATAATGTTTTTTTTTTTTTTTTTTTTTTTGTATTTTTTTAGTAGAGACGGGGTTTCACCATGTTAGCCAGGATGGTCTCGATCTCCTGACCTTGTGATCCGCCCGTCTCGGCCTCCCAAAGTGCTGGGATTACAGGCTTGAGCCACCGATAATGGTTTTTAAAGGAACATGGATGGAACTGGAGGCCATTATCCTAGGTGAAATAACTCAGACACAGAAAGTCAAATACCTCATGTTCTCACTCATAAGTAGGAGGTAACGGTATATACACGTGGACATACAGAGTAGTATAATAGACACTAGAGTCTCCAAAGGTGGGAAGATGGGAGTTGGATGCTGAGGAATGAGAAAGTACCTATTGGATAAAACATACACTATTCAGATGATGGGCACACAAAAAGCCCAGACTTTACCACTATGTAATATATCCATGTAATAAAAATGCACTTGTAGGCCCTAAATCTATAAAAATAGAAAACGAAAAACAAAATAAGGATGTTTTCATTCATCCATTTAACAAATAATTGAGGTACAAGCTCTTTGAAAAATGGATCAAACTCTTGAACTCCTATGACATACTAGATATGTTTGTAAATAAACTTAAAACATAAAAAAAGAAACAAGAAGGACACAGGGTAAAATATTAAGATCTGTCAAAAGAGTTCATTAAAAGAATGCTTAGAACTGAATGACAACAGACACAGAGCAAGAAAGTCTCTTTGGAGCAAGGTTTATAGAAACAATCACCAAGGCGCTTTGAGATACCTGTCTAGGTTAACTAGGTTAACTATTACCCATCCTACTTACTGTATTTACATGCCTCACCCCAACCTCCCAGTGCTAATAAGATCCTTGAAGCTTCTAAGCATTATAGATGTGCAGGATCTTGGCCAATATGGAATTGGATTCTGGCCTCTGTGCTTAGGAAGCAGGCCAAGGTGAGGATATTAGTGCCTCCTTATTGAGTGATGTGCATGGCTCTGCACTTCAAGCTTTTCCTTCATTATTTCACCTAATCCCTACTCCAGGCTTGTTGGTTGATATGGAAAAATGAGAAGTTACATACTTTATCTAAGGACGCATATGACAACTGAGTGTCAGACCAGGTTCCAAATTATATTTATTGGATTCCAAAACTTTGCACCAGACCAGAGCTTGGCAAACTATGGCCCATGGACCAAACGCACACCTGGTCATCTATGTATTCTCTGTGGCTGCTTCTGAGCTACCAAGGCAGAGTTGTGTAGCTGCAACAGAGAGCACACAGCCTGCAAATCCTAAAATATTATCTGACTCTTTATAGAAAAAGCTTGCTGATCTCTGCTCTAAATCACTGTGAGATGCTGCCTCTTGGTGACAAAAGCATAAAGAAGTAACAATGGGTGGAGTCCGACATTCTCTATGTGTCATCACACCTAATCTCCACATAGACAGCAGCCGCCCCCATTTGCATATGAGGAAACGGAGGCACAATCATGTTAAGTGCTTGCCCAGAGTCCCAACTCCAAAGTGGCAGACCTAGGATTTGAGATTACATAGAACTGTCTCTGAAGCTGACTATCAGGCCCCCAAGACCTAGAAATCAGGCCAGAGGTGCGTGTCTTGGGGGCCTGGAGACTGGCACTTCTGCTCTATCTTAATGCATTCTCAACGGATCTACAACGCAGGGCAGAGAGACAAATCTCTGCCTTGTAGATTAATTGTTCCTAAAAGAATGCCACAATTCACAAATGCTGATTTTGATTAAAATAATCAAGATGATTTCCTACTCCCAAAATACTGACAAAATAGCTTTTTTATCTATGTAGACAAAAAACTAAGCAAGAATTATTTAAATCAAGATTATGTACAACACGCATCCTAATTACTACACAATTACCTAGCTAAAAAGTGGATATTAGTGAATGCTGTTTTCTGCTGGCAGTCAAATCCAAATTAATAGCATTCTAGGCTGATGTGGATCACAGATAAAATTAAATTAATGTGACTCTGAGCCAGCTCTGTTTATAAGAAAAGCCCAACTACAAAGAGAAAAGAAACATTTTAAGATGCAAAAATATGCCCCCGAACACAAGCCAAACATGGATGTTTAATTAAAGCATGAAGAATTTTTTTTCCTACCAACTGTTCCTTTTGGGTACTAACTAGGTGTGGAAAATTGGATCTGGGATTCTGAGGACAACTGAATGGTGATGGATTTTCCCAAAGTTCAACCTATGAAGCCATACCAGATATGAATTTGAGCTCCCACTTAAAAAAGTCTCCTCTCTGAGCCCAGATGAAAGAACTCCAGGAGGGAAAGGGTAAGAACGTGGGGTTTTTATTTTGAGACAGTTTGGCTGACTTCTAGCCCCATGTCTGGGGCCTTGGATTTGGGCTGATCTGAGCTATGACAGGCATCCACTGAGTAACCGTGTCTTACTTCTCTAAGACCAACCACATCCTGGAGTAGGCAGAAGACAAGATCATCTGGTCCCTCAATCCTCTGGCCCAGGAAGACCCATGTCCCACAGGCCCCTGACAGCACTGTCCACTCTGCATCTCATGAGGCTGTTGGCACAACTTCTCGGTACCAGGTAATGTGGGATCCCACTCTGTGATCCCTCCAAAAGTTCCAGTCTGTAACTTGGCACATTGGCACCTATTTTGGTTAATGTGGTTATGACCACTGACATGGTAGAGAAGGACCTAGGCTGGATTTGAAGACAACCATATCTGCACCCTGGGTCTCAGTTTCCACACTTGTAAAATGGGGACATGCCTTTCTCACAGCATGATGGCCTGAGTGACAGGGCCTGGCAGAGAGCAGGTTCTAGTCAACAGTAGTTCAGCATCAAACACATTCTTAGAACATCAAAGTTGGAAGTGCCTCTGTAGACCATCTGGCCAAATTCTTCCTTTTCTAGCCAAGGAAACTGGCTCAGAAACCTACCCAAAGTCACCCCTAAAACACTGGTGGAACAGGAACACACCCCAGACTACCTGACTCCCATTTGCTTCTATCCCATCTCACCTCCTTTGACGGACGCCCATGGATTCCAGCTGTCATCTCACTTCTAGGCTTAGGCCTACAGGGCTTCCTGGTCCCTTCTAACCACACCTCTGCTGCAGGCCCTACAAGCCCCACACCCCTATTCAAGAGTTTAACAAATATTGATTGAGCCCCCTTGGGCTCTCATTCAAAAATATACACCGGAAAAGAACGAAAAGAGAACATGAACTCTTTTAACCAAGGAAGAAAACAACTGCCATCCCAACTGTGTGTGCGAGGTGTGAAGGGACACTTCATGGTCCCCGTTTTCAGATGAAGATGGTGAGATCTAGAGACAGCAGCTCCCTGGCTGACTCTCTCTACCGCTGAGTCTGTCTATGTGGGCTGCCACTGGTCACCACCACTGCAGCTGTTTCCATTATTCCTATCTCCCCCTCACTGCTGCCACTATTACTTGTGGCTAAGTTTTCTCCCACCTCATCCCAGCCCAGATCAAAGCCACCTCTTCCAGAAGGTCTTCCTTTCTACCCCAGTTGAAAGAGGCCCCCTTCTCGTCTGACTCAGAGCAGCTCTCCCCAGTCCCTGTTTGGTTTTTGAGCCCCTACACATGGTGACTCAGGGGCTGCTGCCTCCCAGGTCCTCTGATGACTGCACTGCATGACCTTTCACCTGGGGTCCAAATGCTCAGCACCCCTTCCCACCTACACCTGCTCCCTAGGGGCAGGAAAGCGTTCTTATTCCCATCACTTGGGGTGCAGAAGGGGTGGCCCAGATGTGATTTGATCCTTTCAGGATGTTTTTGCAGGTCACAAGGAGGATGAGCTGCTGTTAGTCTGCTGATACTGGGGATGGTTGGTTTTCTGGAGATGCTGGGGTAGAGGAGCCTATGTCCTGTTGAATTCTTGCAAGCGTGCAGACCTCCTCCGCATTGATCAAACCCTTATTGAGCCCCTATCATTTGCTGAGCATTGAGAATACTAATATGAAGAAGATACTTCGTGCCTACAGAAGGCACTTCCAATTCTGCCCAGACTGCTCACCACTATCATGGGGTGCACAAAGGAAAGCCCTTCTTGGCCCCCAGCACCCCAAGACCTCATGGCCCCCAGCAGTGAGGGAGCTTCATCTCCCATCCATTCACATGCACTCCCAGGACGGGCCTGCCAACCCCTCCAGAAGACCACCCTGAGCTCTCTGTGCTGTAAGAATGTCTGGCAAGACTTTTGGCCCAGAAATCGGGGACAGGTATTAAGGGGTATTGTTGCCGGGATCCTAGAGGAGAGACTCCCCTGCTTGAGGAGCCCCCAGCCCAGTCCTAACACCTCTCCAGCCTGCATCAAACCCGCTTTATTCTTCCTTGCCCTTCCAGAATTTGCAGACTGGGCCCTGGGGGTGACAAGGAGACTTCAGCCTCCCCAGCTGTGCTGCCTGTGCCCACTCCCTTAGATGGAGCCTCCCCACTGACCCAGAGAAGGCAAGTATAGCTAGCTCATCTGGAGCAGCTGACAGGTGGCACATTCGTCTCTGCAAGGCAGTGAGTTATTTCATTTAAACTTGAAAAGCACAGAGAGCCAGCCATATTCAAGTTTCAGGCCCCAGTTCAATGCCTCCATACCCAAAACATTTCTTGGAGTTCTTGTTACTGACACGTCCTTGCCAGAGGGAGCTAGCTTCATCTTCTGTGTAATCTTGGACAATCCACAACCTCTGAAGCTCAGTTTCTGCATCCGTAAAATGGAAAACAAAAATCCCACACTACACACGCCCTCCAGGACTTTTAGGGAGATGTGGTGGTCTTTGACCACCCTCCCCCCCAGTTAAGTTTAAATCTCCCTAATATTTTAGGGAGATTAAGTGCCGCTGCGTGTGTATAAAAGCACTCTGAAGAATGTGATGATGGTGGTGATGATGATGGCAATGATGATGACAACAGGGATGCTTTTAATACCACATGCAATCATGGCTCCATCCAGACAATGAGCTCCAAGGCATAGGAAGGGGACAGTCCCAGGACTAACCCCTTGGTCTGAGAAGGAACTGTGTGCTTCTAGGAGGAAGGTCCTAGGAAGGCAAAGAAGGACGTTCTTGAAGTCAGAGCCATGAGGACTGGGGTTATTTCATTTAAATTGGAAAAGTTCATTTTGGACCCCAGCTGGTAAAGCAAGGCCAACAATATGGCTATGTCCCTCCCTGTGCCATAGGTTTGGGTGAGGACCCGATGTGTGCTGAAGAGGGGGAAACTGCTTTTCCTAAGGACAGAGTGAGCCTCTCAGCTTGCTCTGGAAGCTTATTGAGAGCAGGGTTGAGGGGTACTCCATGGGGTCACGGTGTTACCAGGATCCCTTCTCCCTAAGGCCTGCCATGTTCCCTGTATGCCATCTGGGCCGATCTGGAGCCTGCCTCACCTGCTCTAAGTGGGGATTCATGCAAACTTCTATCTTTGGGGCATGTGCTCTGATGCACCTTCCAAATGTTCTCTGGCCTGGGGCACTGTCTTCTGGGCTGTTGGGGGGGTCCACCTCATTCTCTGAATAGGACCCAGGAATCTGCATTTTTCAAGAGTTCTCCGTCCCCCGCACCCACCACCTTATTACACACGCTCACACACACGCGCTTGCTAAAAATGGGTAAATACCATTTGAACTATGAGTTGATGCCTAATCTGTGTTTACCCTGTGCCCTGGCCACCCTGAACTTCTTCTGTTCCTGGTATTCCATAGTGTCTCTGACCTCCCGATGTTTCCACATGGTAGTTCCCCTCGTGCCAGAAACATTCATCGCTTCTCCCACCAGCAAGATTTCCTGTCAATACCTTTCAAGGTCCATTCAGGATCCTTTCCATGTGATCCAATAAGGGCCTAAGAGTTGATCACCTTCTCCTGTAATCTGTTGCCTGTTGGCTTGGGGGCCTCTAGAAAGTGAGTCCCATGAGAAGAAAAAGCACCATTCTGGGCCCAAACACCCGGTACACACCATGTCTGGCTTCTAGTGAGCCACCCATGCCGACCAACTATGAGTACATGGATCTTGGTATCCACCCAACAGCCAACACAGGGCCTGGGAGCCCTTGGGCACTCTGCGCTGCTCACAGGACGTTGAATGAACCCAATACTGGCTGCCAAATTGACTGAGTGGGCCTGCCTGAGAATACACACCCCTCTCTCCACCCTAGGAACTTCTAACCAAATATAAACCATGTGAAGATTCCCCTCATTTCTCTGGAAAGTAGAACAGAAAGCCAAAAGTCTTCCTGTGGTTTCGTCCTGGACCTTGGTTGACTGAAGACCACTAGGCAATCGTGATATCCTGCAGTTGGATGCTGGCACCAAATGTGAAAAGGTTTCCACAGTGGATTTTGACCAACGCTCTTTTTTTTCCATAAATCACACAGCCAATTCCACCTTCTAGGGTCACGTATCTCTTCCAGAGGCAGGCTCTGCAGTGCCACCCAAGGAAATGAGTACCGTTGGTGTTCCTCTCACTGGACACTTTTGTCTAAATCCAAAAGACCAGGGGTGAGAAGGACTATTCTGGCCACCAGAATACAGCTCCCCATGGCACAGCCTCACAGCTTGGCTCTTTCTAGGTTCTGGAAAGACTGAAAACCTGGTAGTTCAACCTCCAGAGCATGAGATTTTAATTTGCTGAGTACAACTTTCAAAAAAACAGAGTAAATTCCCTTTATTCAGTGCTTGGACTAGTCAAAAGAGAAGACCTTTTCAGTTTTGACAATCTCACCTCTTTGGCTGGCAGTCCTATTGGCAGACTTCCAGGTTCATTCATTCAGGGATCAGGCTGTTTCCCCAAGCATTAAAAAAAAAAAAAAAAATTTCAACTTTATTTTAATGTTCTATTAAAAAAAAAAAATTGAACAACATGAACAAAAGGCCACTGGAATGGAGAAATATATATGTGTGTGTATATGCTCATACAGATGCCTGAATGCTAAATTACCATGGCAAATTATCTTTTTCCAATCAAACATCCAAGGCTGCACTGGCTTTTGTCAATCTGTAGTGGGGAGAGTTTGTGGTTGCTTGGGATGTGAGGGTTTTGCTTTTGGTTGGTCGCTTGCTTGCTTACTTGCTTATTTTGGCGCTTTATTTGTTTGCCTACTAGGTTTTTACTTTTCATTTTTTCAATCATCTTGGTGGAAAAAAAAAAAAAACTTGTTCTATTATCTCCCACCTGCAGGATCAGGGCGGCTTCTACATTTGATGTTGGAAGATGTGACCAAAATGCAGCACTTGAAAATCCTGAGTGATTTAGACCAAGAACAACAATTCCCATTTTTGAAAAAAATCTGTGATTGGCCCAGACTTTTTAGTAAGACATTACCAATTGGGAACTAAAGTCAGTATGTCCAAACTTGTGAGTCACTGGACGAGGACTTTAAAATGAGAGACATTTCATAGGTTTCCATCAGCCTTGCCTCTCACAACCACCATCTCCCAACAACTTTAAGAACAAACTTAACTTTTCTAAACAAAAATAATTTCATCATTTTGTGTGGCATTAACACCCTGCTACTTCGATATGTTATCTATATTTTTCTTGTTGACATCCAACCAATTCAGAGCTAAAAATCCATCCTCCAGTTTTTCTGTGGGTTGTAAATCATAAAAAGGTTATATTTTATGAAAGCTGAAGCTGAGAAGTAAACAGCATATTTATATCCAAAGAGTTTCATCCATTAAGCAGCAATGACAGGGCCCTGTGGGCCAGAATCTAGTTTTCTTACTTAAAAAGCTTAGTTCTTTTGTAGACTCCTGCAGGGACCTATAACAGTTGGAATTGGGTTTTTTATGCCTTTGAGGCCTCCGAATGAACGTTACACTTTTCCATTATTTTCTTTTTTCTTTTGAGAAAACTAGGCTACCTGCTTATTGCCTAAAACCTACACCCCATGATTGTGCTGTCGTAAAATCTGTCTTCTGCCCTTTCCTCCCACATCTTACCAACATCCCAAAACTTTGTTTAGACTCAGTGTCAAGCAAGGTTATGCTGCATTTATTGAGATGGGGGAGGGCTCCCTCAATGATTTGGGCTGATAGATGGCAAGCCCAAATGAAACTTCAGCCTAAGGGGTGCCCAATAACCTTGACCTCCTCTGCCTTACAAAAAATAAAAATAAAAAAGCTTAAATCTTAATATCTCCCTTGCTCTAGCCTGAGAATGCCTTCCAGTCCCCTGACTATTCTGCAAGCTGATACACAGCTAAAATAAAAAGGCATGAGTCCGGATCTTGCATTTCACATTACTGCCTGCTATTAAAATGTTAGTATGCCGGCCCCTTGGGCTATTAAAGATGATGCACCTGCCCTGTCTGCCAATGGTGTAATTTGTGGTCATGAATATATATCTAGGTCTATGTAGATGTAGATATGAGTTTCACACCACTATTACATCAGGCAAGTAAGTCTAGGTTCAGAGTCAGCACAATGATCACTCTGAAATTAGCCAAATAATCACTAACAATTAAGAAAATGAAATATCCGAGTCTCAGTCCTCTTTTTACCCACTTCGAACATATATTTGTTCTTTTGATGTCCTGTGTGAATAGGGGTGCTTTATCTGACTGCTGATGGGCTAAACAATGCGTCCGAGTTGTAATATAGAACTCAATTTGCTGGGACTATCATCTGAAAGGCCTGGACAATTTATCGAACACTGCAGATGAAAGAAAGAGAGGGAAAAAATTTTAAAACTAACCACTTTTAAAATGAAGAAAATAGGGCAGTAAAGGGTATTGTAATATACTTTAATCTTCCTTAATGTAGAAAAATATGAAATGCCATTAAATCTTCCTTTGAAATGGATGTGGTTGCATGGCTTGAGCACCCAAATCTAGTTAATGAATCTATTGTTAAGGCAAATAAACAGGAAAGAAGCAGTGAAGGAGTGATCTGTGCATTATACGACTAATTCAGAAGATGAAAGGCAGAAAAATTAAAGTTAAATTCACATAAATATTAGAGCTAAGGAGAATAGTTGCAGGTGTAAAAAGGGAAGCCTGCATTTCCCTTGGGTTGGTGTGAGGCACAAGCAGTTATTTTCTGCTCGAGAGCAAGTCGGCAAAGATGAAAGTGTTTCAAGGGGCCCAATAATTAACATTTTAAAAGGTTTTCTTAATAAAAAAAATGATCCAACAATAATAGCAATTTAATCATTTTATTTGAAAAATTAAATTGATTGCAAGCAACCGTTTGTGCGGAAGTGGCGTTTACAGAATTTGGATGAACTTATCCAATCAGATCTCCACTTTAATCGCTTTAAATGGAGCCAATCTACAAAAAGAAAGCGGGATGCAGTAGAGATCCAAAGGGCAGTAATTTGGGGGAGATTAGCAGTTCTTCACAAAGAACCCACAGCAACCTATTGAACCCACCTCTTTGTTGCGGCCAGACATTACTAATGGAACTCAACCCAATGTGACTGAGAGTCTATGGGGAGCTGGGCTTTATTAGGGAGTCTCACTGGAGTCCACAAGTACCACCCATGTGGGGACATGGCCTCATGGTACAGTGTCTTCTCCATGAAATAAAGGATCTGGTTAACACAGTGCAGAGGATTCATCCCAGTGTTAACCCTAAATTATAAAGCATGCAACGGCTTACTACCTATTAGCTTTGAAAGCACTATAGAGTAGAATTTGTCTTGAGATCAGAACATATCTTTCCACAGACATAGTTTAATGTGATCTTCACACTGCACCCCTGTCTTGAAAGAAACGGATACCCATTCAAACTCTCTCGGGAGGGGAAGAGAGAGCTTTACTACAGTCCTCAGGAGGAAGCAGCATGAACACCTGAGGCCTTGGTCTCCACCTGGGTCTGCAGACAATTCTCACTTTTCTCTGCCTCAAACATCAAAAGGGCAGCCTTCGCCATCAACCTTCTTCAAGCTACTGCTCTGCTTATACTCTGTCAGGCTGCACCGAGACACACATCACCCTAGGAGGCTCCTGTTTTATCCCGTTCATTCATTCCTCAACAAATATTCCTTGGGTGACATCACAGCCATATCTTGTTTTACTTAGAGGAGAGGAAGGGGGATGGAGAAAGGGCGGCCCTGGGCACAGAGGCCTACCCTGCAGTGGAATAGCCCATTCATCAAAGCCACGGCTATGTGGATTACTAAACCTACCCTCCCAGAAAGTCCTTTGGCTGTGGTTAGTCAGACTTTTCCCCACCTTAAGAGGCTTTCCAGAATGTTCCTTCAGTCACATTTATGCCTGTGCCTGGGAGCAGTGTGGGTATTCTTAATTTCTCTATCACAGGATATCTCTAATGATGTAAAGCCACCACACAGGGTCTGGCACTTAGTAGACTCTCAATAAATGGTAGCCATTACTATCCCAGAGGAAAAAAAAGATAATCATTGAATACCTACAGTCTCCTGTGGAAGCATGTGGGTCCATGCTGGGGGCCAGCAGTGGTGGTGTAAGAGCATATCATGGGCTCAGCCTCAAACAAGGACCTCTTGATCCCAAGATGACCAACAATTTTGAACTAGGCATTGGTCAGTCCAACACAATCTTGTTGTCCAGAGAGCCGTGGACAGGGGCAGGTTTCCCCCAAGCTTTTCTCTAGAATTCTGGGGCCATTCTGGGCACTCATGGGGTCTTCAAATATTTAATTCAAATTAATTATTTACTCTACATAATTTTTTATCATAACAATATGCCTTCCAAAATTGAACACAATGGAGACACGCCCAATGCATGGTGTTGCAACTTGTTTTTGAGCAGTTTTTCTGATCTGTCACAGACCAAAAAAAGAAACAGGAAAAAAAAATTTACAGAGCACATATCAGAATAATTTTCTCCTTTATTACTGTTTAATTAATGAATATCCTTAAATTTCAAGGTAAGCTACTTCTTAAAATTACCATTTGCAAGCATAATTGGTCACTGCTATAAAAATAATACTCTCACCTGAATTGGATGCTAAGACTGCAAGTGTTATAGGTTATAGGCTGCAAGTGTAACTCATAAACCCAAATTCAAAACAGTCTTATGGTTCTCATTGATTGATTTTTTTTTTTTTTTTTTTTTTGAGATGGAGTCTCACTCTGTCCCCCTGGCTGGAGGACAGTGGGGCCATCTCGGCTCACTGCAAGCTCCGCCTCCCGGGTTCCCGCCATTCCCCTGCCTCAGCCTCCCCAGTAGCTGGGACTACAGGCGCCCGCAACCGCACCCGGCTAATTTTTTGTATTTTTAGTAGAGACGGGGTTTCACCGTGTTAGCCAGGATGGTCTCGATCTCGGGACCTTGTGATCCGCCCGCCTCGGCCTCCCAAAGTTCTGGGATTACAGGCGTGAGCCACCACGCCCGGCCTCATTGATTGATTTTAAAATATCATTAATTTGAACTTCTAAATTAGATTTAGACTGCCAAAATGCCCTTTTTATATGTTACGTATGTTAGAATTCCCAATTAAATTGTGTTTGCAAAAGACTCCTAACACAGTTTATGGGCCGGTAAGAGAGCCTGGTGCAATCCCCAATGAGGGCCAAAAAGTGAGAACCCTTCCAGATATCCTAGGAGAACTTGGGCCAGCTGACAGCACCTCAATATCGCTGAGCTCCCACTCAAATCCCAGCATTCTCTATGCCTCTGAAAAGGGGGCCACTTTGACTTGGGATTCCAGACTTTACAGTTAGAAGAACAAAAGAAGCATGGGAAAAAAGACTGGAAGGAAATATGCTGAAATGCTAATGGTGCTTTTCTCTGGGTGATGGGATTCTGAGTGACTGAATTTTCTCCTTTCTTATTCAGAAGTTTTCCACAATTATCACTATAAATTGGTATTTTGTCCAGACACCTTCCCTGCCTACTCACATTATTACTTTTTTACTCAGAAAAGAAAGTAGGGTTTTGTATATTCTCTTATTTAAAAGGAAGACCATATAATATCTTGGCTTCTGTTGTAACCAATCCCTCCCACTGCTGGTCCCACCCTGAGAAGAATGAGGAAGCATTAGGCAGCTCCAGAAATGCAAGGTCTCCCACCATCACCCACACCCCACACCCATGCATCCAAACAAAGGCAGTCAGGTTCCAGGCCTTCAGCCTCGCATTACTCAGTGTACCCAAACCGGATGACAAGGAATGAGAGCAAAGTTTAAAAACAAGGTGAACTCAGCCAGTCAGCTTGTCTTTCCTCTTTTGGTCCCTCTGACTCTGTCCTCAGTCGTAGCAGGCTTTCCCCACTTAGGGCTGTAAGCTCAAGCACATAAAAATACAAGGGTCCCAGATAAACAATAACAAAAAAATTTTAAGTATAAGTATGTCCCAAATATTGCATGGGACTGTTCAAAAGTATTTTTTGCTGTTTTTAGTCATTTTAGTGTTGGTTGTTTATGTGAAATTAACTCTAAATGGGCATTCTGTATTTTATCTGGCAGCCCTATTGCCAATCCAAACCAACTGACTCACCATTGGGGATTTTTTTGTCCAGTTTGGTTTGATTTAGTTGGTTCTTATTGTTCTTGGCAGGCAAGCCAATTTAAAAAACAACAACCACAAACAAAACCGCTGACCAAGGTTTTGTTCGTTGTTGTTGTTTTTTAATCGGCTTATCCTCCAACCCTCTAACACTGGGCAGGCTTCAGTCTCCTCAAATGAATGAGTAAATGTCACTCCACCCACCCTGCACTTGGCAAAGACACCATGAGATGACAAACGGAAAGAATCCAGGAAGTGGGGCTACAAGCAGGTAAGCCACCCAACATAATCAAAATGGAGAAAGCAATGAGTTGCTTGACTTTTCCCCTTCTTTGTGGGAAACATTGGGACATTACAGCTTCCACTTAAAACTCTGTGGTATATGTACAAGGACAATTAATTAAATACTTGACATGCAGACAATTCCAATAAATTAAACAACTCCAAACAATTAAAAAGAAAGCTGCCAGCACCTAAGTAGAAAAATGATGAAACAGGCATTCCAGCGCAGCATGCTCCACCCGTGCACCTCATGGTAGTGTCCTCAACCTCGCCAAGCCTGGGAAGCCCACACTAAATGTGGAGTATGGTGGCTACTCATGGGGTGAATGTGGGGTCTAAACGAAAAATAATGCATCCTATAAAACACTCTGTGCTGGCACTGTTCCCTCAGTTAATGATGGCTGTACTTCAGTCAAAAATATACATATATATATCTCAAAGAAAATACATATGTGTGTATATATATTAAATATGTTCTTTCTTATATATTATATATAAATAATATATAATGTGTGTACAGATACACATATATACATACATATTTAATGTATATGTTTCTCATATATAATATATAAATAATATATATTTCCTTTGAAATGATTATATATGATATTTATATATGACATGTATAAGATAATACATATATACTTATAAGATAATTCTTACATATATGATATATATATAAGCAAAAAATGGAAAATTTTCTACTTTATTAGAAATAAAATAAAGTAAATTGAAATTAAGCTTTACTTATGAAACTGGCAAATGTTGTTAATAGCTTTAATAATGACATTATTTAAAAGATCAAAAATGTTCATAAATATTAGATAAATAGAGAACAGTTACATAGACAATAAGTGAGTGATTAAACATACAAAGAATGGTTAGATAAACTACGGAATTTTTTAAAATCAGAGAATGAGTGAATTATAGAATTCTTTATGTTGGACATTCTAGGGAATCACATTAAGTGATGTATTATGATGAAAAAGAACATTTGATGATATGAAATATGTTCTTAATATAGTGAATGAAAAATTTCAGAATATGATGTACAGTATTATATTTGGATTAATGGATATGGATACAAATAAAACAAAGACAAAGAAAGTGCATAAATATTAACAGGAGTTATATCTGGGTAGGGATGGTTATGGGGAACATTTACTTTCTTCTTTGTATTTCTCTACATTCCACATTTTCTATAATGACCATATAGTACTTTTGTAATTTAAAAAAAATTTGGTTAAAAAATTCAATACTAAAAAAAATTCAATAATGAACTATTGGGAAGTGAACTTAGTTTTAGGAGATCACAGTATTCAGTGTATGTGTATACAACAGTCTCCCTCTCCTCCTCCTCCTTTTTCTTCCTCTTCTTCCTCTTATTTCTCTTCTCTCCCCTTCTCTCTCCCTTTTCTAGCCTCCCCTTCTCCCCCCTCCTCCCCCCTATCTCCCTTCTTCTCAGGAAAACTACAGTAATGAGCTCCAGCTTCCCCCTAGCACACTGCCTTCACTGAGGGTCCTCCCAGAGTCTTGTGTGAAGGGCAGTGCAGCTACAAACTCTCTATTTTGAAACATCCCACATTGCGCATCTCGGGACAACTTTCCATTAGAATTGCTCCTTCTCCAGTCCCTAGCAGACAACTCCCTTCCATCCTAAGAGCTGGAGGCTGCCCTTAGGAAAGGTGGACCTATCCTAGTCTTAGAAATATCAACAGAGTTTAAGCCAAACTCCTCCAGGTTATTTTCTCTGAATTTATATCAACATGCAGTGACTGTACTCATGCACTCGTTCTGCAAAACAAGATGTAACAAGCACCAAAATTCAGACATGCTTATGGAGCCCTCAGTCTGAGGAGTGGCTGGCGCTAGATTCTAGAACCCCAAGATGCAATGAGACTGTTGTAATGGGGATGCACACATAGCACAATGAGCGCCAGGGAGTCAGAAAAAGTGCCCACGCGTCTGGGAAAGCTTCACATAGGGGAAGCCCAAGAACAATTGCAGTTTGCAAGCATGGAAGAACATTCCAGACCAAGGGAACAGAAAACCCAAAGCTACCAAATTCAAGACCATGGCATATCTAGGACCCTATGTTTAATGTGAGTGGTGGAAGGAGAGGTGATTGGGCCAGCTCCCGCAGAGCTCTGAATGCCACTCTAAAGAGCATCTGTTTGCTCCCAGCAATGCTATGCAGTGGAGGGACATGATGAGCTTGTCCCAGGACCAGCCCTCCACATGAACACTCCACCTCAGTGTCCCCTCCCCTGCTCCTATGATGCACAGAAGGAAATGTATCCCAAAGCCTCAATTTCAATGGGCACTGCAGAGGGGTTTATCCGAAAACGAGGCTAGACGAGGCCAGGCGGCTTCTGAGCGTCTAGAGCTCCACAGAAGAGCTGTCCCCATTCCTTGCCTTGCTAAGATTGAATCGGTTGTCATCTTCCTCTCGAACTCTGACATAATCGTCACCAAACCAGCAGGCACAATCACCAGCCCTGAGAAAGCCCAGAGTCAGCTCAGCATGCACGCAGGAAGGAAAACTGTCCTCCCCAAACACTGGTTCTTGAGATTCACACCACCTTTCCTAGGTCCTCCCCGAACACCCAGCCTCAGCCCACCTAGATGTTTGGAAGTGACTGAAGGTGATGTCCCTGTTCCCATCAGGCCAAACTGGCAGTCTAGAGACTCTGGTCAACAGTGAGTGGCCTCTCTCCAGAATCCTGACATCAGGAGGCAGCTGGGATGGCCTGTACAGACCGTGTCCTCAGCCCAGGACAAAGCATCCCTCTGGCCATGTACAGCAACCCAGAGAAAACAAAACAAAGCACCACCATCCACTCCTTGCCTGCATTGGCGCTGGTTTCTTTCAATCCAATTGCAATCTTAGAAGCCCGACATCGCCTGAAACAAAAGCCTCACCGATCTCCGGAAGATGACTTTGGTGAAAGTAGAGCTCATTTCAGAAAATCAAAGCAAAGAAAAATATTGAATACAATTCAGAGGCATAATGCATTATTATGGGCTTTTATGGATTTTATGTGAAATTTCATGTAAAGTTAAGAGGCTGAAGCGATCTCCTCCATTCAGCTGTATTATCAGCCCAGCACCAAACAGTGTTCCACATCTTATTATGCTCACAGTTGACACACTATTAGAGAAATGTGCAGCTGTCTTACTCTGCTATTCATTTCCTCATTACTATTTTATAAATATATGATTAACAGTTATTGCAGCTGCCTAATTCACATTTATTGCAAATGCAACCCCACAAATGAATGCTCAAAGCAAAGAGATGTGGTTTTAGAGTAATTTAAATTTTACAGTTCCATTTACCCTGCTTTTTAATTTACTGTATAATGACCCTATTAGAATAAAGCACATCTGGAAGTTCTTTGGGGAACATTTAATTTTCTGTGGCTTCAGTACTAACAGAACTTGTACCATAAAGCCCACAGATGCCTAGAAGACTGTACAAATTTCCACATTTTATGCCAAGATGCCAGCTAATTGTACAGATGAGACAATTACAGCAAAGAGCAAAGATATGCTTCTCGGTGCTAAAAAGTGAAGACGCTGACCGACAACCTCACTCTTTGCAAAGTTCGCACATCAAAAACCTGAAATTAGCTCGCCTGCTTTTTGATTTCCTGCTCAGGAAAGAGGCCACCTCTGCTGTACATGCTCCTGGATTTTCTTTTGCTTTTTCCACTAGCTTTCTGCCGAACCCCATTTGCCCCTCACCCTGTGTAATGGAAGGCAAGGCAATCTGCAAAGCTCCGGAAGCCGATGAGAGGCAGGTGTATCATCCAGGCTTGGCCTAGTCCTCATCGGCCAGGAGGCTACAGATGCTGCCAGCTTCCAGCATGCCACATTAACGGAATCATCCTGAGCATTCGAAATTGATTTGAATATTAAATACAGATCACTGCAGCGGAACTCATGTATGAGAAATAATGTGAATCCATTGCCATTGATTAGCTAATTTATGTTCTACAACTAATCGAAGCACAAATCTCATTAGCCACAGGTCAGTAAGGCTTGGAGAGAAAAAGATAATCATTTTGGTAGCCTAGTTGGCTGTAAAGAGACAATTAGAAGCCATCCAGATTTCCAGGCTTCTCTGCCTGTTCCCCGGGTCTCAAGACAGCTGTGAAGGGAAGGAAAAGCCGGTCTTACCCGTGGTTCTGCCGGCCACTGGAAAAGAGATCTTCATATATGATGATTCAAGATGTTTCTTTCATTTAATGCAATAATAACATGAATATATTGCTTCCAGATGGACCCAGAATCCATAAGCTACTTAGGGCCACCACACGCACTGGAAACACAATGTTAAATGTTCCTCTCTCCATATTTTAAGCATTGGGACCATGTAAGTCTTCATGGGGCAGGGTGGAATGGCCAAGGCTTTCCATATTCTAATGTTACATGCATTTAAAAATCTGTCTTTGTAAGGCACAGGGAAGCCATACGTGATCAAATTAGGGCTTGTGATTAAAATGCACCTGCTATTAGCCAGAGATCCTCTATTTCTTGAGCCCTGCTCAGATCAACTTTGGGCAGAGATTTTTTAACCAATCTTGAGTATGGAAGATGATGGGAAAAATTCCTCCCAAAAAGAGGGAACAGTTCTGTTTTAACGTCACAATAATAAGTAAAATCCCTGTTAGTAATCAAATTAAGATTTCTGGTAATAAGCTCCTCCTGCTAAACCCTGTTGGTGATTTCCATGGGATGGCATTTTTAAAAGTGGTTTTGACACTGTTGCATAAGCAGAAAAGCAAGGCTCCCAGCAGACTTGTCTTCAGCTGGTCACATAACCCCTCAACCTCTTTGTCATAAAAGACAATGGATCAAATTGAGGACCTTTGCTAAATGACCAGGAACAGAACCCAAACTGCGATTTTTCTGCAGAAACAAATAAGAAAATAACACAGTGAATTCCAAGTGTTTTCATTGACCCATTATTTCCAGGTCATTGCGACACCATACTGGGTCCATAAAAGGCATTACTATTGGCCAGTGACACATTATTTCAGGAGAGTTAATCCATGTTCTATTGAAACAATAGACAATTTGCATTCCTTCAGGTCCATTATACTGAGGAGCAGGGCATTTTTAATGTGCCTGGAAGAAAAAGGTGCAGAAGAGTTGGGTTGGGTGGGAAGCAGGAGACACAAACATCCCACATTTCCCCACTGGGGCCTGGTCCTAATGCCACAGAGTGAAGAGTCTTCCCATGTGCTCTAAAATTAAAAGAATGCTTATGTTAATTTTTGTATGTTACTTCATTGAAAATGCTCTTAAACTAATGGGCATTTCAGAGGACCAGCTCCCTTCCACCAACATCTTTGCCTATGCCTCAAAACCACTGTCCCCACAACCTTTAGGAAATAAAACATTCCACTGTTCTTTCCCACAGCTCCACGTCCTTTCATTAGATAAATGGCCTGGAGACCAAAGCTTACAGCCATGCCCCTACCACAGCAGCTTTATTTTTTATGTTAAGAGTTTAATAACAGTGTACACTGCATGACACTAATAACAGACATTAAGTAGGAAGAGAAGTCCCAAGAGAGCTCAGCTGGCAAAATGGGTTCTCTCCTGGACCCATTTCCTGGTTTTGTTCTTTTTCATCCACACACTCACTCAAACAGTACTTATTTTCATGTTTGTCAGACCTCTTAGCTTTTGTTAACCTGACAAATATAAAATGGTAGACCATTGTGATTTGTTTTGTTTGTCTGCTTGTTTGTTTTTGAGATGGAGTATCACTCTGTTGCCCAGGCTGGAGTGCAGCGGTGCAATCGCGGCTCACTGCAACTTCCGTCTCCCAGGTTCAAGCGATTCCCCTGCCTCAGTCTCCCAAGTAACTGAAATTACAGGTGTGTGCCACCACACCCAGCTAATTTTTGTATTTTTAGTAGAGATGGGGTTTCACCATGTCAGCCAGGCTGGTCTCGAACTCCTGATCTCAAGTGATCCACCCGCCTTGGCCTCCCAAAGTGCTGGGAGTACAGGTGTGAGCCACATCACCCAGCCTATTATGGTTTTAATTGGCATTTTCCTGATTACAAATGAGGTCAAGCATCATTTCACATGTTAATTGGGCATTCCAGTTACTCTTCCTGTAAGATGTCTATTCATGTCTTTTGCCCCTGTTTCTACTGGGTTGTTGTTGTTGTTATTATTAATTTCCATTTGTCTATATTCTGAATACTAATTTTTTGTTATATGCTGCAAGTATCTTGTTCAAATTTTTATTGAGAGAAATTCTGAATTTTAATTACTCTAACTTATCAACCTTTTGTGTTTTGCTTAAGAAATCCTGTCCTGCCCTCAGGTCATGAAGTAGAGTCCTTATTTTCTTCTTAAAATGTTTGAGTTTTGCCTTTCACATTTAATCCATCTGGGATCAGTTTTGGGTATGGTGTGAGATAGGGATCCCATTTCATTTCTCCCACATGGTTAACCAATATTCCCAGCAATATTGACTGGGTAGTCCATGCTTTTCCCCACTAGACTGCAGTATGATTAATGCATGGTCTGTTTCTGGGCCCTGTTTGGTTCCATTACACCTTTATCTATTGTTGGGCCAGTACCACACTATCACAATGACTATAACTTTATACTCCATCCTGACAATAGAGAAGGTCCTCCCACTACCCATGCACACACAACTTATTTAGCTATTTTCATGGTCTGTTTTCCAGGAGGGAAAAGTAGAAAGAGGAAGAAGAAAAGGAAAAGAATAGTAGCTGATTTCTTTGTGCCAGGCACTGTGCCAATGATTTGACACATATTATCTCATTTCACCAACAATCACCCCACATGGTTTAGTTTTAACCCCTATTTATTTTTCTTTTGAGAAGGAGTCTCACTCTGCCACCCAGGTTGGAGTGCAGTGACATGATCTTGGCTCACTGCTACCTCCACCTCCCAGGTTCAAGCAATTCCTGTGCCTCAGCCTCTCAAGTAGTTGGAACTGAAAGCACAGGCCACCATGCTTGGCTAATTTTTGTATTTTTAGTAGAGACAGGGTTCTACCATATTGACTAAGTTGGTCTCAAACTCCTGACCTCAAGTGATCCACCCACCTCAGCCTATTTTATACATAAGAAAACTGGGGCTCAGAACAGTTTAATGACTTGCCAAATTCACACATCAAACAAGCAGCAGAGATATAAACCTTCACTCAAGTCTATTGGACTCTCAAGACAGTGCTCTTCCAGCTTCATTGGGGAAGCCTAGATTCCCAGAATCCTGTTTAGCATCAGTGTTTTGTAAGCCACTGGACTTCCACAGACCCCTGTCTGCCCTGCTTGGAAACTGCAGCTGGGTATGAGGCTGGGCCTTAGCTTGTGGGTTGCAGGATGCTGACATGGGCCCTCAATTCCTGCCCCTCACACACATTCTCCCCCAGGATGTGCTATCAGCCTGGCTAACTCCTTTGTTGGGCATTTCTCTCTAATTGTGAAGCATTTTCTGCTCAACCTGGATTGTTGGTTGGGGAGGGGCGAGGAAGTAAAGTGGAAGCTATTCCAGACAAGATTCAACTTCCTGACTATAGCTTTTGCCAAGCAACTCAAGAAAATGCCCGCAAGGGAACCGGCACTGTCCTTTTCAGATGAGAATAGCTGAGCTCTCTATGCACATAATAAAACCAACTGGCCTGGTGGATTCACTGGCTGTAATTACGTGGTTGAGGTTAAATATATTTTATGGACAAAAGCAATGATAGACAGGTTCTTTGTACAAAAGATTTCAGCTCATTTGAGGTTTAACCATTTTTAAATTTAATAATTTTAAAAAAGCCACAATTGCAAAGGTCAGATCTAATTCCACGGCCTATTATGAGCTGCCAACCCGAGGCTGCAGCTTGGAGGCAGCTGAGGATGACTCAGGACCGGGAAAAGGGACAGCTGGACCAGAAAGGGGCGGGGCTCCTCCTGCCACTGTGCATTCATGCAAAGACCCACTGTATCAATTAGCACTGGTCTCGTTTTCAGGCCAGTTCTAATAACAAATGTCTGATTCATTTTTCTAGCTTTGTCATGATGTTTTCCCCTTCGGTGTACATCTACTGTCCCTAGTTCCTTTGCCAGTGCCCTGTGTCCGTGGATTTATTTTTAAACAGTTTTATGAGACCTAACAATTCATTTCAAAACACCAATCAAAGGCCAGGTGCTGTCACTCATGGCTATAATCCCAGCACTTTGAGAGGCCAACGTGGGCAGAACACCTGAAGTCTGGAGTTTGAGACCAGCCTGGCCAACATGGTGAAACGCCATCTCTACTAAAAATATAAAAATTGGCTGGGCCTGGTGGTGCATGACTGTAATCCCAGCTACTTGGGAGGCTGAGGCAGAAGAATCACTTGAACCTGGGAGGCGAAGATTGCAGTGAGCCGAGATTGCACCACTGCACTCCAGCTTGGGTGAAAGAGCAAGACTCCATCAAAAAAAAAAAAAAACACACACATCAAGAATTAAAAAGCCATTTCTGGAATGTCAGGGACATTGGGTCATTCTTTCCAGTGAAGAAATAATAAGCCCACTTATTCTTTGGGCTTACAAACGTGACATTGCGTGTATCACTGAGGCATGTTTATTTGGATACATGTGTTGCCATTGGAGAAAATTAGTCCATGAGTCAGAAACAGATGCCAGGAGAAGTGACTGTGAAATCCACCCCTGTGGCAAACACTTCATGGCTCCTTGTTTCTCTGCTGCCTCCACTTTGAGATAAGAAGAGGGGGTCTAGAGAAATCAAGCAAGTGCCCTGAACCCACAGTCAGTTAGGAAAGGTCCATGGCCTGGCCCCTCCCCCAGCACCCCATTGTGTATCTAGAGCTTCAGGTCACTGACAAGGTGAGGTTCTGCGGAGGCACCTCCTGGCAAACAGAAGGACCCCCATACCCTAGGACTCTGAATGCAAGCCAGGCCACAGCCCTCAATGCCCAAACTCTATGGCACCACTCTCTACTCTGCCCAGAGTGGCTAAAAATCCAAAACTCTCTGAAAGTCCAACCCAGCTTTCTGTCCCCTGGGCTGGGCCAAAGACTCTATCTAATATATAGGGGACATTCTGAAATAATCTAGTCTAAGAATTCAAATTCTCCAAAGGCTCACTTAAACAAAACTGTGTAAAATATCATGCACGATAAAATAAAACCGGTTACAAAACAATTCTGCTGAGGTGCTCTGCAAATTGTTGCCTCCACGTCTCTGCCCCTGGTCTTGCCCTGAGTTTGGGGATCCATTCTTCACTCTGTAGCCAGAATCATGACTCCAAAATGCAAATCTGATCATCTTACTCTCCACTGCCTCCCCTGTAGAAAGGCTCCCACAGCTAGGGGGCAAGGTCCAACTTCTTTAGCCGGGCACACAGGACGCTCCGGGATTGGGCCTCTGCCGCATGCCCCTCCCCTCTGGGCACAGCCACACTTGAGTATTCTCTCCCAGTCCCAGACCATAGCCCTCGCCTGAAGACATACATCCTGCACCACCCCTAGTGAAGCCCTGACCTTACCTGTCAAGGCCCCTCCAGGAAGCCTTTATGTCCCCTATACTTAGTGGGCACTTAGGTGACACTAGGATCTCAACCAAGCACATTATTGACTGTCCACTTTCATTCTCAGCAGCCCTGGGTAGATGTACTTAAGGAAGGAGACTCTGGAACCCAGAGATGCTGGTTGATTTATCCACTGCCCACCACCAGCCGAGACCAAGCCTGGATGCCACAGGGCCTTCCCTACCCACCACCCACCCCGGGGCTGGGTTGGAGCTCTCCCCTGCACCCCTACAGCCTTCTATGCAGCGTTGAGCTCTCTGGTTGACCACCAGAAGGTGAACCCCTGAAAGCAGGGGCTCAGCTTCAATTGTCTGCATCCTCAGTTCCTGGCCAGCCCCTAGCACATTGTAGGTGTTCAATTAATATTTGCAAAAAGAATGAATGAACCATAGGTAAAGATGCCTATTGGTAAATGGATTTGTTAGACAACAGCCACAGAAAAATACTGCAGAGCCATAACCTGTGCAGTTATTGTGGAGAATACCATTTGCAGGCTGTATACAGGGGCATGTCCGCTTGCCTAGAACCTGCCTAGAACAGGGTCTGGCATATATTTAGTGTCCTGTAAATGGTAGCTATCATTGTGGGTGACGGTAATTGCCAAGTCATTGTCTTCATTATTAGATGCAGACTCATTAATATCCTAATGAGTAGGAACATCATTCCAGTGATGGCCTATGAATTAGGGGGATTGTCCTTAGCAAGGTCTGGTCCCCAGCTCTCTCCTCTTACGACGCAGCATGCTTCTTGGTTAGCTCTCAGTGCCGCTAGCTATGTAATCAGGCCCCAAATTTGAGTATTCTATTAAACATATTATTGGAAAGATAAATCGGTTGCTCGATTCAATGTGTTTTGAGGCATATGGATGCAAATTACATTTATCCAGATGTTTAGCAGGTTCGTGCCAAACCATTTAAAACATAAAACAGATAAGTTCCTTAAGCCTAATTTTCAGCTTCTCAAGGATCCATCCTCAGCAGATGGCTGGGAAAATGAATGCTGGAGAAAAATTAAGGGCTGTCTGTATCTTTCATATTGACATGGGGAGCAGTTGGGGTCTGCTAGAAACTGAGAATGACCACAAAATGTAATTATGATTGTAATGAGAATGGGTTAAGCTTAAACTATTTCTCATTTTCATTGCAGTCACTGCCACAAGATGGAGTGGAGATTAATGCCAGGCCATTTCCTGTGCTTGTTATACTCTTTGTCATTAGAATAAAACATCATAATTTGAGCATCTCATGTACACTGAGAAGGATGGCTGGGGAGGAGTGGCCAGAGCACCGGCCAAATCTTCATGCTCTGGGGGGCTCCTCTGCGGTTGGTGACCACCAAGGGAATTGGGGCAGACACGCCGTAACCCAGACTATCCATTATGTCTCATCATTCTGCATGCTGGACTAGGTCAGAGCCTCATTCTCTTCAACTGTGGAATGGGGATACCCACAGAGTCCTCTTCCCAGAGCGGCTGCAGCTGCCAACAGAGAAGCGACTTATGAAAGGGTTTTTTGCACACTATAAAGCACTGTTCTAGTGCAAAGGAGGGCACCAGCTTCTGAACTAAAAAGATCTGAGTTCACTTCATAGATAAACACTCACAGCTGTGTGAACTTGACCAAGATACCTCTGCAGGCCTCAGCTCCTCATCTGTAAAATGAGAGGTCTCATTGTATTAGAGTTTTTGTAAAAAGTAAATGAATATTACATGCCTGGAACAGGGCCTGATGTATATTTGGTGCCTGTAAATGGTGGCTATAATCTTGGGTGATGAGAATTGCCAAGGTCATCGTCTTCTTCTTCATTACTTGTTCCTGGCTCATTAATATTCTAACAGTACAAGTAACAACACTGAGGATTGTTCATTTGAGTCAGGAGTTTCCCATCACAGAATTCTTTATTTGAACAAAGTCTTACCTGGAAGCCCCACATGTGAAATAGGCAGGAGCAGAACTGCTTTGGTTCACGAGTGGGCAGGGGACTGGGGTTGACAATGTCTCCAACCTTCATCCCCAGCAGTCCTGAGGGTGCAGCTCTGGGGAGCCCAAGTGCTAAGTAAATCCCTTTATTGGTCCAAATCTTCCAGTTGTACCTGCTGCCTGCTTGTCTAAGCTCCCTGGAACGCTTCCTCTTCCTTTGAGGACCTCCTCCAGGGTTGCCTCTATTTGACACCTCCCTTGACCTCCAAGCACAGTTAGTTCCTGCCCCTGCAGTGGGTTGAATTGTTAAAGGCCTAACCTCTGGTACCTGTGAATATGGCCTTACTCAGAAATAGGGTCTTTGCTGCAAATGGTGACTATAATCTTGGGTGATGGGAATTGCCAAAGTCGTCATCTTCTTCTTCATTACTAGTTGCAGGCTCATTAATATTCTAATAGCACAAGTAATAACACTGAGGATTGTTCATTTGAGTCAGGGGTCATAAGTTACTTATCATGTCATTCATAAGTAAGTTGAGAAGACACTGGAACAGGATGGGCTTTTAAGACACTGTGACTGGTGTCCTTATAAGAGGAGATAAGACATAAAGAGACCTACACAGAGAGAGAACACCATGCGAAGACAGACACACAGAGGGAAGATGGCCATGTGACCACACAGGGAAGACGGCCATGTGACCACACAGGGAAGATGGCCATGTGACCACAGAGGGAAGATGGCCATGTGACTACAGAGGCAGGGATTGGAGTTATATGACTGAGGGACTCCAAGGATCACCAGCAACCATCAGAAGCCAGGAGAGAGAGCTTGGCTGTGCTGACACCTTGATTTCAGACTCCTAGCCTCAATGACCATGAGACAATAAATGTCTTTGTTTTAAGCCCCCAGTGTGTGATACTTTGTTATGGCAGCCCTACGACATTAATACAGTCTTACTGGTCTGCCTGAGTTGCTGTAACAAAATACCATAGAGTGGCTTAAACAACAGAAACTTATTTTCTCACTGCTCTGGAGGCTGGAAGTCCAAAGTCAAGACATCAGCAGAGTTGGTGTGTGGTAAGGCCTCTCCCGCTGAGTTGCAGATAACCACCATCCTGCTATATCTCACATGGCCTTTTATCTGCATGCACACATAGAGACAGAGAGACAGAGAGAGAGAGCTCCCTGCTGCCTTTTCTTTTTTTGAGAGAGAGAGAGCCTCACTCTGTTGCCCAGGCTGGAGTGCAGTGGCACAATCTCGGCTCCACCTCCTGGGTTCGAGCAATTCTCAGCCTCAGCCTCCCGAGTAGCTGGGACTACAGGCACACGCCACAGTGCCCAGCTAATTTTTTGTGTGTGTTTTTGGTAGAGACAGGTTTTCACTGTGTTGGCCAGGCTGATCTTCAACTCCTGACCTCATTATCCACCCATCTCAGCCTCCCAAAGTGCTGGGATTACAGGCGTGAGCCACCGCACCTGGTCTGTCTCTTCTTATAAGGAACTGAATCCTATGGGGTCATGGCCCCAACCTTTTGACCTCATTTAACCTTAATTACTTCCTTAGAGGCCCCATCTCCAAATACGACCACACTAGGGGTAAGGGCTTCAATGAATGAATTTGGATGGGGACACATTCAGTTCATAACATGCCCCCATATCTCCATTTTGACTCTCATTTCTCTGCAATTTCCCCTAAGTGTAGGTCTGCATCTCCCTGCAGACCAGGAACTCTCTAAGGACAAGGTCTATGTTGGATTCCTCTGGGCCCACCTCAGTGTAGATGCATGCCTGCCAAATATGTGGACGAAGATGGGATTGGTAGCAAGTGAAGGAATAAGGGCAATCTCAGATCACATTTCCTATAATGACTACTGGTCCTTGAAATTCAGCTGACCTGAGCCCATTATCTGTCGCCATTCATCCCTTCTCTCCTCTCTCCATATTCTGTGACTCCTCATCATCTTGAATCAGCTCAGTCCTTATATCCAAAGGAGAATTTCAGAAAGAGGTTGGGATTGTTTACATCCATGGCAGAAATGTGCTAAAGTTTGCTAAATCTCATTTATCAATTCCTTGGCAAACAAAAAGACTATATTTCCCAGCCTCCTTTGCAGTTAGGTTAGGATCATGTGATTGCATTCTAACCAATGAGATCTGACAGGAAGTGATATATGCAAACCCACACCTGGTTCTGGGTGATCATCTACACCAGTGTTTATCAATGGGAGGTGACTGATTTCTGTCCTTCATCAGACACTTGGCCATGTCTGGAGATATTTTGGTTGACACAATGGTCAGGGAAAGAGGGCTGCTACTGGCATCTGATGAGTAGAGGCCATGAATACTGCATCCTACAATGTACCAGACACCTACACAACAAAGAATCATCTAGCCCAAAATGGCTGTAGTGCTGAGGCTGGAAATCCTGATCTATACTCTATGTTCCCCATCAGTGATAACCAGACTTTAAGATGGGGCATCACAAGCTGGAATGGCCTGGCCCCTAAGTCACCACTTGAAGGTGTATCACCAAGGATAGGAAATTAATCCACATCAGATTGGAACATGGGATAAAAACTCATCTTTCCTGTGTTAGGCGGCTTTTTTTGTGGCTTAAAGTGCAAGTTTTGTAGCCCATCCCAGTCTCTCCTGACTACTGCAGCACCTCCAAGCAGCAGCCTGGATGACCAGAGAAAATGCCTGGTGGGGAGTGGGAGAAAAGAGGGCCCTTGTGATCATGCGGATAACTTGCTACTTGGCCCTATGCAAGTTGCTTTCTTTTTCCTGAGCCACCATCTCTTCCCTCCAAAATGAAGAGGTCAAAGTAGGTGGCTGCTAAAGTCCTTCTCACCCACAAAGTGTCAAATTTCAAGCTGGACTACAACAAAATATAGCAAGGCACTGCAAGGAGAAGAAACTAGGCAGATGGCTGGGCCAACTCAAGGGAGAGGGTGTGGCTATGAAGTTTGCCATCCTGGAGGGCTTTGGGTGGCCATGATCGGTGGTGAAGTTTCTACATCAATCCAGTTACCAGGCAGGATGATCTCAGGACCAGAAGAAAGGAGCAGAAGTGGGAAGGTCTACAGGAAAGAAGGGTGGCACTGTGGTCCCATCATCGGGGACACTGCAGGGCTTGATGCTTGGGGAGCCTGTGGAGAGGAATCAACTGAGACCAACAAAGCCCAGGGAGGCACTGAAGTTCATTAGGGTCAGGACAGGTCGGCACTATTCTCAGCCCAGTGACTCAGACAGGAAATCAGGCAGGCTGGAGAGATCAAGGGAGTGAAAAACAGAGGGTAGCTGCAGCCTGCTCTTCTATCCTGGCCACACCCACCCGGCTGTGACATCTTTACCTGCTTCCAAGTCTATTCTCACCTGGACCACAGCTCTCAACCATATTGTCCTTCCTCACAGGGGCAGGGCAGGCAATCATTAAATGTTTGCCCAGTAAATAGCTAGTATTTAGCATCAGTTAGTGGGATTTCCTTGTTGTGGAACCGACGTTTGTAACGGCGAACTTACTTACATGAACCAGAGCTGATTCACTGTGTTCTCTTTAACAGTGGCTTCCTCTCAGCCCTGTATGCATTCTCTAGAGCTGAGAAACAGCAGCCTGAGATGCTGAGGGGATGGGGACGGGGGTGGCTCAGGTGTATTGAGCACAGCAAGCAGGAAGAGGGAAAATCTGAGCTGTGAAACTTGGTCCTCCCTGCAACTGCCCTGTCTCTGACCTTCTTTCCTCTCACCTCTTCACAGTGACAGAAACCAACAGCACTCACAAGTCCTGGCCTCTGAAGCTCCCGGCAGGACTGGCTGGCAGAGGACAAAACTCACACATCCTTTTAGACCCAACTCACAAAACCACCCACTACCTATCATTGAAATGATCACCCTCTGATCTCTGATAGTGCATATTGTAAGAATTTTTCATTGAGATATAGTTCATATACTATAAAATTCAACACTTTAAAGTATGCAGTTCAATGGTTTTTAAAATAGATTCACAAAGTTGAATAACGATCACCACTAATCCCAAAATATTTTCATCACCCCAGAAAGAAACCTTGTGCCCATCAGTAGTCATTCCTCCTCCCCTTTCCCCTCAACCACCCAGCCAGCGCCTGTGCATGGATTTAGCTACTCTGGATAGTTCATATAAATGGAATCATAACAATATGTGGTTTTCACAACAATATGTGGAACTTACATCACTTAGCAGAATGTTTTCAAGGTTCATCTGTATTGAACCATGCGTCAGCACTTCCACTCTTTTTACTGACAAATAATATTGCATTGTATGGATAGACCACGTTTTGTTTATCAATTTATAGTTAGTGGACATTTGGTTGTTTCTACTTTTTGGTCATTACGGCCACTCATGAACATACTCTTAGGTGTACATATGCTTTCAGTTCTCTTGGGTATATACCTAAGAGGGAATTGCTGGATTGTATGGTAACTCTATGTTTGTCATTTGAGAAACTAACTGTTCTCCGAAGCAGCTACACTATTTTATCTTTCGACCAACATTGTACAAGAGTTCCAATGTCTCCAAGTCCTTGTCCCCACTTGTTGTTTGGGGGGTTTTTCTATAGTAGGCATTCTAATGGGTATGAGTGGTATCTCACTGTGTTGTGGGTTTGCATTGCCCTAATGATTAGAGAGATTGAGCATCTTTTCATGTGCTTTTTGGCCATCAGTATATCTTCTTTTGGAAAATGTCTATTCAAATCCTTTGCCCATTTTTAATCAGGTTGTTTTCTTTTGTTTTTTATTATACTTTATGTTCTAGGGTACATGTGCACAATGTGCAGGTTTGTTACATATGTATACATGTGCCATGTTGGTTTACTGCACCCATTAATTTGTCATTTACATTAAGTATTTCTTCTAATGCTATTCCTCCCCTCTCCCCCGACCCCATGACAGGCCCCAGTGTGTGATGTTACTCACCTTGTGTCCAAGTGTTCTCATTGTTCAATTCCCACCTGTAAGTGAGAACATGCAGTGTTTTGTCCTCTGTCCTTGCAATAGTTTGCTCAGAATGATGTTTCCAGCTTCATCCATGTCCCTACAAAGGACGTGAACTCATTCTTTTTTATGGCTGCATAGTATTCCATGATGTTTATGTGCCACATTTTCTTAATCCAGTCTGTCATTGATGGACATTTGGGTTGGTTCCAAGTCTTTGCTCTTATTGAGTTGTAGGGGTTCTTTATATATTCTGGATACTAGATCCTTGTCAGACACATGATGTGCAAATTTTTTCTCCCATTCTATGGATTGTGTTCTCAATTTTTTAATAGTCTTTTGAAACACAAAAGCTTTTTATCTCAATGGAGTCCAGTTGATTTCTTCTTTGGTTACTTGTGCTTTTGTTTTCATATCTAAAAAAAAAGATTGCTTAATGCAAAGTCACAAATATTTATACCTGTTTTCTTCTAAGAGTTTTATAGTTTTCACTCTTTTATATTTAGGTATTTTAATCATTTTAAGTTAATTCTGTATATGATATGAGATAAACGTCCAACTTCATTTTCTTGAACGTAGATATCCAGTTTTCCCAGCACCATATGTTGAAAAGGCTATTCTCTCCCTATTTTATGGTCTTGGCACTCTTGTCAAAAATCAATTAATCATTAATGTATGAGTTTATTACTGGACTCTCAGTTCTATGCCACTGATTACAAATCTAGCCATATATCAGTACCTCTCTCAGTTACTTCTGCTTTTAGTAACTTTTGAAGTTGGGAAGTGTGAGTCCTCCAATTTTTGTCATTTCAAGATTGTTTTGGCTATTCTGGGTCACTTGCAATTCCATATGAAATTTAGAATCAGCTCATCATGTGATATGACCAATTGACTTAAAGAAGAATCAACTCATCAATTTCTGCCAATAAAAAAATAATCAGCTTGGACTTTGGTAAGGACTGTATTGAATCTATAGAGTACTGCCATTTTAATAATTTTAAGTCTTCTAACTCAGGAATACAAGATGTCTTTCCATTTATTTAAGCCTTCTTCAATTTCTTACAATGATGTTTTGTAGTTTTCTGTATACAAGTCTTACAATTATTTTGCTAAATTTATTCCTAAGTATTTTACTCTTTTTGATGCTATTATAGCTGGAAATTTTTTTAATTCATTTTTTAGTTGTTCTTTGCCAATGTACAAAAAGATAATTGATTTTGTATATGAATCTTGCATCCTGCAACATTGCCAAACTCTTTTATTAGCTCTAATAGTTTTTTGTGTGTACGTTGATTCCTTATGATTTTCTAAATACAAGATTACGTCATCTACACATCGAGATAATTTTACTTGTTTCTTTCTATTTGGATAGTTTTTGCTTCTTTTTTTGCCTAAGTGTTCTCACTACATTATCTTAAAATTTGCCCCCTCCACTGAACTATGAAATACTTGAGATAAGGACCTTGTCTTATTTATTCCCTCATCTCCCTGGACCTGGTCCAAGACCTGATCAGCAATAAATGTCTAGTAAATGAATATAAGGACAAAATACTAAGAATTTTGCTTTAAAAATTCAAGTTTTTTGAAAATTGCCTCACCAAAAACATATGCATTTTGATGTGATAAAATATGAAATACCAAACACCCCTATGAAGTATTCTTGCCCAAAAACAAGTTAATTAGAGCTAAATTCTAACTTATGAGAAATTGAAGGCATAAAAGTATGAATGAAATGACACCATAAGAAAGTCAACAAGCAATTTCAGAATGTAGACCTCTCTATATGGTCAGTTTCTCCAACAAGCCAGTGGCATGTGGGAAAAAAGGTGTGTCGGTGAGACTCTTCTAGCGTAAAAGATACTTAAAAGATTACTGTGGGAGACTGTATTATGTGCTTAAAAATATACAACCAGCCCCCTGTGTCTGACTCCTTTCTGTGAGACCCCTCCCTAGTGAAGAACTGCGCTTCCTAGTCTGTCAAGAGTGACATGAGCAAATGAAAGATAATAAGTGACACTGCCACTACCTAGCTGAAGCTTGAAATGGCTTTGCATGAAAAGCCTTTTCCAGAAAGGAGCTGTTCCTCCAACCTGGGTCCCAAAATAAAGAGCTGAAACCAACCCGTGATGAGCATGGAACATGAACCAAAAAAGAAACCTTGTTGGGTGGAAGCCATAGAGATTTTGGGGTCATTTGTTACAACAGCATAATGTAGCTTAAGCTGATTAATATAACAACCAATACTGGATATTAAAAGGAAAGTGTAATTATGCAAGAAAATACCCATAATTTGTAGAAGTACATATTTAAGATTGTAGAGGTGAAAGGTCTATGGTAGGCAACTTCCAAGATGGCCTCTAAGATTCCCACCCCCTGGCAAACCCACCTTGTATAGTCTCCCCTTGAGTGGGAGAAGATATGTGAATATAATGGGATACACTCCCAAGATAGGCTACTCATCAGCTGACTTTGAGTTAATCAAAAGGGAGATTATCCTAGGTGGGCCTGACCTAATCAGGTAAGCCCTTAGAAGAGAGGAAAATGTCAGAGATTCTCCTGCCGACCTCCAACAAGAAGCGAACAGGCATGGTGTTAACTGCCAGCGGAGGGGGACAGCCTCTAGATCAGGGGTGTCCGATCCTTTGTCTTTCCTGGGCCACATTGGCAGGAGAAGAATTGTCTTGGGCCACATGTAAAAAACACACTAATGACAGCTGATAAGCTCAAAGTGAGCTTAAAAATGCAAAAAATTCACAGTATCTTAAGAAAGTATACAAATTTGTGTTGGGCCACATCCAAAGCCCTCCTGGGCTGCATGCATCCTGCAAGCCACGAGTTAGACAAGCTTGCTCTAGATGCTGAGGGCCTCAACCCTACAATACCACAACCCCAGGAAACCACACGATCTTGGAAAAGGTCTTGGAACCTCAAATGAGACCCCAGCCCAGCCAATACCTTTAGTGTAGCTTCGTGAACCTGAGCAGTGGGTCCAGCTAAGCTGTGCCTAGGCTCCTGGACCTAGGCACAAGGAAACTGTGAAACTGTGGACCACGGAAACTGTGACATAACAAGTAACTGTGGTTCAAGCAGCTAAATTCGTGGCAATTTGTTGTATGGGGATAAAAAACTCATGCAATGTCTACGATTTGCTTTGACATAATTCAGCAAAAAGGCATGGAGGATAGATAAAACAAACAGGGCAAAATCTCGTTTATGCTTGAATCTGAATGATTAGTATCTGAAAGTTCATTATAACATTCTGTCCACTTTTGGGAAAGTTTGAAATTTTTCATAATTAAAAAAATGTTTGAGGTGGGACTGTAAACTAGTATAACCATTGTAGAAGACAGTGTGGCGATTCCTCAAGGATCTAGAACTAGAAATACCCTTTGACCCAGTCATCCCATTACTGGGTATATACCCAAAGGATTATAAATCATGCTGCTATAAAGACACATGCACACTTACGTTCATTGCAGCACTATTCACAATAGCAAAGACTTGGAACTAACCCAAATGTCCATCAATGACAGACTGGATTAAGAAAATGTGGCACATATAAACCATGGAATACTATGCAGCTATTAAAAAGGATGAGTTCGTGTCCTTTGTAGGGACATGGATGCAGCTGGAAACCATCTTTCTCAGCAAACTATCACAAGAACAGAAAACCAAACACCACATGTTCTCACTCATAGGTAGGAATTGAACAATGAGATCACTTGGACACAGGAAGGGGAACATCACACACCGGGGCCTGTTGTGGGGTGGGAAGGGGGAGGGATAGCATTAGGAGATATACCTAAAGTAAATGATGAGATAATGGGTGCAGCACACCAACATGTCACATGTATACATATGTAACAAACCTGCACGTTGTGCACATGTACCCTAGAACTTAAAGTATAATAAAAAAGAAAAAAAAATGAACAACAACAACAACAATGTTTGAAAGATGACTTATCAGATTAGAACTTCCTTTAGGTCAGGGGCCTAAAAATTCTGTTCACTAGTGTATCTCCAGTAGCTAGCACGGTACCTGGCATGTAGTGGGCGTTCCAAAAATTGTTAGATCAGTTGACATATTGTGTGTTTACTTGGTGTTTTAAAGTTTATAAATGCACCACTATTCCTTTGCAGTTAGAATCATTTACACCATTTATAGATGCAAGGACTGACGCCCAAGACTTTTTGACTCAAAGTCATGTGACAAGTCATCAATGAGACTAGTAGTCAGGTCTTCCAATTCCTCATTCAACATACACTGGTCTCACTTTGGAGTATAATCTCTGCCATCCAGATTTTCTTTGGGATTTAAATAATTGCTGCTTCATTCTGGTTTATCAGGAGAATTTACGCCATAACCACAGTTATATTGAGACATCCGTTAGGAAATCCAGGCAGGCAGGTTAAATGTTAATTTCCTTTCTACCGCACCATTTTCTAACCTCCTTCCATGAATCAAAGTGAGTAAAAGGTTCTTCACTTACTGACATAAAACAAATTGAACAAATTACGTTACTTAACTGAGGAAGAACTAGTCATGCCACTGATTCTGGTCCAGCCTCAGCTGAGCCTTTTCTCCTTATTAACATTCATTTGCAAATGAGTGTAGATTCTTTTAAGGTAACATTGCATTGATCTCATTAGCATATCTGACTGCATGACATCAGTGGTCCTATCCCTACGCACTGTGAACCTGCCAGGCAGGGTGCTTTTAGGTAACACACCACTTCTTCACAGGCCGTGAATCACAATCATAACCAGACCATGAATCAGAGCCGTAGGTGGAAACCACTTCTAACGATGATATCAGTAACTCTGAGTGCATAGAGGGCTCAGAGTGAGCAAGAGCCTGCCCAGATGTGAAATAACTGGCAATGCCTGCTGCATATTTCTTTTTCATGAAAAATGCTGATCACAGAGAGCGGGAATTTTAAGCTCTCATTATCCAGGGTCATTTTGGCTTCTACTGGACTGGCCTTTGGTGGATGTTGGGGGAACCCTGTCTCTGACCCCAAGTCCCACATAGACACACATCAGTTGGTTCTTTCTGGGGAAGGTGTGAAGGGAGCCTGGTGGGACAAGGGCCACCCACATGGGGTATATGTAAAAAGCCCAAAGCCCTCCTGGTGAGGCCGGAGGACAGGATGAAGCCTCCCTGGTTCAGAGCAACAGCTGGAAAACCAGGGGCCCAAGAGGTGGATGCAATCTGCCTTTCACGCGCTCAGTCATTTGGGACCCTTACTCGCCTCTCTAAGCCTTCATTTTCCTATCTTCAAAATAAAGATGATACTAATCCATATTTTGTGGGATTAAATTAGAATATCCTTAAGAAGTTACACTAAAGGAAAAGACCACACACAAGCACCCCAGGTGCATTAGGGCCAGGCTCCATGCTACACGTGCTCACGCCTGTTACCTTCTCATCTCAGCTACACAGCAGCGCTGCCTGCGGCTGGTGCATTGCCAGCTCCATTTCACAGAGGAGGAAATTAAGGTTCAGCAAATAAGGAGCAAGTGATCAGACAAAGCCTGGAGCCCAGATCTGTGTGTTTCCAAGGCCCATGGATTTTTTCTATGTGACACAAGGTCTCAGGAACATCCAGTCACTGGAGGAATACATTTCTGCAGAGGAGTCAGGGAGCTAACAAATGACTTTTGCAGTTCCCATCACTAACTTGCTCCCTCAGCCTTTCACAACTCCACACGACCCGAGGAACAATCAAAGGAGAAGAACTTAAAAGCCACTTTAAATTTGAGACCAATTCAATTTTGGAATATCACTCATGAGGTGCTTCCAGACGAAATTTCTAAATGGCTCATACTCTTCTTTGTCCATTTCAAGGGAAAATGAATGTTGCTGCTAACATTTGACATCAATCGCCCAATCACATGTTGTCACATCATTACTCAGCTCTGTGACAAAGGCAGAGGAAAGAGACCTGGGCTGAAATGGTGCTACTGGGCGAGGAACCAATTCAGGGACTCCAGTGATGATGGAACAGGGAACAAAATGAAATTTGGCTAAAGAAGCTCCTTGTGATGGGTCCTGTTGAGGGGGAAATGAAATGAGATGATTCTGCTTTCTCAGGATGGCTGTTCATTTCACATATAATTTTTTAAGTTCCATCTGCATATTAATTTGGTGGTAGTGCGCCATTGGTGAGCCTGTCATCCAAGGCAGCTGGCCATTAGTGCGGAAATGGTGAGTTGTCTGTTACTGCCGTTAAAGAGCAGGCTAGCTCCATCACCGGCAACTTTAAAAATCAGGCCTCTGCTATCTCTTGTTTGCATGCCCAGGAAAAAGCATATTTCTACTGCCAAGAGAAAGGAGAGGAATCTGCCACATAATCACCAAGGCCAGCCCTCTAGGTGCATGGAAGTTAGCAACCGGGGCTGAATTAAAACTGCCATGGCTCAGAGATACCACTGAAATCTTGTGCTAGAAGAAGAGGTTTCTGAGTCCGTAGCATCCATGTGAGGGGCGTGGGATTCCGTGGTTTTTACTGGCTTCTTTACCTACTGTTTTGCCTGTAAGTGGTTTACATGCGTGGAACCCATTCCTCTATCACAACCCAATTTTGCAATGATATTCTTGGTAGGACACGGACAGCATTGGCCAGCAGAGAGCAGACATAGCAAGGATGGTAGTAGTCACAGGAGAATGCAGCCAATGCTTCATTCCTTCTTTGCTGTCTGAAGAAGAACACAGAGGACACAGGGCTCCTCAGCCCTCAACCAACTCCTAATTCTTGTCTTTCATCTGGACCTGGGCTTCCAGGCACGTGTGAAGGTGGCAAAGTAAGTGGGGACAATCCTACCATCTCCCTGTCACGCTACCTCAGGAATACACTTTTATGACCATACCTTTGGTGAGACCATGAATTTTTGTTTCTGTTACACATGCGTGTTATAGGTTATGACTGGGACTGAGGTAGGAACTTGGGCATAAGTTGAGATTTTCCACATTAATTCTCACAGACTTATTTTCCCTTTGTAAGTCCTTTCTACATAGGTTGCATTTTCCTGGAATGCAACCTCGACAGATGATATGGAGCCCCTGTAAAGAGCAGCCTCGGTGAGAAGCGAAGGAGGTTGCAAAGGCAGGGCAGAAACGGCAGGGCCCAATGAGGACCAGGCAGGTGTGAGATGAGGGAGGTGTGGGACAAGATTGTGGGAACATCCAGGAAATAGCTGAAGTCTCAAGTCTGGGGAAAAGTGGTCCCAGGTACAGAACAGGCACCTGCGGAGGAGATGGAGGCTGCAGAAATGGACATGATGCTGGCCAACATCCCAGGAGAGACCTGGATGAGAGAGAGAAGCCTGGGCAGGAGATGTGGATGTGTCGATTACACACGAAGAGGCATCAGTGATGCCCTGTGATCTTACCCCGGGAGACCCACATCCCAAATACATATAAAGGACAAGAATTTAAATTACCCACAGAAATAAATGGAAATGTGATCAAGTCCCTTAGGAAAAGGGAACCTTTGCCCTGATGAGTTCTTGTCAAAATATACACGGCCTCTTCTTCGTCGTTTAATTGGGTAGGCTAATCTCCTCTCAGCTATAAAATATTGGCATAGGTTGCTTATTTTCCTAAAAGCCCTAAATTCAAATATGTAGGTTTGTGTTTGCCTGTAATTAGCATGATGTATCTATTCACAAAAACTACAACATCCCTTCCTGGTAATGAAAAGTGATTAATTACCAATTACAGCAAGTATCCAATTTCATGCAGTTCACCACTGGTCTGTACCATTGAATTGCTAGCGCTCTAATTGCAGACATTAAAAGTTCTAGGTAATTATTGTTGAAAGATCAGTAATATTAAAAATATTGGTTGCAGCTATTATTACGTTTGCTCTAAATGCAACCAAGACTTAAATTTATGCCTGAGCTGCCACCCATCTCGTCAGGCTATTTCTGTGACTGGTTTGGAACAACTGGTTTTTATTTCCCTTTCTCAGAGACTATTACAACAAGTCTATTAACAGCTCTGGGCTTCCCATTTTGAAAAGCTTTCATTAAGTGAAACAAGCTAAAAAATCACTAGTAGGTGCCTTTAGCAAAGTAGGGAGGTAATTATCTCATTTACAGATAACTACGTGCATTTCATTTTTCAAAGCACAAAGAGAAAACTAGCTCTAAATGACACTTTTTCCAACTCATTAAATTCACAAGAGAAATATCAAATTAGGAATTTTCAGTGCAAATGCCATCATGAACTCTGACAACAGCTATCAACAACAGGGACATTTGGAGGAAATGTACTCACACCCCAAGTGGAAATCACGGAAGAACCCTGGGAGCTTGAAAAGTTTTTTTAGTGTTGTTTTATTTCAGTCTCCCAAACACCTGAACTATGCCTCTAAATGGCTGGTTTATCTGTTACCATGGCAGGCACAGTTAAGAAAACTGGAGGTTCCATGCACACTGGCTGCCCTGGGCAGCTCGGGATGGCCAGTCATCAACGCAGATGACTGCAGTTCAGACTTAGATAAGCATGGTGCATCTGATGACCAGCAGAGGGAGATGAGAGAGACGGTGATCCTAACATAGGTGAGCTAACATGGATGTCAGCACAAAGAAGAGTAGGGCCAACTCCATTGAGAATAGAATTCAGAATTCATCGAGGATGGGCTTGTATCACCTGGGTCTTGAAGGATGAGTAGGAGTTTATTGGCAACATAGAGAAGGCTAGGAAAAGGCACCCTAGAAAGGGTTAATGCCCTTGCAGAAAGCATAGAGGCTTCATGGTGTTTTTTGGAATGAGAGGAGATATTTTGTAGACTAGGAAGTGGTTAATTCAGCAGGTCACTAAATTGGAGGCTGTTTCAGAAAGTCTGTCAGCCTAACTAGACTATGGTACATATCAAACAACAGGACTTAACCACAAAAATGTTAAAAGCTTAGAGAAATGTTTTTAAAGCAGGAAACAAAATTGTATAGACAGATTATCTCAAATATGTAAAACCATATACACAGAAGGCAGAAAATATACCAAATGTTAGCAGAGGTTGGCCCTGGATTGAGGAGAACTGATTTTGCTGTTCTCCCTACTTCTGTGTATTTTCCAAATTTTTAATAATTAACTTGTGTTTGTGATCAGAAAAATAAAAGGGAAAAATCTGCATAATGAAAAACCCTGAGCCTAGATACTAGAATCCAGAAGAACATAGAAAATGTGTGTGAAAAGCCCCTATATTATCAATTGGTCCACCTCAGAAAAAAGGACCCAGGAAAGTCGGCCAGCACCTGAAAGCAAAATTCAAATCTGCAAACAGTTTTTTTGAGTTACTGAGAATCTATTTAGATGATGATGATGATGATGATGATGATGATGATGATGATGATTGAGATGAAGTAGCCCAGGCTGGAGTGCAGCTGCATGATCTTGGCTCACTTAAACCTCCGCCTCCCAGGTTCAAGCAATTCTCCTACCTCAGCCTCCCGAGTAGCTGGGATTGGGCAGATGCGTGTCACCACCATGCCTGGCTAATTTTTGTATTTTTAGTAGAGACGGGGTTTCACCATGTTGGCCAGGCTGGTCTCAAACGCCTGACCTCAAGTGATCCACCTGCCTCAGTCTCCCAAAGTGCTGGGATTACAGGCATGAGCCACCACTCCCAGTCTCTATTTAGATTCTATAATCACAAAGATTAAGGAAAACTTTTGTCTTGTTGGAGGGGTATTTTGTCCCAACCCAGTCCAGCTTCCACTGCTCATCACCACATGCTTGTCCAAAGGCCTCTGAAGGTGCCATCTTGAGACCATCAAGTTCCAATCATGGAGATGGGACACTTGAAATAGTGGGATGCTCTGGCAGGAGGACACCCCCACAACAGGCTCGGCAGCTTCCGGCTGTCATCACAGGGGCCTCAGAGGTGGAGCACTGATGGTGCATTAAGCGTCCTGGAGCCCTTCGTGAAGGGACGCATTGTTTGGTATTATGTATTCATTTTGGGCACATCTATGGTATAGTGATCTTCTTTTTAACATGCTGTATACAGAAGGCAGGCCTGCTGCGAGGGAAACCGGGGCTATAAACCCGATTGATTGATACGACCTGTCACCGTTTTTAGGGTCTGTTGCACAAACTATTTTGACAGTTGAGGCTCATAAATTAACAAGGAAGCCCAAAGTGACACAGTGAAGAAGATGTCGTGGCTGCTTCAATTTAACCGCTGGGTGATTACTCAGAAACTCGGGGTGCAGAAGGCTGCCTCCCTCTTTTGTTCCTGCTTAGCTGGAAGATAAATGTCAGAAACTAAGGACCCCAGGCCCTCAATAATAAAAACCTTTTAGAGAGGAGAGCCTTGCACTAGTTAAAAGAAACCTGTTTCATTTTTCTGGGGGAAAAAATGAAAGTAAGGTTTTCCAATGGCAGACATCAAGTCCTTTTATTGAGACTAAAAAGTGCAAATCCATGAAGGAAAAAAAGAAAGAAGGGAAAAGAGAGAGATAAGAAAGAGAGGGAAGGAAGGAGACAAATAAAGCTGGCAGAACCGTGACGTGGGCAGCAGGATAAATGTTGAGGAATTAAAGCAAATGAGCATAAAGCTTACGCATTCGGGAGGTGTCCGTACCTTCTTAGGTGTTAGCAAGATTAATAAGAAATCTGTGGCTTTCAATCCCCAACGAGCTATTACAGGACTTCACAGTACTGTGTTTGCTCAAAACAAATGGTGACTATAGTATTTTAATCTCTAAAGAGAAAGCAACTCATATGTGAGTGAGAGGCTTAGATTCTAAAAGGATTTTATATGGAGACATAGACGTCACAGAACACAGCCCCCAGAATGGACTTTGTGTTCTCATCCAAAAGTAATTATTGTCAAAGAACAAGCGATGGTTTAAGAGATTGCCCCTCCCAGAGGTGCAGTGAAAGGTAGAACCGATTAGAAATAGAGTCACAAGTTGGATCAGAACACCCATTTCATAATTGAGTAAAATGTACTCCTTCTCCTTTTCCTTATGAAAGTAATTCCCTGGAAAAAAAAAAAATCAAGTGAATTGAATTACCCAGGTACAAATGGCACCGTTTCAGCTGAGCAGACATCACCCCGTATTTCAGTCCCAGCAACTTTTAAATTACTTGGAGAATTCATGGAATGTTTCTCAGTTTGACAGCTGTCAAGCCAAAAAGCATGCTGCTGTGTAGGAAGCAAATCCTCCAAAGATTTATTTTTATAATGGGTTGGAAATTAAAAGGGCTTCAAAATGCCCTTTAGAGACGCAGCTGGGGGAATTGGGCAGAGTTACAGAGAGACTTTTCCTTACAAATGCTGAGAATTGGGACTGAAAGGGCAGGTCAGAGACATTTGGATTGTGTCTACATGAAACCAAAACAAGCATTTGAAAAGTGAAAGATGCAATCAAGCCAGTGGGTCATTTTGTCTACACAATACCAAAATGCCAGATTGGCCAGATGTCTTCCACCAACTCTGAAATGAGAGAAAGGGAACGAGAAAGGACCTCTGAGCAATAAGCCAGTGCAGAGGAAGAAACTGAGGCACAGGACAGAAGGAAGGGAGAACTCTCCCAGGGTCCCGTGACCAAGGAAAAGATGGAGCAAAGTCAGAATCTGGGTAACAGCGATCTCAGAGGGACTCCCCAAACCAATGGGCAGAGACCTCAAGTTGGGCATTTTTACATAGGAAGAGGGGCCATTGGGATGCCAGACTTCGCAAATAAAAATTCAGGACAGTGAGTCAAATTTTAATACAGGTACACAGTAAATAATTTTTAGTTTAAGTGTGTCCCATACACTGGATACTAATTACTAAAAATTATTTATCGAGTATCTGAAATTCAAATGTAATCAGGCATGCAGTTAAATCTGTCAACACTATGTGGGGACACTTCTTGGGGATAGGAACAAAGTCTGACGCATTCTCTTCCCTGCTCGACAGCAGCCAGAACCACATGGCACACAGAACAGTCTGGAGTCTGCAACTAACCAGGTAGATGACACCAATGGGCTTCAGTGGCGCCTAAAGATCTAGGAGTTATAGGAGCCTGGTGCTTTCCCACAAAGTGTCCCATTTAATCTTCCTAATCGTCCCTCAGGCTAGGCCTCATTACCTTCCACAGTTTACAGATAAGGAGACCAAGGCTCAGAGAAGGCCTTGCTGAGTGGCAAGAACAGTGTTTCCCAGATGTATGGACTCCTTGAGCACCACTTTTTCCACAACATTAAGAGGAGCAGGCCAGGCGCTGTGGCTCATGCCTGTAATCCCAGCGCTTTGGGAGGCCAAGGTGGGCAGATTACCTGAGGTCAGGAGTTCGAGACCAGCCTGGCCAACATGGTGAGACCCCCCCATCTCTACTGAAAATACAAAAATTAGCCGGGCATGGTGGCATACTCCTGTAATCCCAGCTACTCAGGAGGCTGAGGCAGGATAATTGCTTAAGCCCAGGAGGCAGAGGTTGCAGTGAGCTGCGATCATGCCACCGCACTCCAGCCTGGCCGACAGAGCAAGAGTCTGTCTCACAAAAAAGAAAGGGAGGGAGTGAGCAGCCATGCCTCTGGAACAGCACCCCCAAGGCCAGACTCCACTCCAGACACTGCGTGTTTCATCCTAGTTAACCTCCTCAACAATCCTGTGAAATAGGTGATTTTCCTCATTTTCTAATGTAGAAGCTGCGGCACGGAGCAGTGAAGACACCCGCCCTGGCTCACACAGCCAGGACCTACCCAGCTGTCTGACTCATGCCCTCCCTGCTACACAGCCCTCCACCACAGGGCCCTGTGGCCCCCATCGTACCTCACCACACCAAGACCTGCTCAGGATTCACAGTTCATACAAACACAGCCATAGTACATCTAGTGCTCTGAGCAGAATACAAAACCCAGTATGTTCTCTTAGGAGCTGCTCTGGCCTACAGGCCCAACCTGCTGCTGCAACACACACTTATAGGACTACAGTAACTCTCCCTGATCAGGAGCTAGCTGTGGAGCAAAGGTACTGGGGCAGAGGCTGGGGCATGGTGTGTTATGGCTGTGATATGGTTTGGCTGTATCCCCACCCAAATCATGAATTGGAGCTCCCATAATTCCCATGTATCGTGGGAGGGACCCACTGGGAGATAATTGAATCATGGGGGTAGTTTCCCCTATACTCCCTGTATACTCTCCTATAGGAGATCCCCTATATCTCCTGGTAGTGAATAAGTCTCACAAGAGCTGATGGTTTTATAACAGGTTTCCCTTTTCTCTTGACTCTCTCATTCTCTCTTGTCTGCCGTCATGTAAGACATGCCTTTCACCTTTCACCTTCCACCACGATTGTGAGGCCTCCCGAGCCACGTGGAACTGTGAGTTCATTAAACCTCTTCTTCTTTATAAATTACCCAGTCTTGGGTACGTCTTTATCAGCAGCGTGAGAATGGACTAATACAGGCCTTGAGACCCAGCTGCAGCAGGCTTCCTACAAACAACAGGAGATAATCTCTACACTGAAAATGCAGATTGGGGTTTGCTATGGATTTTGACATAACTGCTACAAACCAATATGACCACTTGATGGACACTGCCCTTTAATTGCTGTGCTTCTAGAACAAATTCACAATTCTCCTTATAGGTGCTAAAAGAATGTGCTTTGTACCTGGGATGTCTGTGAATCACTTCTGCCAAACTTGATTTCTGCTTATTAGAGATGCCTTTCAAAGGGATCCCATTTAGCACGAATGCTCCAAGTCTCTTCAACTCCCAGAAGTAATTCAACAAAACAGTGAACACTCCCCAAGAGCGCATGTGCCACGCCCGCTCTACAGAAGGAAGATGTGGTCGGGCCCGGGGTGAGGCCCTGTGGAGGTGGGGAGTGCCATCTGCAGAGGCAACTCAACTCGATCTCCCAATAAACACCGCAGAACCAGATGCAGGTCTCATCCTTGGCTTGCAAAAGTGTGGGCATGAAGAACTAAACTCTGAAGTCAAATGGCTGCACTCACAGCCTGGTTCCACCACCACTAGGTGACTTGGGCAAGATTCTTGTCTCTTTTAGGCCACAGTCTCTCATTTCATCCTCATAACACTTATCGAGCACCCAATAGATATTAACAAAAAATCAATCAAGAAATACATCCTATTCTGAACTCTAAACTCTATTGTGCTATGAATTAGAATTACTATCCAAATATGAAAAAGTAGCACTTACAACTAACACAATGGAAACAACCTACCTCTTAACTGAAAAATTTATTCCAAAGTATTAAGGCTATTGTGTAAAAGAATAAGATTTATAAAAACAGTTGTGAACAGATCTTTGAGAAAATTTCTTTCTACGACAGGGGAAAATATAATCCTTTCTGCATAAGAAATTGGTCGCTGAGAGAGTTACATTTTTGTGCTTTTTGAATATGTTCTTTTCACCCAGTCAGGTGAGAGGGAGTCACCCCTGCCTGTCCAGCTCTGCCAGCTGTGGGAACCTAAAACCTCAGCCACAGCTTCAGTCCTGCCTTGTGCTGAGCCACTGTCAGACCCCTACTCTGGAGCTCCAGAGTCACTTTGGTGCTCCCCTGCCTGGGCACCCACACCTGGGTGACACCCCCTTCCCCAAGGACTGGAATGCAGCATACCTCACAGTCAATGCTCCAAGTAACACCACTGCAAAATTCCACATACATCAAGATGGCTGCTGCACACCAGGATCCCAGGCGCCCTTCCCCTCCTGGCCAGGAGGCACAGCTGCAGAACCTCCTCTCTGTCCTCAAGTGCTCGCTTGCCCCACTTGTGGAAGAAGACACCTGTGCTGGTGTCCTGTGGCTGCTGTGATAAATTACCACAAACCGAGTGGCTTAAAACAAGGGAAACTTATCATCTCAGAGTACGGGAGGACAGAAGGCCAAAATCAAGGTGTGGACAGGGCTGTGCCCCACCAAAGGCTTTAGAGGATCCATTTATTGCTTCTTCCAGATTCTGGTGGCTGCCAGCGTGTTTTGGCTTTTGGCCACATCATCCCAATCTCTGTTTCCATCTCTTCCATTACCTTCCCCTCTGTGTCACATCTCCCTCTGCTTCTCTCCTATGAGGACACTTATGATTATATTTAAGGCCCACCTGGATAATTTCCCATCTCAAGATCCTTAACTTAAATCACCTCTGGGAAGACTGTTTTCACTTATAAAGGTAACAGCATTCACAGGTTCTAGGGCTTAGGACCTGATATCTTCAGAGTGGGTAGAGTCAGCCTGTCACAGCCATTCTTACCTGCATTCTACAGATTAGAAAACCACTTATCAAGCTGAATTAGAGTGAGAGTGCCCCAGAGCTAGGACCTGAACCCTAATGAATATGGGATATGGATCAAAGGGATCCTTTTCTGACTGATACCTTTGAAGAAGGGATGCATAGAAGCTCTAAAGAGACCCTTCTCCCTCCTTTCCCCCCAGCCCCAGAGCTGCTCTCTGGAAAGGAAGGCACCTCTGGAACATCTCCTGAACTTCAGCTTGACAGATAGTTCCAAAAAAATAGTCTCCTTTTCAGAAGACAAGAATGGGATGGACGAGGAAACAGGACAGGACAGGTAACTTCTATGGCCCTCCCTGTCCCGGTTCTGCCCTCCCTGCCCCGGTTCTGCCCTCCCCGACCAGGGTCTGCCCCCCTGCCCTGGTTCTGCCCCTCTGCCCCAGTTCTGCCCTCCTGGGCTTGTGAGTCTCCATTGAACCACGAGCCATCCTAGGGACCCTGAAGCTCCCAGCCCTGCCCCTGCCATTCCTTTGAGGGATCCAAAAGCTGTGTGTACACTCGTCCACAGGGGATGGAATCTGCCCCTCCTCTTTCCTTTTTATTTCCAAACCTGTGTCAAAGCCAACCCACCCAGCCCAGAAGGCAGATGTGAAACCCTCAAAGCTCAGTTTACAGAAAGACCTCACCCATCAGCCCAGCGTGGACACGGGTTGCGGGAGGAAGGTGTGGGTTTTGCCACAAACTTAATTTTAATCTTTTTTAATTAGCCAAATTCAGGTGCATTGTTAATAGTGGTCAAATGACTTCTTGGCTTCCCGCTTGCAGGTTTGGGCATTTAAAATTGACCCCCAGCCCTTCCATAACAAGAAGCCCCTGGTTGATATCCCCACGCTCCCAGCGTGGCGTCAGATCCACATAATCCACACACTCGCGGCTCCCAGCTCCCTTCCCGCTCGCCGCCCCCCTTCCTTCCCGGCCGGGCAGCGGCTACCAGGCACATAATTGCAAAAGGAAAGGGCCGCTTGTTTGCCGGCTCATCCGAGAATGATTAAAGGTAGAAGTTTTTCAGACATTAGCGACAGAAAGAGTATAGTTAAAGCTGCTTTAAAAAGGGAGAGGCATATAAAGAGATGGTACTCAAAGCACTATTAAAAGCATCATGCTTGTTAAAACCAGTAAAAAGGCAGGGAATCGGCGAGGGAAAGGCAGCTTTCTCTCCAATTACGGCGAGGGGCACACACCTTGACGGTGTCTTTGAATTGTGGCCGCCAGCCCCTGCCCCCTCCCCTTCCCCGCCGCCCCCTCCGCCGGGCCATTCATCCGTACATTAGGGAGGAGGTGGGAGGGTGGCAAGGCTCCCCCACGCTCACTTCTCGCTTGTTACAGGCGACCCATTTAGAGCTGAATGACTATGTTCAGAGACGGCGCTAAATGACACCCTCCACCTCTTTATGAAGCCACTTGGTTTTGTCATTTTTTTTTTTTTTTTTTTTGTATCCAGGAGAAATAATTGATAAACCCAACGACCATCCACCTTAAAGGAGGGTGCCTCCCTCGCCACCTGGTTAAAATTCCTCCTCCTCTCCCCACTTCCCTCCATCCATTTTGCTCTGTGCTGTTTAAACAATACTTCATCAAATGCAGCCTGGAGCAAATAAGAAAGCTCAGTAGAGTAAATAAAAAGTCAAAAAAAAAATCACCGGCTGGAGGGTAAGTACTTTTATTCCTGTACTTTCATTGCCTGGGGAATTATTATTCCATTGCCCGATCTGGGCGGGAGGGAGGGCCGTGTTATTCACAAAATGGATTGCTTCTCTCCCTTTTACTCCTCTGGCTCTCGAGAGCCCACTGATTACAACCAAGTGTGGCCATCCATTCCGTCTTATTGACAAAGGTCCTTAATTACCGCAGCAGCAGTAATACCTGCTATTAAATTCTGCTAAACAGAGGCCGCAAATTAGCTGTGGATCTCAGGCACCTTTTGTGTGTAATTACGGGGAGTGGGATTGACGGGGAGGCCGGATAACTGACCCCAGCCAGAGCAGCGGGGAAACCTTTATCACCTGCAGTGGGGGCCAAAATGTGAAATTAAAAGCTCTCCATCAGCTGAAGGCCTTCGGAAGGCCCAGGGGAAGAAGAAGGAAAAAAAGCAACAGGCCAAAGCAAACTGTGCTTACCGGTATTTATAAGCATTTCGCTTGACTGCAATTTACACTGACAGTTGATTAACCGAAAGCTCAACTAATTCCGTAGGTAAGTAATGCAAAGTCCAAAATGGCAAAAAATTTAGGCCATGTTTTAAGGTATATTCTATATTTCACAGAGGCCTTTAACCTGCATTTAAAAGCCTGTTTAATGCAATTGCGAGCCATAAACACCTGTCACTTACAGTCTGCGCCTTTCACATCGCTCCTTCTGGAGACCCTGGATTAATGAGAACCATTCCAAATATGGTAGCTCTCATCTGCAACTGGCCCAATTTATAAATTCAATCCTGATGCCTACTTGGTGTTTCATTGAAGGCAATTACTTTGGGGGAAATTTCATTTAAATATATTCAACTTTCCTTTCCATTAAGGTAGAGGTAGGGTTAGTGGCCCTGAGCTTGCAGGGAACAATGAGTGGTCAGAATGCAATAACTTAACACAAAACGCTTAACATCAAGATAATTAAATTTCATTAAGGTTTTAATCACTCTGAATGGAGGCTATTAAAATTCATGGGGTTCCTGTCACACTGTAGACAATGGGCCTGGGCCCCGAACAAGCCTGGAAAGCCCACTTCTAGCCTTGTTCCAGGAAACAAGCTACGGAGGGCAGTGGAGCTTTTCCTCCAACTACCCACGGGCTAGAGCGTGTTTTGCACATAGTATGCAGGTCCCTCAAAGGTGGGGTGTCCCAAGCCCAGCCTAGTGTTTAACTAGCTCTGTCTCCCCAGAAGCCCTCCATAGGTTTTGTTGGTGCCCAGCATGAAATCTGTATCTGCCATTCATGAAATCACGGAAATCTCTGGATGGATGTCATTTGGCCCCATGCCTGCCATGCACAGGTAAAATAGAACTTGAAGACCAAGGTAATGAAGATCCTCCTTACTCAGGTCTGGGCACAAACACCACAGCCTCTGGGAAGCCTTTCCTGACTCAGGGCAAATGTAAGTGCTCTCACGCACAGCACGGTGGACAAAGTGCTTCTCTGGAGTCATTATCTTATTACACAGTAATTGTTTGTATGAAAATCTTCCCTTGACACACTGAGTTCCATGGAGGTAGAGACTGTGTCTTTGTCATATTTGGATTTCGAATCCCTAGTACACTGTGGGTGTTTGGTAAGGATGGATAGATGAACAGGCGTTTGGATGGAATGGATGCGTGGAGAGGCAGATGAACAGATAGATGAATGGACAGATGGATAGATGGATGAAGAGACAGATGGATAGCTGTTTGGATGGATGGATGGACAGATTTATTGATAGAAGGATAGATAGATGATTGGGCAGATAGATAAATGTTTAGGTAGATGGATGGGCAGACAGATGGCCGGCTATACAGTCGGACACGGATGACCTAAGGTCACAATGTAGCAGAGCCCAGACCCCTTAACTCCATTTCTCTTTTCACTCAGCCTACAGTTATCTCTTCTGCACACATGGCTCAGCTCGACCTCTTTCCTAATAATGAAATAATCTTGCGTTGCCCATCATGTTCATACAGGTCCCTCAATCCTTTCCAGAAATTTCCATAGGTTATTTGTTTTTATCATGGCAATGAATTTTCCTTTGTTCGTTCACACATTCTCATCAATTTATTCATCAACTCAGTATCTTCTCTAACAGGAACAACGTCCCTTGTGGAATACTGAGAGGTTCCAGCCTCTGGCCTTCTGATACTTTTAGTCTAGGAGACTAGCCTAACTTTCGTAGTAGGAGGAGACTAGCCTAACTTTCGTAGCAGAGTGCGCATAATAAACTGGCTGATAGGGTAAAATCTGCCTCCTTCCACCACACAGCTAGAGGGGGCCCCAGAGATCCTCTGGTCCAACTTCTTCCAGAAAAAATGATACCTCACTGAAAACATCCTGTCTGAATTTATTCTTTCATTGGTTCTTGTCACCAATCAATTTGCTTTTATTAGGCAGAATGCCTCCTTCGAAATGTATACCAGGCAGAAATTGGAGAATGTTCACAATTCCATGTGGCAAATGCTTGGACATAAGCGAATTGGAGGACGTGCTCTGGGAGCCAGAGCAGCAAAAGGCAGGTAGGAATTTTCTAGGAGATGTATCAGGATTCTCCAGAGAAACAGAACCAGCAGGATGTTGTCCCTCAGTATCCTCAAGGATTGGTTTCAGGACTCCCCTCAAACTCCAAAAAACTCTACAGATGCTCAAGTCCCACAGTGTATTAGTTCATTTTCACACTGCTATAAAGATACTTCCTGACATGGGTAATTTATATTTAAAAAAGAAGAAGAAAAAAGAGGTTTAATTGACTCACAGTTCCACATAGCTGGGGAGGCTTCAGGAAACTCAATCATGGCAGAAGGCAAAGGGGAAGCAAGAATCTTCTTCACTGGGTGGCAGGAGAGAGAGCACATGCAGGGGAAACTGCTACTTTTAAATCCTCGGATCTCAAGAGAACTCCCTTACTATCTATCACAAGAACAGCATGGAAGAAACTGCCCTCCTATTCTCCCTATCCTCGGGTTCCCCATCCCACAAGTATATTTTCAGTTGGATAGTTGGCTGAATCCATGAACGAGGAACCCATGGATACACAAAGCCAACTGTATACAGCTGTGGAGAAAGGGACTTATTATGAAGATTGGCTCCTAGAGACTGTCCCACAACCTATCATCTGCAAGTTGAAGACCCAGGTAAGCCAGTAATGTAGTTCAGTCCGCGACCAAAGGCCTGAGAACCAGAGGAGGTGATGGTGTAAATCCTATTCTGAAGGTGAAAGACCAAGGCCTCCACTCAAACAGGAAGAAAGGACAAATTCTCCCTTCACCTTTTGTTTATTCAGACCCTCAGTGGATTGGAGGATGCCCAACCACATTGAGGAGGGTCATGTCCTTTATCAAGTCCACCAGTGCAAATGCAAATCTCACCCAGAAACAATGTTTAGCCAAATATCTGGGAACCCCATATTCAGTCAAATTAACACATAAACTTAACCATAACAGCAAAGAAGGGAAGAAAGGTCCAATCCCAGCAGAGGGTCAAGTCAAGCTGAAAAAACTAAGCAAGTCTGTACAAATGGGATATAAAGTCACAGAGTCATCACAGGGTAAAGCTCAAAACCAGTAAACCAAGAGTCCTGGCACAGCTGTTCTTGGTCCCCGTGTGGTCTCACATGTTAAGGCTTAATTGCATGGCCTCTGATGGGAAGGTTGTCACAGGCCCAGAGAAGAGTCATAGACCAAGGCTGGGAGGAATGAAAGAATGTGGGCTGCAAGCTAGGGTTGGGGAGTGGGAGATGGAAGAGGAGATAGTGGTCAGGCCCTGTTTAGAAGCCTTGAATGCCAGGTTAGGTGATTCGACTTGACTCTTCAGGGGACTCACCAAAGGGTTTTATGCAGGAAAGTGATGTAACAGGTCTTTGTTTAGAAAAGGTAGAGTTTTCATTTTGGCCTGTTCATTTAGGATGTTGTAAAAATGGGAGAAATCAGAGCAGGGAAGACCAATTAGGAATTGTCCAGGCTAGAGGTGATTTACAAAAACCCTTCTTCTAAAGCCAGGTTTAAAAGTTCCACACCTAAGAGGGCACAAGCTGGTAGTTAAGGGGGACGAAGCAGCATGTAACACCAAATTTGTTCCTTGTTTGTAAAATGAATCATCAGTGAGCTGCCATTCTCATTGTCTCAGCTGAGCTAATCTCATACCATAGCAAACCTCAACATTATATTCCATTCTCTACTATTTGGGCTGATTCCCGTCTAAAGTGATTTCTGGCACAAAACCACAGCCAACAGAGTCCAACCCTTAGAATAGCTGGGGTTTTAGAAGATAAAACCAGAGAAAACCACACAAACTTAACCACAAAAGAAAGGGAAAATGTCCAATCCCAGTAGAGAGTCAAATCAAACTGGAAAAGCTAGGCAAGTCTGTAGACTTTTTATTCCTTTTTTTGTTTGTTTTGGAGAGATGAGGTCTTGCTAAGTTGCCCAACCTGGTCTCGAACTCCTGGCCTCAAGTGATCCTCCACCTCAGCCTCACAAAGTGTTGGGATTACTGGCATGAGCCACCATGCTCAGCCCTGAACACATTTGAAAGGGGAAAGGTCAACTCTAGGTCGTGTTAGAAATTATCAGAAGGCACTGATTATGTTGTTAATAAGGCAACGAGGAATTTTAAAGGAAATTAAGCAGTATTGACTAAAGGATTTTTTTCGTAATTATCCCATTAGGGATAATCCTGGTTTCTTTTCACAAGCTAGTCCTCCCAGAGGACTATCTTATACAGTATGTTTTGTGGTGTGTTTGGAGTTTGAACTTTGGAATAAGGCCAAAAGGATAATTTAGTGATTGGCTTTTCTCTCCTCAGGCTGCAATGCAGAAATTTGTGAGCCCATGGCCCAGACTTCTCACAACCAAGTCCAAGACAGCCCCTTCACAAAACAATCACACCCCATTCTGTGCAACATTTATAGACTCAATTTTGGTTAAAGGTAAACATTTTGTTTCAACACTCTAGAAGTCCTTCCTTAAAGGAACTTTTGCATACCAAATAATCACTGTCAATTCCCATTTTACTTCCCCCGTTGGTATAATTTTTGTAAATCTGGATCACATTTCTTCCAGCAACAAGAAGACAAGAAGATTCTGAAGAACTCTCTCCCACTCATTATACTTAGAAATGCTGGGTAAAATGCAGCCTCCCAAAAAATGTAATGAACAGATACACTCTAAAGAAAGAAAAAGAAATCTCCAGGTGCTGAGATTGAAGAGGTCACTTAAAATGAGAATGACAAACACAGAAGCAGACAGCTTGTGGCCCGAGAGGGTATTGGATCCAGACATAAGCTCCACAGCTCAGGGCTGAGGGCAGAATACCCAGATGAGGGCAGGAGTCTGGGCCTTGGCCTGCACTGAAAATGAATCCCGGACTAAAACAGCATAATATAGCCAGGCGCAGTGGCTCACGCCTGTAATTCTAGCACTTTGGGAGGCCGAGGTGGGCAGTTCGCTTAGGCTCAGGAGTTTAAGACCAGGCTAGGCAACGTGGTAAAACCCCATCTCTACAAAAAATATACAAATTAGCTGGGCACAGTGGTGCATGCCTGTAGTCCGAGCTGCTCAGCAGGCTGAGGAAGGAGAATCGCTTGAGCCCAGGAGGTAGGGGTTGCAGTGAGCTGAGATCCTGCTATTGCACTCTAGCCTGGGCGATAAGCGTGAAACGCAGTCTCAAAAAAAAGAAAAGACACAACACAATAGAGGAGCCCTAATGGGGCTACCCGTCCATCAAAATGGGACTAGAAAATTCCCACCTTAGGAAGCAACAAAGAAATAATGCTATTCGATGAGACCCTGGGTGGTGGGGAAATTTCTTCCATCCTCTGAGAAATCAAAATCCCAAGCATGCATAAGTGAGGTGTTCAAATTTGTACTATCCACATGGTATGGGAATCTTACAAGAAAATAATATTTTAACTGTTCCAGTAGCTAAGGCAGTACACTCTGTTGATGATGCTGTGGGCAAACAGGCAACTCAAACGTTAATGGGGTTGGGGGTGTGAAATGAGACAATCCCTGTAGAGGGGGACTGGCGCTATCTAACAGATTCGCTCTGCATTTACCATTTACCCAGCGATCCCATTTCTCAGAATCTATCCCAAAGATACATGAGAAAAAAATACAAAGCTGTGTAAACACAAGACTATTGATTTCAGCATTTATTATAATAGCTAAATGGTACAAATGACTCAAATATCCAACACTTAGAGTGATATCACAATGCAGTATCATGCACACTAAAAAGTATGTTATCTTTTGTCTAAGAAAAGACAGAGTGAGTGTGTCTGTGTGTATGCGCACTTGCGAGACTCCGTCTCAAAAAAAAAAAAAGAAATAATGGGAGGATAAACCTAAAACTAATGAAAATGATTACAAATAGAAGGAAGTAAGAAATGAAATAGAGACAAAAAAAAGATGGAAGCAAGATTTCTGTAGATGGACCCTATTATATAGTTTGGGGTTTTGGGTTTTATTTTTTAGTTTGGAATTGTTAGCAATTTTTTCATGCTTAAAAAAAATCTTTTTAAGAAATCCTAAAAATTGAGAAAACACTGAAACAAATGAACCTAACTACCTATCAAATTGGTGGTGTAGACATACAAAGCAATTTAATTGACTTTAAAGCACTGTGTTTTGATTGTGTATCCCTAATGAGGTATAATTTGAGGACAAAAATAACTGAAAAGAAGTCTTAAACTGTTTTCAGTAGCTTATTTATCACATAAATATTGCTAAGGTAATTTTGAAGCCACTAGTAATATAGTATAGAATAAAATAAATAATTATGTTAATCTAACAAATCAAGATTTTCATCATAAAAAAGATACAATATAGAATCAAAGAAGTAAAAACACGGTGACTCTACATTTCAATTTAAAATATCAGTATGACTTCATAATTTATCTTTTAAAAAATACATATTTTAGCTCTGTTTACTGAAAAACCTAGAAACAATGACAATCCCCTAGTAATGAGCACACCAAGTACCCACATATAGTCTCTAAATACCATCCCAAAGAAACCAGGTCTTACTGAGGAAATGATGGATTTGAGGGATGGGTAGAAAATGTACAATATTAGCCTGGTACATCTTTTGCTGCCAGAAAACAAAGTAGTGATAAAAGGCTACTGGAATTGTGTGAAAGGATACAGAAGCCAACCTGAAGAGCTATTAAAAAAAAAAAAAAGTTGGTTTAAAAAAAATGGGTCACCTTTGTGGACTACTGATCCATCACTTCATTATCCTGAAAACTGGTAAAGAGAAAATATTAGAAAATCACCATTTTGTAACCCATAATGAACTAATGGATCTAAACAAACATCATAAGTGAATGACAAAAGCATTGAGTGAGTACACACATGTTGATAGCAGCAATAATCACAATAGCCAAATGGTAGAAGCAAGCCAAGTGCCCATCAACAGATCAATGGATAAAATGTGGTACATACGTATAATGGAATGTGATTCAGCTTTAAAAAATGAGGAAATTCTGTCATATGCAACAACATGGATAAGCCTTACAGACATGATGCTAAGTGAAATAAGCCAACAGAAAAAGGACAAATACTGCATGATCCCACTCATATGAGGTACCTGGAGTAGTCAAATTTATAGAGACAGAATTGTGGTTGCCAGGGGCTGGGGGGAGGAGGGAATAATGAGTTGTTTAATGGGTACAGAGTTTCAGTTAGGGATTGCCTTAGTCCATTATGCTATAGCAAAATTCTTGAGACTGGGAAATTTATAAAGAACAGAAATTTAGTCTCTCATAGTTCTAGAGACTGGGAAACCAAGATCAGGGCACCAGCAGGTCTGGTTGTCTGGTGGGGGCTGCTCTCTGCTTCCAAGATGGCCCCTGTTGCCGCATCCTCCAGAGGGCAGGGACACCGTGACCTCACACAGCGGAAGGCAGAAGAGCAAGCAAGCTCACAGTAAAACCTGTTTTATGTGGGCCTAAGTCCCCCTCAGGAAGGGGGAGCTCTAATGACCGAATCACCTCTTAAAGGCTCCACCTCTTAATACTGTCACATTGGCAGTATTAAGAGGTGGAGCCTGAATCTTGAAGGGGACACATTCAAACCACAGCCGGAATAATGAAAACGTTCTGGAGATGGATGGTGGTGATGGTTGCAACATTGTGAGTATCCTTAAAACCACTTTAAAAGGGTTAAAATGGTAAGTTTTATGTAATGTAATGTATTTTACAGTAAATAAGCATTAAATGAAAGTTTTGACTTCCCAAATGAGAGACTCAGCTGATACCGCCTGAATGTTGACCAATCAATAAAGCAGGACAGCAGACATTTCTGTGCTTCTCAGTGTGATGCATTCAGTGACTGGCAATATCTCCAAAGTGTTATTACCCAGAAAGTCCTGAATTTAAAATAATTACTGAATTTAAATGCTAGTGCACAATACCTCAGGAAATAGAAGAATAAGCTATAGGACACCAAATAGAAGCAACCAGCAAAATGTGGACCACTGGGCACTTTACATTTTCTTCAAAATACAAATGGCTTTTTTAAAATGGGGGAAGGGTGGAATTTGGTTAAGAAAATATCAGATGTGATATGTGAAACTTATTTGGGTACTTCTTCAAACAGAACATCTGTAAAAAAATTTTGAGACAACTAGGAAAATTTAAATATGCAGGGGACAGGAGATCATATTAAAACATTATTATTAATTTTGTTTACTGTGATAACGGTATAGTGATTATATTAACAGGAAAAAAGTTCTTGTTAGCCAAATATTTCTAGGTGAAATGACATGATCTCTGAGATTTGCTATAAAATATCCCATAATAATAACAGCAACAGTAATAACAGTAGTAATGAGAGGGGTAGATGAAATCACATTACCAAATGTTAATTGTTACTGCTGGTTGATAGGTAATGTTCTAATGGCCTCCCATTATTTAGAAGAAGGATAAAGAAACTTTATTTGTTAATTTAAGTATGCACATTAAAATGTTAAGAGTAGCCACTAAACAAACAGAAATAATGTATATCACTTTAATTCAATGTAGAGATTAACTAGAAAAAATTTTTAGAAGTAAACCCATGCAGACCAAAATCTCAGGTAAGGGAACTAAGAAATTATTCTATATACAAACTTTTATACAACAATCAACCTGACTTTGAATTTGAAACATTCTGCAAGTCCAGCAATCATTCATAAAGAAGTGAGTTGACCCTTTCTCTGGCCGTGGGCCATGAGTTTCCCATGAAAATCATGGAAAGAGTCTGTGCTTACACTAGAATCAGCATGTTCAGATCAGTAGCTGATGGGCACCTGCCAACCCACACCACTCACAGCACCCAGGCCGACTTGGCCAGGTCAATGTCAGCGGGCATGCTCTTGAGCACCAAAGCACGTAACCCTTGTGGGTTGTACCTATCTGTTTGCCATCTATATGGCAACCCTCCAGCGTCAGTCTGACCATCTCCACTTCACCGATGAGAAAAGTGAGGCCTAACACGGGGCAGCATTTGCCCTCTGAGACAGAGTTAGGAGGTGGTGGAGTCAGGATTCATCTCACTGACCAGTCAAAAGAGTAAGAATGGATGTGTAAAAGCCCATGTCTACCTGAAAAAACCCATGAAAAGCCCAAGTCTGTCTGAACAATGGTGGAGGCAAAAGCTTAATCATGAGAAAGAAACCAAAGTGACAAGACTGTGGGAGTGTCTTGTTCTGGAGCCACCTAAGCCTGTGCAGGACAGGAAAGGTGGGTTGCTGGTGGAAATTACAAAAATAAAACAGGCATGGTATGGGGGTGCAATTTGAATTTATAATATTAAGAAATTAAAAATTAAGATCTCACTGACAATATAGAGATGGGGAAACCTCAAATACCCAGGCATGTACTGGAATCCCAAAGAGATATTTCAATTCATCCTCAGAAGAAGATGGGATAAAAATGATGAACAAAGAAATGTATAATAATTCTGGATGATTATTATTATTATGGATATGATATAAATCTGCTTACGAAGTTGTAAGCAAAATTCTGGCATTGAGAGGGAGAGTGATTTCAGGCACTGAGGCCGGGAAATATCTTGGTGTGGGACTTTTCTCAGGCCACCATCCCAATTTCCCTGAGGTTCAGCGGGTTCCCAGGATCAGGACTTTTGGTGCTTAACAGGGAAAGCCCTGGACAATCCAGGTCAAGTTGGTCATCCTACTGAGGGCCTTGAACCCAAATGCATAATACACTGACTCTGCCAGACATTTCAGAGTATTTGATGTGGGTACAACTCAAATAAAACAAGAACCCACTTCCACAAAACACCCATAGCTGCCTCTGCAGAGAGAATTCTGCCATAGATAATATTTTTAAAGTACAATGACAAGGTCATGCTTGAAATTGAAGTCTTTCCTAAAAACAAGGGCCAAAGCCCTGCCCCCCTCAGCCTCCCTGGGGTCTATTTGTAATGAAGGAACACTGCTGGAATTAAAGTCAGGGTTAATGTACGGACGTTCCCTTGGCTCCCCAGATCATGCCCATTATAAACAGAAATCTCTTACAGAAAGATGGCAACTTAAATCCCTCTAATCATTGGTCCATCCTATGAATTAAGACCAAGCCCTGGCAAATGTGCTGAGTGAGGAAGAACAATTACCAGGTTCATGGCTCCAGGTTCTGTTTACCCTGATATTGTCCAGGATCATCATTTATTTCCTGCTGCCTTCTAAGTTTTATTAAGCTGCTCAGAAAAGTTTCAGCCATGCTTTATGGCTATGTGAACTGCCCGTGTATCCATTTCACAATTTGATTCATTCTGATTAAATTGTTCAACTGTTAATGAGTTTTAGATTGCAAAATGGAGAGGCAAACAATTCAGAACATTAAGGCAGTAAAATATCTTAATATTTCACAAGTTCTTGCTGAAAACATAAAACAAAAGGCTCATTTCTGGGAGGAGAGACCGCAATAATTACCCTCTGCAAAAATAAATGTGTGTGGCCGCCTATACATTCTCCAGGCACCTGTGTAGTCACACTCGCGTGTAGAGAGCCAGGTGGTTCATGGAAATCTCATAAATATCTATAGAAATTCTGATCTTTTCAAGCCAATTGCAACAGAGAAGATAACCATCTTGACATATTATTCCAAAGAATTTCTGGGGCTAGACAAAAAATTGATTCTTACTTGCCTTACTTCACAGTCTAATGAGTTTCGCCTGGATGAGGTGCTGAAGCATCTCACGTCCTGAGGCTTCGGAGAGGGATTGGAATTATGGACCAGGTGACTAAATACTGCTCTTCAAGCAATTCGACCCTTCTCCCACTCCCTCTCCCTCACCCTCTTCTCCTCCCCCTCCCACTCCTCCTCCTTCCCACCTCCTGTCTGTTCTTCTCTTATCATCTGTTCCTCCAGTGATGCAGCGTTTGTTACAACAGTAATTGAGTAAAGATTCACTGGCCTCACCCTTTAAACATTTTTCCTTGGGCCTCCCTCCTTCTTGTGAATCCTCTTGGAGTATAAACTATAGCCGATAGAGGCCATCAAAATACCAAGGGCCATAAGGCCTTGCATTGGTCACAAACTCTGGGGGAAAAAATCCAACTTTTCATTTATAAAGTGGGAACATTTTTAGCCCAAAAGCAAAGCGCTCAAATTGATGATTTCTTCTGCTTTGTCCAGCTCCAGAAGCCATGTCTATAGTATAGACATAACTTCATTGCAAGGCAACTTTTCATTTGAGCAGCTCTTTAAATCCAGGAAAAGAAGAGGCATTTTAACCGTGAAGAGTGAAGAGGTCTCCGCACACGTTCTGTAAGGGAAAGCATTGAGGAGCCTGGAAAAGCACATGCCATATGATCGCAGACTGTGAGGAGCAGCAGGGGCCTCTGAGGCTGGCAGGGCCAATGATACCACTTTGCAGATGAGAAAGCTAAGGCCAAAGAAATCAAATGACTCACCCACAGCCAGGAATAGCCAAAGCAGGAGTAGGGATTAAAGAACAGCTGTGGAGAGGTGGAGCTCCCCAGATATGTCACCCGCGTGTTCTGCGCTCGGCTTAATCCAGCCCCAGCTGATCAAGTGGCTATTATGAGGGGCGTGTCCCAAATGGGAAATAGTAATGGATTGTTTCCCTTAGGCCACAGTCCTAGGAAATGGCAGAATTGGGACTAGAACTCAGGTTTTCTAGCCCCAAAGCAATGCTTGCTCCTCTATTCCATGATGCATTGTAAACAGAGAACTGCATACGGATGTGTGCTAAGAAAAGCGTGTGCAGAAGCAAGACATTTCAGTGCGTTCAGGCTTTGTTTCCACAACTCCCATGGTTTAGGCATAGCGAACCCTACCTCTGCATTCCATTTCTGAAGAATCCCCTTTACCATCTCAAATGCCAGAAAGCCTGATTGACATACAATTTGTGTTTGCCTTTTAGAATTTCTTTGACATACATTTATTAATTAAATTAATATACATCAGTTTTGCTTTAAGAATTTGAATGCACTGGAAGCACCCTCAGTTTTCCCAACCTAGCTTTGAAATTGGTGTTCTATAGCTCTGAAAAGTCAGAGCAACTACTGGGTGAATTGCAATCGAATTAGCTCTAAACTCAAATTGGGACCTGAGTTATCTGAGTCCACCAGCCAAAAACACGCAGCAAAATGGCACCTCCCCACTCCCCTATGTTCCCCACTGCCTCTCCATCCGCTGCAGCTTACATGTGAGACAACTGCATTTCAGCACAAGCCCCCTTTGAAACATCTCAACTATCTCCAGAAAGAACTTCAAACATGTTTCAAAATTGTGTTAACTACCAAACACATCATAAATGCATGAAATCACAACCTCTCGCCGCATCTGTTCTGCCCTGAATCCTCTAGCATTCTTGGTCTTTAGGTCTGACTTCAACAGACTCAGGTTGGTCTACACCTCACAGCATGCCATGTGGAATCCCAGAATTCTCCTGGTAAACCATCCAAGATGGTGGCCAGGGTGCCCTCAGCTGTGCCACAGGGACACCAAGGCTTTTAAAGGGACGTCTCAGTTAGGAAAAACATTAATAACAGCAGCAAGCCAACCCACACGAGCTGTACTTAATTGTAGATACTCATTTTATTATAAATAAACACTAAAATGGGGGAAGTAAAATGTTGATGAGAAGGGTTCCCTTCATGTAGTGTTGGCACGCTCCCGGAAGTCTTTTTTCCCCTTATTTTGGGAAAGTACAAGATATCTCAATAGCAACATAAACACCATATTGTCTACTAGTTACTATAGCAACTACTATCCATTTAATTTGCTCGTGCCTAAATTAAAGCTACCTAGGGTAGCTTTACTTGCGTCTCTCACATATGACTTTTTGATAGTGTTTTTCTTTAATGAGAATTCTGTCTTTTAAGTTGTAGGCAGGATGTTTACCACTCTGCCTTACTTGGAGTTGACTTCCAGCTTTGCCTGACTTTGTTTCCCTTATTACTTTTAGGTATTCACCAAAAAGAGAGCATACTTATTAACTGTGTGTATATATATGTGTGTGTGTATATATGTGTATATATACATATATATATTCATATATATATATATATATATTCCATGAGGGTGGAGGAGGTGGAGGATGAAAGAAAAACAAGCTCCGAAAAAAAACACAAGCATCTACCCAGCACTGAACTTCCCTGCTCTTGAACTCAACAATTCTTTTCTACTTCTTCATCTGACACAATGCAAAAGGCGTGACCTGAAAAAGGACGTAATGGGAAGAGGTACTGAGATCCATTAAAGAAAAAGGCACAATAGTTAATCGTCTCTTCTCCAACATTCTTCCTTCCACCCCACGAAATAAACAAGTTGAGAAGTTCTTCAATGTTTGTGACCATCAGCAGTGTGGTGAGTTAAGGCTCCTAAATGCTAGCACTGGAAAAATGAGTTCATCGTTGAGAAAGTTCTGGATGAGCCAGTAGCCAAGTATTATTAATTCTATTATGTATTCTTGTTTGTGTCTGTTTAACGGTAGAGTTGGAAGAAGAACATTGCTATGAAGAAATCCATTCAATAGACATGGCTTTGTGAAATACTGCATTTCAGACTGAAGATTTACTATGCTTTTCTTAAAGAATTCAAAATCCTCAGTGGTCCTATTAAGATATGCAACAAAGTTCTCAAAAATTGCATTGGCGGGCAGGTGCTTACAACTACTTGATGCATTTTCACCAATTAAATATCCACCTAAAATTAAACCGGCACAGATTCATGAGAAAGAGCCATGAGGATCACTGTCCAACATGGTAACCGTCAGGACAGACAGTGGGCAAAGCCCCTAAATGCCCCTTTGCAGGATTGTTGCAGGGCTCTGGATTCAGGTGCAGGAAATCTGTCTTTATCATTTTCGTTACTGCTCCCAACACATTTCCAGTGTCATTAATTCATGGGAAGCATTTCATTATATTAGGTCCTCTTTGCAAATCCTCTCTTTTTGTCTTCCTTCTTTCCTTCCCTCCCTCTTTCTTTCCTTTCTTCCTTCCTTCTTTTCTCTTTTCTTGTAAATCTTTATCTAACCAAGTGCATTTTGTGCTGGCTGCTCACAGCAGTGTGGGCACTTGGAAACAGTCATACAAGTGCCTCCTTCCTCTGGACTGCAGCAAGCCGATTTGCCGGTATAATCCTGCAGACTTCAGCCGTTTCCCATTTGGTCCTTCATATCATCTCAGGCTAATCCGTCAAACGTTTCAGGCAGCCAAGCCAATCTCCAATTGCTGAGGACTTTGCCACAAGCACCATGTCTGTTAATAAGATTTTCATTTGGAAAGATGCCAGGGCTTCCATGTTTTCTATTGTATATAAATACTAAGATTTAATAGCTTCGGGTTTTGTTTAATGTTAACATCAACTATTTAAAAAAAAAAAGGGGGGGTTCTCAAATGCCTAGCCCGACAGTGAAATACCCCACTGACAGCTATTTGCAAGGGTAATGTTCTGGAAAACAACATCCATCTTGGAAACAGTTTCATTAGCCCCATCTAGCTGACCTCTCCACATAATGTTGTCAAATGTGACGGGCATCAGATTATTGGGAATATGAAGATCAATAAATATGCAACACCGGCGCTTAGAATGCTTCTGGCACCAGAGCCATACAAATGCCATCTAGCACAGCTCAGAGTTGCTGTCATCTGTCACACCAGCTAGTAAATAGACAAGCTTAGGGGGAAGGCTATCTGTAATGGTAAAATATATGGGTGAAGATGAATTAGACAGGGAGTGTGTAGTCGAGGTTCTGATGCATGAAAGTTCCAAATGAAAAACAGCAGGCAAACACTCTGGAGCAACAGCCTAGCTTCTTTGGGGAATGGATATAAATTTTTGCCACCTAGTCAAAAGCTGCTCCATAGTCCTGCCTCTGTGTTTGCAATGTTGGCTGCCAAGGGAGTTATGTCTGCTTCTGGGATGCTTGCTAGCAGCTTGGAGTCTCATGAATACAATTCTGTATAACATAAGGGAGCCACACATTTCCCCCAAATTCCTGCTCACAATCCAACCACACAATGTGTCTTTCCATATGATTGCTGCCCAGGGCCAAAAACAGTGCCTGTACTGTCCAAAAGGGCCTCCACCTTTGGGCCCACAAAAGAACAAGCTGGTTGAGCTGCTAAAGAAAACTCCTTCCCGACCTCGTGTCTGTCAAATTGCCCAGATAATCAGAGCTTTAGGGACAACTCTTCATGCCAGCTTCTGTATCAGGCCTTCCCTTTCTAAGACCTCTGTCTGCTGGATGGAGAACATTGCACCCACTTTTTGCCCACAGCAGCCTAAACCTCCAAGACCTTGCTCTGCCCCCAACGGTGCTCTTCGAATTCTCCAGAGCAGGCACCACTGCCTGAATTACGCTTTTTCATAAACCCTCTTTCCCATCCAAAGAGTGCTTGAATCCGACCTAGTCCACCTTTAGGTTAAAGGAACATAAAGAAACGCAAATTCTCACAACAGCAAGCACAGGAGATGTAAGCCACGTTCGTGCATCTACTCAGACACCCTGTGCCAGAACAAACATGTTCCTCAAACCCAATTAATGTCGATGACCAGCAATGACCAACGCACTTCCACCCCTCTGTGTTTTAAGAAATGTCATTCATCTCTATGGAAAAGAGAACAAACAAGAAGCATAAAGGTATTTTTGAAGTATACTGTTATGAGGTACTTGGCTAGTAATTTGCAGCCTAGGTACACAGCATACCTTTTAGCACGGCTATTTATCTCTCAGGGAGAATGCTGCCGTACTTACGATAAAGGCTCTGTTGGACCTCTTCATCAATAGCAAACCTTTAAGCACAGCACATCTCATAAATAGGAGTTCCACTAACACAGACTTCAAAAGGATAGAACTTGATAATTCAAAAATAGAGCTATATTAAGTGTTCCAGCAGTCCATCCATAAAAGCCGTCGTATATTCCAAATGCCAGAGTCCTCCGAGCAACATGACAGGTCTATTAGAATAATAGCAGGGGAAAGCATAATTACAAGTAATCATTGGCTGGAAAGGAGCTAGTTGTTTTTGTAGAGCAAAATGCTGCGCTGAGCCCCGCGGAAGATGCAGCCGAAGCAGCAGCGGCGAGGGCAGATAACCATCGAAAATCACCATGGCGCAAACCCTGCACTATTTATTTCTATTTATTAAGAACTCTTTGTATACCTTAATGTTTTCCCGGTGAAATCATCTTAATTTGAGCCCACATTTTCTTTGGATAAGATTATTACGTAATTGCTACTTACTGGCCACTATTTTCTATACATTTGTTGGTCAAACAGTTAGAGTGTCTGTCTCTTCCAGCCTGGCACACAGATCGTTCCACCAGGCAGAGGCTCCTGGTTAGCTCCATGGAGCCATATTGTATATATCCTATGTGCCAAAAAGGATGAATAAAGCTAGACTAAGCATTAGCTTTTTACTGCAGAGATGAACGACTCCATCTATGAGAGGACTGGATTGTTTCCTCATTAGGGGTGGCAAAGGATGGGGCTCCCTTCAGTTGTTTTCCCATGGATTGGATTAAATTGAATACCAGAAACCTGATTCCTCTGGTGGCTTTTGTTTCTCCTCCTCCTTAATTAGATGGACTCCCTACCTTTTCCAAGCACTTTAAAGATTCCAAAATGCAAGGAGCCTTATCAGCAAGCCCAGGAGGAAGTCAGGACAAGGATCATTAGCTCCACTTTGCAGACTTGCAAACTGAGGTTCCTCAAGTGAAGGCCCTACCCAGGGGCACACAGTTGATGTGCAGGTGGGACTTGAGCCCTTCTTCCCACCCCATCATCCTGCTCTGACCAAATGCTTGCTGTGCACCCGGTCCTCTCTCTCACTTACTCTCTGGGAGGTGCTTGAAGGTGGAAGTCACATGCGTGTGCTCTCATGCACATGAGACCAACATGGTCTCCACACTCTGGGATAGCTTCTACAAGCTTCTACAAGCCTGTGTAGAAGCTTCTGGCCACATGCCTTAGCCTTCAGACCCTAGGGAGAGTGCAGGTGCTCACACCTGACACAGAAGGCGGTGTGCTGTCTGTGCAAAGAGAGACGTAACCAAGTCAGTTTCACCTAAGTCTTGACATTATTCACTTACCAACCATTGGGTTTATGAGCAGGATACAAGGGGTGGAGGGAGGAAGGGGAAAACAGAAATCTAGTCAGCTCCTTCACTGACTTTCTAGCCATATGTATCTGTACTATTGACCTCATCGAGACTCAGTGTTCACATCTGGAAAATGGGAATAACAATACTGCCCAGCTCAAAGAGTTGTAAAAGTAGGAAACGATCCATGTGGTGCATCTAGCATAGTGCGTGGTATATCAGAAGTGCTGAGCAAGTGACCCTCATTTGCTGTGTCATAGGAAACCAGAGGAGGGAGTGACTCATGGGCCCTGTGTTCTTACAAAAGTTTTCCTGGAGGTGGTGGGAGCCCAGCTGGCACCTGGAGAGTAGGGGGACAGTTCTCTGAAAAGCCAGCACCTTAGGCCTGGTCATCGTGGTTCAGAAACTCAACTGGTCTCCTGCCAGGAGGTAATTTTTAATGAAACCATGATGAAAGACCCTGTTGGAGCTCAGGTTTGTAGATATGCCTGCTTCTCACATAGACCCCTACCAATATTGTGTCAGTTAGGACTTTAAAACCTTCTGGGGCTGGGCACAGTAACTCATGCCTATAATCGCAGCACTTTGGGAGGCCAAGGTGAGAGGATCGCTTGAAGGCAGAAGTTCAAGACCAGCCTGGGCAACATAGCAAGACCCTATCTCTACAAAATAAAAAATAGAAAAATTAGCTAGACATGGTGGCATACCTCTATAGTCCCAGCTACTTGGGAAGTTGAAGCAGGAGAATCACTTGAGCCCAGGAGTTGGAGGCTGTAGTGAGCTATGGTCCTGCTACTGCACTCCAACCTGGGTGACACAGCAAGACCCTGTCTCTAGAAAAAATAAAAAGAAATAAAATATTCTTTTGGAATTCAACAGCATATCAATGTTGATTATAATAATACACGTTCCCACTCCTCCCAATTCAAAATACTCAAATCCAAAATTAACTTGGTTTTGAGATAGTGACACTAGGATATCATCAAAGCAAGGTTAGAAACCCCTGGTACAATGAATATGTGTATTTAGAATGTAGGCTATTAAGGGATTTTCAGCTTATCAAGAGCTAGTCTTCATTCCTTCTACTGGGATAAAGCTCCCATAGTACCCAGCAAGACTATATTCTATATCCAGTGTACACATCATGGAGATAAGACATCAAGGAAGAGGATGTGATGATGTGGTGGTGGTATGATGTTGATGATGGTGATGATAATGGTGGTGATGTGATAATGGTGGTGGTAATTATAGTGATGGTATGATGGTGGTGGTGATGTGATGGTGGTGATGGTAATGATGGTGGGGGTGGTGTAATGATAGTGGTGGTGTGATGATGGTGATGGTAATGATGATGGTGGTGGTATGACGATGGTGATAGTGATGGTAATGATGGTGCTATGATGATTGTGGTGGTGATGGTGATGGTGATGGTGTGATGATGGTGATGGTGAGGATGGTGGTGTGGTGATGGTGATGATGATGGTGGCGGTGGTGATGATTATGGTGGTGTGGTGTGATGATGGTGGTGGTGTGATGATGGTGGTGGTGTGATGATGGTGATGGTGATGATGATGCTGGTGTTGTGATGATAATGGTGGTGGTGGTGTGATGATTGTGGTGGTGTTGATGATGGTGATGATGGTGGTGGTGGTGGGATAATGATGGTGGTGTGATGATAGTGATGGTGATGATGTGTGATGATGGTGGTGGTGTGATAATGATGGTGGTGTGATGATAGTGATGGTGATGATGCTGGTTGTGTGTGATGGTGATGATGATGATGGTGGTGTGATGATGGTGGTGGTGTGATGATGGTGATGGTGATGACAATGGTGGTGGTGTGATAATGATGGTGGTGTGATGATAGTGATGGTGATGATGGTGTTGTGTGATGATGGTTGTGGTGTGTGATGGTGGTTTGTGATGATGGTGATGGTGATGGTAGTCGTGATGATAACAGTAGTGGTGGTGGTGTGATGATGGTTGTGGTAATGGTGGTGTGATGATGTTGATGCTGATGATAGTGATGATGATGGTGGTGGTGGTGGTGGTGTGATGATGGTTGTGATGATGGTGGTGATGGTGGTATGATGATGTTGGCGATGATGATAGTGATGATGATGGTGTTAGTGGTGGTGGTGTGATGATGGTGATGGCGATGTTGGTAGTGATGATGATGGTGGTGGTGGTGGTGTGATGATTGTGGTCTGATGATGTTGATGCTGATGATAGTGATGATGACGGTGGTGGTGGTGGTGGTGTGATGATGTTGATGATGATGATGGTGATGATGGTGTTGGTGGTGGTGATGTGATGATGGTTATGGTGATGGTGGTGATGGTGGTGTGATGATGACAATGGCTGTGTAAGTGGGGAAAGAAGGTTAGGCTCAGGGTCAGTCTTGAGCAAGAGATCCAGTTAGACAGAATGCAAATTCACCTAACATCAGCATAAATCATGACAGGGGACCTAGAGTCGACTGGCTGACTCCAAGTCCTGAGATCTGAGGTGACACACTTTCCTTCAGCTGCTTCAAAATAAGGGGGTCAGGCTAGACCGGCTGGGGATCCCAAAACTCAAAAGTCTATCAACAGGTTTTACTGTGGAGAAGACCATCAACTCCAAAATAACCATTTTAGGCATATCTTGGATTAGGAAAAGATATAAACAGAAGTTAAGCCAAGTAAAAAAGAATCTGTAAGGACTATATAAATCTACACAGCTCCTGTTTATCAAAGGCCACACATGCCCTGCCATTGACTCTGTGGAAACTGGCTTGTGTCCCGGCCCTCCCTTCCATGGCCCCACCACTGGGTTTGTAAAATGATTTCTGAAATCACCTCTTGAAGAAAGCCTCATTACCCAGTGACATGTTGTAATCCCAACCAATGCTTCCAGAAAAGTTTCAATGTCCATTACATTAGCTAGCCTTAAAATTGAATACAAATCCATTTAAATCAATATGTTGTAATAAATAGATATTAAGGCACCATGGCACTAATGTACAGGTAACTAATTAAAGCGCCAGCATCTGCAGCACTCACATACCTCAATTTTCTCTACAAAATCCTTATTGAACCACTACTTTAAAAAAAAATAATTGCATTTGCAATTAGAAACACTGAAGTTACATTATCGATTTTCTGCTAAAAACCTTTTTAGTAAACAAGCACAAACTACATTCATTAAATGTAAGTGCTTGGAGCTATGGTGTGAAATTCAATTCAGCCATTATCATGAATTACACTGATTATTGCTGTAATTATTTTCTCTTGGATACAACTGCATTTCTGTCCCTTGCTAGTTCTGTTGGACATATAACCATGTTCATTTTATAGCTAATAATACTCAACTGTAGTCCCAGCAATTACTATCACTTATACAAATCATTAAGTTAAGCTACGGGTACCTAGTAAGATTCAAAAAAATTAAGTAAAACATCCTTTTTTACCCTTGAAATAACTAATAGCATTGGAGAACAAGGAAAATTACAGATGTTAACTGATTTACATTGCAAGCTTTAATCACCTGTACTTGACTCGTCAGAAATTTCTGCTGTCCTGACCACACTACATATTTTGAGAAAAAATCCACCAACGGCCTTTTTTTTTTTTTTTTTTTTTTTTTCAGAAATAAACAACAGTCAGTGGACTGTATTACACATCTGCAGCATCCTCAGGGAGGAGAAAAAACCATGATCATTTGGTATGTTGCAAGAGAATAGATTTTATGTTTAATCAGAGCAAATAATGGCCTTGCATTTTACGTGTGTTTGTTTGCTTAGGAATCTTATTAACTCTACAGATTTGGGGAGCAAAAACTCTCCTTTACTTTTCTTTCAGAAGCAGCTGTAGGTTTATACCATTCTTAAAGTGAATCCTCTAGGGAAAATAGGTATTTTCAAACGAGACCACCCTTCTCCCCTGGGGTGAGGGCATTGCACAGACCAGGCAAGGGTAGTAGACAATTCGAGATTCAGCAACCTTCCCTCCAACTGGATGCAGTCTCTGGAGAGAACTGCCTTACAAGGAGAATGGGTGGAAAAGAAGGAGGGAAGGAAAGAGGGAGGAGAAAGGGATGTTTTTAAATTTGTGTGTGCATAGTTTGCCACAGGAGGGTCTGCAGACTCTGGTCCCTGAGCTGGTGCAGAACTCCCACCTGCCAGCCAGAAAGGCCCTTCTCATTTGCCAAGGCCCTGTTCCACAGCCGGTACACTCACAAGACCTCATTCACAGAGAGGAAGACGGCTTCCTCCCGGCATGATTAAGAGTCCTTTGGAAAGTGAGCTTCCTGGGCCTCCTTGCCAAGCACTCCTCAGCCACCTTATCATCCACCCTCCCCACTGGGCACTGGAGGGCTCAACTCTGGGTGAGGTCCTGGGGTGGGCTGTAAATGAAGCAGAGATGTTTGGGTGGGAGACCTCAACCCCAGCAGAAAAATGGGGCCTTATTAAGGGGCTGGGAAGTCCTTCGTCATTTCATCAGTAGTCAATTTTTTAGTATCACACTCTATATACTTCACCTTATCTTTTTAAAAGGTGGAGGAGGGAGGGAGGTGGCTTATAGAAATCCATAAACAAAACCATTAACAAATAGAAAAGAATAGGGTAAGCGGGGGTGGCATGGAGGGTCTAGACACCTGGTTCTGCACCATAGGGTCCTACAAATTGCTAGAAGTCAGCCACAATTTGGGCTCAGAGTTTCCTCATGGCAAAAGCAAAATGGGAAATGCAATTGTATGGTCATAAAATACATTGTTTCCAAATGATTAAATGTAAATTTTAACATTTTGAAAAGTTTTTATTTGAAAAGAAAAATGTAAACAAAATCTTATACGTTAAAATTCAGACACCAAGAAATAAAGGCATCTTCTTAAAAAGTCAGATATTACTTCTTTCCTAGATTTTGTTTTTTCATGTAATATAAATCTCTGAAGATCATCAGTTGAAACTCTAATGCTATTTTTAACTGTAAGAAGTATAAAAAGAAAAAAATAGGACAAAATGGTATTGTCAGCACATTTTCAAAGCTGAACAGCTGGGAAATAGTATGTGTTCACTACGTTGAACCACATTTAAATGACTCTAAATGGGCTGCTTTATGTTTTTGGAGTCATTAGAATTTTTCCAAAGCAGCTAAATGAATTTTCTGACCACGTTGAGCCATTTAAAGTATTAATTGATGTCATACATTCAGTATGAAAAAGTCACATTTTGCTATTTCCAAAAAAAAAAAAAGTTTAAGATTTTTTTGAAGGATATTTTTTGCTGCTTCTGCTATCTGGGAAATTACCTGCAATAATTGCATATACTTTTGAAACGATCCGAAGTCAGAATTCTCAGTCCCCTTCTTGAATCTATTTTAAATTAGTGAGCACTTTTTTCTATGGAAGCAATTTATAGTAATGAGATATATATATATGTAATATAGATATATATATCAAAGGAACCAGTAAAATGAAGAGACAGCCACTCTAAGACAAGCAGGGCATGTACTCTCGTCTTGCATCCCCAGAGAAGGAAACATTTTAAAATACTATGTTTTGATTTGACTGTATTCTGTTGCCTGTCTGGCTCTGGGGGCTTCCTGGGGAATCACATTAAAGAATTCAAAAGGTGGGCCTGGAAACTCGGAAGAGGGAAAATTAAATTCCTAGAGAGGGTCAAGAATATCTTATTCATAAAGAGCCTTTTCCGCAGGACCTTGGAAACATGTAATATAACCTTCAAAGTAAAAACGGTTGTTGCATTAGTTCTGCTTAGCTGACCATGAATACTAATTGCAGGAAGAATTAACTGTGCCCAGTACCTGGGGGCAGAAGCACACAAAAGTGACCGGGGAAGGCAAACAATGAATAAAGTAAAAATGAGCATACACACCCCTATTCAACTCAACATGATCTGCAACAAAACCCTAAATTACAAAGAAATCAGTATCTGCCTCTCGCCCCCAGAGATTAAAAGAAAGAAGAGAAGCAACTGCAGCAAGACTGGAGTTTTTCAGTAAAAATAATACATGCTTTTGCTCTCATTCCTCTTATTCACATTCTGGTGGGTTTTTGTTGTTGTTGTTTGTTTGTTTTGTTTTGTTTTTCCTCCTTATTCTCTATTCCAGTTGTTGCTGTTCCTCTACAGGTTCAGGAACATTATTACTCTTGCTCAGGCCTCCCATTTTGTATGGTATCTCTACATGAGACATAACCTGGTTGGTGGAAAGAGGACTTTGGGGTAAAACGGGGCCTGGATGTGAATTTCAGCTCTGCAGTTTACTGGCCATGTGACCTTAGGTAAGTTACTAAACCTCTCTGGCCCTCTGTTTCCTCAGTTGTAAAATAGGGACAATCGTGTCCAGATCACAGAAATCTGAAGGAAAAAATAAGAAAATATCTGTGAATTGCCTGGCACATAACAAATCCTGAACAAGTACTACCCTTTGACGTGCAAGCTGCTGGAAATTCCTTTGACACATTCAGCATCCCCTGCCCCTTCCAGGAAAGACCTGCTTCCAACACACTCCCAGCCAGAGCTGATTGGCCAAACAAGAACACCTGACCCAGACTCAACCAACCAGGTTCTCTCTTCCTGTAATGCGGAATTGGGCCATATTCCAACGTGGAATCCCTCTGGGAGAGACAGCTGTGGGGCAGCCATGTGCTGTCTTGCGTTGTACACTGAAGTGGGGAAGAAATGTGGTATGCTAGAATCAGCTCATAAGTACCAGCTCCCAAGGACTGATTTCTTAAATTAGCAGGAATTCTGCAAGCCAAATTGTGAACACAGCCATTATTAAAAATTAAATTATATAAATTTAAATTATATTTAAAACAAAGGTAATAAGTACCGAAATGCACCACTTCCTAATTATTTTATTGTAGTATTATAATCTATGCTCCTGAGATTCTTTACAGCCATATATCTGTAGGGTGGGAAACTATACGATCATGAGCTTTTGTATGTCTCTTCCCAACTCTACCTCCACATTGGTAGCTTTGAATCAGCCATGGTGAAAGTATTTACACTGTGGAAATTGGCAACCGTTCCAAATCAGGGTATCTCTTTCATCAGAGAATTAAGTGTTAGACATTTACTAGAACCACCAGTGGAGAAAATTTCCAGGGAGAGGGAAAAAAATGAGGTAGTGGCTTTTCGGCGCACAGAGGCAAGAGAGATGGAGACAACAGACCCAGCTTCCCTATACTAAGACCATTCCTTTCCAGAAGTCTAGCTGCACTTCTCCTCTTGGGTTCCAGCAGAAACCTCTGCATCCTTACAGTGAATTCCTTTGTTGGGCTTAAACTAGCTCAGGTTGGTTTCTTCATCCCAATCTCAGCCAATGAACAAGACATAAAATCAATGAGAACACTGAGCTCTCTCTTTGGGGTCATTTAAATCTATTCTTAGCCAAACAAAATAATAAAGCTCTAATCACTAGTCAGCCATTGTTGAGATTCTTTTTTTTTAAATCTCTGAATAATACACCATGTATCCTGGAGATATTCCTGCTATTTCTTCCTCATCACCAAGAACAATTGAGCACCAGCCTCATTGGCTGGATCCCACAGGCCCCTCTCTGATTTCTCAGCAGTACTTGGTATTGCTCAGACTGACATTTGTGTAACTACTCCAGGCTGTGCGTTAATTACTGTGACACCACACCAATGATCCAATTAGGCCTTAAATGTTTACTTAAGAGAAAGCTCTGTTCATCAAATGAAGATGGGGTGGCTGCTGGAAAACCAGAACACATTTGGCATAGTAGATGAACCCCGAGCTTGCTTTTCACATATCAGGTGGGCTCTCAGTCAATTCACTTTCCCAGGAAAATCAAAATAATTTTAATTTTCAATTATTTCCTTCAACAAAAGCTGAAACTCAAACTGCTTGTTTTCCCTCTTCTCCTACCCTCCTCCTCCAACTTCCTCCATACTTCTCCTTGCTAAGCTTATTATCCTTCTGCTAATGGCTTCCCATAAAGTGCAGTCTGCGGCCTCTTCAAATCTGTTGGTTTTCGGGATATTAAGATGGCAGATGCTCTCTAAGTAGAAGAGAAATGGTAATCATGGAAACCCCATTCAGAGTGGTCCTCCCAACTGAGTGCAACATGTGAGATGGCTTAGTGTCTGTACAGAAAGGTAAACTTGAAGACAAATAGTACAGGAAGTGCATGCGGTGACTTCAACATTTACCACCAGCTCTCACACATCCCACAAGCACTGGCTATCAGCTCCTGCTTCTGAGGCAGGCAGAGCTAAGATCAAAGTAATTGGGAAAATGTGTGTCTCAGATTCAAGTTCACTTTTCTTTCTTTTTTAATCTATTTTTTTTTTAATTTTTTTGAGACAGTGTTTCACTCTTGTTGCCCAGGCTGGAGAGCAATGGTGTGGTCTCGGCTCACTGCAACCTCCGCCTCCCAGGTTCAAGTGATTCTCCTGCCTCAGCTGCCCAAGTCACTGGGATTACAGTCACCTGCCACCATGCCAGCTAATTTTTGTATTTTTAGTAGAGACCATTTTGGCCAGGCTGATCTCGAACTCCTGACGTCAGGTGATCTGCCCACCTTGACCTCCCAAAGTGCTGGGATTACAGGTGTGAGCCACCGCGCCCAGCTCACCTTTCTATCTCATGAAAATCCTGAATATATTTACATTCCTGAATTCAAATTTGGAAAACAAGCTATTTAACCTGCTATCTGCTCTGAAAGCAGGTGAGCCAGCATGGAAATATGACATAAATATTTGGGGTTATAGATGGCAATCTGTTTCTCAAAGAGTCATTAGGGCGACCCAAAGACTTCTGTCCTAAAGCTCACCTTTTTCCCCTTAAGGCTTACTATTCATCAGGCTTGATTTAGCATATCCAGCTACAATTTAGCATAAAGTGTTTTTTCTTTATGATAGGGGTCAGCAAACCATAGCCACCAGTCAAATCCAGTCCTCCGCCTGTTTTTGTATGGCCTTCAAGCTCAGCTTGCTTTTTCCATTTTAAAAAGTTTCTTGTTTATCAAAAGAATATTTCAGGACATGTGAAAAATATACGAAATTCAAAGTTTAGTGTCCATAAATAAAGTTTATTGAAACTCAGCCCGATGTCCATTCATTTATGTGTGTCTATGGCTACATTCACATTTCAACAGCAGACTGGAGTAGCTGAGACAGAGACTGCATGGCTTACACAACCTAAAATACCTACTATCTAGTTCTTAGCCTGAAAAGTTTGCCAATCCCTGCTTTAGGAAATAGAGATTGCTAAGTGTCTTAGGCTGTTTAGGTTATCATAACAAAATACCAGCTACTGGATAACTTCAACAACATACATTTATTTTCTCACAATTATGGAGATCAGAAGTCTAAGATCAACCAGGCGCAGTAGCTCAAGCCTGTAATCTCCCAGCACTTTGAGAGGCCGAGGCAGGTGGAATCGCTTGAGTCTAGAAGTTCGAGACCATCCTGGGCAACACGGCAAAACCCATCTCTACGAAAAATATGAGAATTAGCTGGGTATGGTGGCACATGCCTGTAGTCCCAGCTACTTGGGAGGCTGAGTTAGGAGAATTGTTTGAGCTGGGGAGGTGGAGCTTGCCATGATCTGAGATCATGCCATTGCACTCCAGCCTGGGCAACAGAGAGAGAGAGACTCTGTCTCAAAAATAAATAAATAAACAAAAGACATCCAAGTTCAAGTAAGCCCTGGGTTGCAGATGGCCAGCTTCTTGCCACCATGTGCGAACGTGACCTTTCCACGGTACACATGCAGAGGGAGCAAGAGCTCAGCTCTTTGTATAAGGACACTAATCCTATTAGTCTAGGACCCCACCCTTATGGCCTCATTTAGTCTTAATTACTTCTTTAGAGACCTCACATCCACATATAGCCACACTGCAGGGCTGAGGTTTCAATGGGGGAAATACAACATTCAGTTCATAACACTGAGCAAACCAAGTCTGCGTACAGCCTAAAAGCCAGTGACTCCTCTATCACATCACACAGTTTCTTAGCATTTCTTTCCTTTCTTAGGCTAACAATGTTTCTGGATAAAGGGGCAGAGTTAACTTTTCATGGAGTAAATTTTAATTGTCACAAACTACTCTAGTAGATAACACATGTACAGTGCTGGGTATACAGTAGGTACTAACTAAGTACTCTTTCTCTCAATCCCTGCCTTCCCTCACAAGGGATCACCTGCATTTGTTTGTTTGATTGGGTTTTGTCCTGAACCAGCACTTTCTTGTCCTTAAGTCTGACCCACCCCAAGATCTGACTGCTCTCTGACATCCCACGACTCCCCAGGGCCTTCTCATGAGCCTGGCAAATATCCCTTTAAAATATACCCATTACTGTTTGAAACCTCAATTGTTGAAGTCAAGAGCAGTCTTTCTTACTAAAACTGGAATCACAGAAGATTTTTAAAGAACTATAATTTTACTGTGTTCAAATATGTATAGTGGCTCACACCTATAATCTCAACAATGTGGGAGGATTTCTAGAGGCCAGGAGTTCAAGAACAGCCTGGGCAACATAGTAAGACCCCCATCCTACAAAAAAAAAATTTTTTTTAATTGGCTAGACAAGGTGTTGTGCACCTGTAGCCCCAGATACTCAAGAGGCTGAGGCTAGAGGATTGCTTGAGCCTGGGAGTCTGAGGCTGTAGTGAGCTATGATCACACTCCTGCACTCCAACCTGGGTGACAGAGACAGACTCTATCTCTAACAACAACAACAACAAAATGCTAACAAATTCATGAGTAAAATATGGAAAAAAAATAAGCCTGTGGAATTGGGTGAACTTCAAAATACCTGGCTAACCCTGAACCCAAATGTCTGCAATAGTCAGAGGTGCCCTTTGGTTCATGCATACGTTTATAATATGACCTGAAAAAGGTTTTCTTAACTTGGAGCTTTCTGAAGACAACAAGAGGTTTTGTTGAGAATGACAACATCCCCACATCGGGAATGAGAAGTCCTGGGCAAGATTGTACGTGACAACTACAAATGGCAGTGCTCCTCACCGTGGAGCTGGAGAAGTTCTTTGGGAGGCAGAACTCTACAAAATGAGCTCTTTTCTGATGCAGGTAAGTTGGCTCTTCGCTCTTTGGTCCCTAGTGGGTCAAAACTGCATTGCACATTCCCCTCTGTGCTCATCCATTGACAGTCTCTACCAACATCTTCAGGGCCGAGGTCCCTTTTTCTAAGGGCAGAAAAGTCTCATTGTCTGTTGTGTGCCCTTGCAGAGATCCTTCAAGCACCAAATCATGATGCAACATACAATATAAGTATTTATAGCACTCTTTAAACTTTAAATGAGTACATTAGAAAAATATTATATGTAATATAATATCTACGACCCAGTTGGGTATTTTTACGAGGTTACCTTCTTGTCTCCGGCTGCTTTGTCTATCTGCTGCTGCTTCCTGCTGCAGGACAAGCCATACAACTCTACCCCATGCTACTTGTGAGAGGCGTACTTCTTGCCTGGGTCCAGGCTGGAAATAGATCTCCCATTAAACAGATTAATGTCCTTGCCATATTTCCTTCACAATGCTGCTAAGTCCCCTGTCTGGCCCCAACTGCTCAGGATATCACCCTTTTAGCCATTCATAGCCACTGTCACACGGGCTACATTGCATTTGCATATCACTTCATATGTGGCAAGTACTACAGAAGCAATTTTGCCTGCTCTCTAACACACTTTCCTGTCTTAAGTCAGGAGATGCCCTTCAGTCCTCTTGTTTGGATTCTTGCGGACTTCATAAGCACACACTTTCCTGGGTGTGTGGTAGCCAGCCTCCAAGGTGGTCCTCAGTGACTCCTGCCTCCTGGTATTCGTGTCTTCGTGTAATGTTTTTCCACGCTGAATGGGGCTGACCTGTGTAACTGATAGGATATTGCAAAAACAACAGTGTGTGACTTTCGAGGCTCGGCCAAAAAAGACATGGTGGCTTTCACCTTGCCCTTATTGGCTCACTCACTTTGGGAGAGTTCGGGTGCCATGTTGTGAGGACACTAAGCAGCCCTATAGAGAAGGGCACCTGGAGAGGAACCGAGGTCTCCTGCCAACAGCCAGCAGTATCTTGCCAGTCTCATGCGAGCCATTTTGGAAGTGGGTCCCCTGTAGAGCCTCCAGATGATGGCAGCCCTGGCAGACCTCTTTACTGCAACTCACGAGAGCACCTGAGCCAGAACCACCCAGCCAACCAGCTCCCAATTTCCTGACCCACAGAAACTGTGAGACATAAAGAATGTTCACTGTTGTTTTAAGCCTATATGTATAGTTAGGCAGCAACAGATAACCAATACATTGGGAGAGTATTTAGTCTGCAGTGTTTACGGTCAAACTGAGGTAAATAACAAAATCATAGGGAAGCTCGTGATTTAAGAAAGGTAAGTCATGCTTACCAAGGCCTGTTCTGTAAATGCTCATCAAAATCAGTGAGAGTGCCCAGGGAGTGGGCAGTCTTCTCTGCAGGTGTTTCCCAGTCTGCCAGGCAGGAGACTCAGCACTGACTCACCTTCTGCCTATTAACCTTTGGCTCCAGGCCCGGAGACCCCAGGCCCTGGACTGAGACCACACTGTGGCTGGACTCACCAATGTTCAGGACGATAGCCCAGAGGCTTCTCGTCATCAGGGGAGAAATGTGCGGGAGATCCAGATGAGCACAAAAATAGAAAACCACTCCAAATATATGCCCTGACAACCCGCTTTAGGACGGCTTTGATATGGAAAACAAGAATCTTTCAAGGGACACTCTTCAATAAGTTTTCTCTGTGTTATCACCTGTAAAAGGGAGATCATAATATTTAGCTACTGTGAGTCATATCCAATGACAAAATAAAATCTTAAATGAGCACAGAGTTTTCCCAGATGGAATCTAACCAGGACCGACACCCTGCTTTCCAGTCTCTGTCTGTTCTGAGCACCAAAACTATGACTGCAGTGGTGAGGTAAGAGCCGGTGTGAAACGTTCCCATTATAGCTGCACTGGAGAGAGTCCTAATCTCCAGGATTTATGAAGACAGGGAACTTGCGTGGTTGAGAATTCCTGAATCCTCCTGATGGGGTAAGAATCTTAGGTAGTGTGCTACACAGTGGATTTACAAGTAATAATATTCCTCAGACAAATGCCCTACAATGAGGTTCCAAGATTACTTTCCAGCTCATTCTGTCCCCGAACACTTGTAAACCCTAAGTCAGGTGTGGCTCGTAGAAGGTTTTCTGCTGGGATTCCTTCTGATTTATTTTCTTCTAGATGCTTGGCAGCCATGAGATCACTCGTCTGCCCCTTCCTTTTAGCACTATTTGTGGATTGAATGTGCACCGTAGTCAGCACTCATTCTCCTAGAGCCAGACTCAGGAGTACCCCTACCTCCACCGTCCACTTTCCCTTCTTAAACTAAATAGTGGCTACACTGACAGAGCAGTCCCATGGCTTGGCAGCCCCAAGTGCGTCGTGCAGGGATGTGATCATCGACCTGCTGGAGAAGCCAATGAATTATTATCCTTGGTATCTGAAGAGTGGCACAAATGTTGTTTCTGATGCTCACATCCATTTCATGAGACAATGATATTTTGTTGTCAGTTTTAGGGTCATGCTAAAATAAAAACAGAATCCAAATTAGGAGACCCAGCCATGACACTGTCAAGAAGAATGAAATTAGAAATTGGAAGCACCAACTACTGTACGATGGGGGACTGTGGCAACTTTTCTTCCAAGATCAGGATTGTGCCCTCGGTCCTAGATCTCAAGAACGAGGTGCCTTTTCCCTCACTCCTGCCCTTCCCCACCTCACCCACAGACCTTTTCCTCACTCCTCCCTCTCCCTAAACCATTACCCTCCAGCTCCACAGGAGAAATCTCACCGTCCGTTTCTGAATGCAAACTCACCAACCAACTTGATGTTTAAATTCAACAGTGTTGTTGAATTAGCATTAATTGGTGCTAACTTTTTGGAAGGATATTTGACAACATCATACAAAATTTGAAATAAACATACCTTTCAATCTAGGAATTTCACTTCTAGAAATTTATCTTAGAAAAAACTTACAAGAGTATACAAAAAAGTGAATTGAAGCATTTGTTGTTATAGCAAAAAAAGAAAAATGACACCATCAACAACCTAAAATACCTATCAATAAAAAAGTAGGTAAAGTACAATGAATTTCCATGGAATCACTATGGGATGTATATGTAGAACACTCACGTTTTGAAAGAAGTAAATACATTTTAAAATAGCATCTGTAAACATGTCTATAATATGGAGGCATGGGCCCACCTGTAACGCACAGAAAAAAATCTAAGGTACAGACCACATTATTCCACTGGTTATCACTGAGGAGTAAGAAAGCTAGGAGGAGATAAGAGAGCTCATTTTTTTACATCACTTGCTGTTGTATTGGTTTATTTTTTACAGTAAGCACACATTCTTTTGGTAACAGGAAATTATTACGAGTGTTTCAAAATACAGTTGCTCTGGCTAAGTGTTGCTGTTGCCCAAGCCACAGGATCTGAGGAACAGAACCCAGGGCAGGAAGGAGGTGCAGGCCAGAGCAAGCTCCTCAGACTTCCTGGGTATAAAATGGGGATCATCGTGGTACCCACATCCTAGGGTTTATGTGCAGATAAAATGAAGTCATGCCCACGAAGCCCCCAGAACAGTGCCTGACACGCAGTAAGCACATAATATAATAAGTAGTAGCTGTTATAGCTGGGGCTGTTGGTACCCAGAGACAGCCACAGCCATCATGAGCCTGCATTACAGTAGTCTGTTGTCAAGTCTTGGTCCTGTACTAAACATAAGATCAAAGGTGAAACAAAGTTCATCTCAACATCCCCAGTGCCTGGGACACTGAAGGATACACTAACATTTGATGAACAAACCTATGGACTGTCAGGAAATATGTGATGGTAACTGAACTGGAATAAATTGGTCTCCACCAATAAGCAAACAGGCAGTTCCTATGACCTACCTGTGCCCAAGCAGAAAAGCAGAGAGCACAGTCCCACCCTCCCCACCCTCAAGGTGTAGAGATCAACACATCTGATAAAAAGCTAATGAGGAGTGAATGATACACAGAATTACTTAACCACTTCCTCCTCATGGCGCCTCAGCTTCTTATATACACCACTATCACAGCTCTTAGGACTCCCAGGGGCTTCTATCTCTTGAGATAGAAATAACATTAGACCCATAGTGAGTACTAGCTACAAAACAGGCCCTGTGCCAAGCTGTTCATACACATTAGTTCATTCAATGCTCATAGCAAACCTACCATCATTGTCCCTGCTTTGCAGCTGAAGAAACTGGAACACAGCAAGGTTCAGTAATTTACCTAAGATCACACAGTAAATGACAGGCCAGGATTTGAACTTGGAAGAGCATGGTTTCAGAGCCCAGGACCTCCAATATTACATATTATTGTAGCCATTTAGATAGCAAGTGCCTTGGGGGCTAGGTCATGTCTTAGTGACCTTTGTATCATCAGAACCTGGATCAGAACTTGGCATATAGTAGGTTCTGAATAAATATTTGTTGATGAAACAGGCTCAGACTATACTCACCTTTGGCTTAAAATTGAGTCAGTTTTCCCCACTGCCCTGTCCATCTACTGCCCAGAGCACCAGCCTTGGGTTCATGTGAGCAAGCCAGCCTCCCAGGCCCCAAAGCTGCCCTGGTACCCTCCAATATCTCAGCAAGTTTCTCCAAAAACAATTCAGCTCAATAGCCAGCCAGCCCATGTTGGTGAGAGATTCTAGGCATAGCTGTCACTGATGAAAAGATTATATTTATGTCTTGAACAAAATCTATTCATTCATTCATTTAAGTACCCAGAGTCCTCCAGAGAGTGTCACAAATCCACCCAACGTGCCCTGGCTCTTGACTTTGTATCTGCATCTTTGGTTTAATCGATGGATGTGTAAAATCACGGGTGGTACACACAGCCAGACAAATCCCAGGTGGCCCGTTCAAAGCACCAAGAGCAAAAGTTATTCCAGTTGAGATCAGTGGAACCTGGATTCACAAAATCCCCCTGGAGATCCTCTCTCTGGCCGATGATGATGATGATGATGATGATGATGATGATGATGCAGAAACATGGGGGCTTCCAAGGCTGTACCTCCTGGGCATCTTGGGGAAAGGAGCCCATCAGAACGTCTTCTAGGCAGCATAGCCACTGCCCCCAAGGCCAGCACAGTTCCCACATTCCACGTGCAGGCTTCCCTCCATACTCTGTCTGCTGCTCACTCACTTAGAAGGTTCTTTCTTCTCTCCTCTCTCTTTCCTGTGGTTGTTTTATGGTAGCACCTTTCCCAGACATCTATTCAGACCATAAGTCTAAGGTCACCTCCCCTGAGAGGCCTTCCTTGATTTCCAGGAACCTTACTGTAGTTACTTCTCAGAGCACTGAATCTGTACCTCTATTCAAGTATTGATCAGTGTGTTCTGTAATTATTTACTTCCCGGCCTCTTCTCTCAGCTGTGAGTCCAGCACCAGATCCCTGGAGCCCAGCATTGAGCCTGGTACATGAGGGGCATTCAACAAATATGTGCTGAGTGAAGTAACATTCACAGCCTCCCTGAACTTCATTTACAGGGAGCTCCTTTATAAGCGCTTGCCACTCTCTTAAATAGCAGATGCTTATGTGTGTTGCCTCTTGGACTAGACCACAAGTTCCCTTGAGAAAATATTATGTCTTATTAAATTAAATCTGCTGCCCCTAGTACTGTTGGCACATAGTATGTGCTCAATAAATAGGTAACTATCCAATTTATAGTCTTGAGAGTCTTTTTTTTTTTTAATAGAGTTTCGCTCTTGTCTTCCAGGCTGGGATCTCGGCTCACTACAATCTCCGCCTCAAGGGTTCAAGTGATTCTCCTGCCTCAGCCTCCTGAGTAGCTGGGATTGCAAGTGTCTGCCACCATGCCCGGCTAATTTTAGTGGAGACAGGGTTTCGCCATGTTGGGCAGGCTGGTCTCGAACTCCTGACCTCAGGTGATCCACCTGTCTCAGCCTCCCAAGGGTGTCTTGAGAGTGTTTAAACCAAGATTTCAAATTATTTTAGCAAATAAGCTGAATTTATTAAATAATTTATTAGTTAAACATGTTTTAGGTGATAAGTTTGCCCCTTGAAGTGTTTAATTAATATCCTTTCCGTTAACTCCCTTTGTTTCTGCTCAAGGTGCACATCCCCGAGGATGGTAAAGTGTTTACTCTAAATTAAAATGAATGGAAATATATCTCCTTTGGAAAACTGGACCATGCTAATGGTAATTGGAATGGAATGCACCAACAGATAAAATTCCACCATAGGGAACACCAAAAGACCCCAGACTGTTAGAATATAATATTTTCTCAGAAATGGCTTCCAGGTCTTCAGAATCTGGAGGAAGAAAATGCCAGCTTTTAGCTTCTGTGTGGTAAACTAGCAGGGAAAGAGGAGGGTGGCATGCCCACATCATCCTGAACTCCTGCATCATACTATAGGTCAAGCACTGTGTAGAGACTGGGGGCAGAGGGTGGATGGGCTACTGAGGCTGCCCCCGAATGTCTTAGTTAGAGAGGGATGTGGGAAAATTAACAGGCAATTATGCCCACTGGCATGCTGGTAAACTGCCTCTCTGGGAAAAACCAAATCAACAAACAAAAACACCCTGATTTGTAGCATTTGCAGATTTTGGTGGTATAAATATTCCACCATTCTGATTTTGAGCTATCAAGGTGAGATCACTGAACTTGGAGCTGGAAAGAGATGCCCAGTATTGGCTCTCACACACCACTATAAGCCAGTCTGAGCTGATATCAGCTGGTATGGGTTTGAAGCAGGGATCTGTAGATGCCTCCAGAAGAAAGTAGCCCCCTAACCTGAGTCCTGAAGGTCAAACAGAAGACACCCAAGAAGATAAAAGGAAAGGAGGTGAGGGAGGACATTTCAGGAAAAGGGCACAGCACATGCAAAGACCCAGGTGCAGATGTCACGGAGAGCAGGGATGACTTATAACACTGTGAATTGTAAGTAGAGCCAGGATATGGGAGGAAAAGTGGGAAAGAAACCCTGATCTGGGTCTGGGCCACATTATGAGGAGCATTGCTGGTTCTCTGGATGGTAAAGAGTCACTAAAGATTTTAAGCAAAGGAGGGACCTTATTTTGGAAGGATCCCTCTGGCTCTTGAGTGGATGGGCAAGATTAGAGATAGGGGTGTTGACAGGGTTCATATTGGTATGGTGGTGCTATGACTAGAGCAATAGCAGTGACCGTGGATAATGGTAGATCCTTTTGAGAGTTAATTAGGGGGAAAGTATTAACCAGAATGAGTGAATAAGTTGATGGGCGGGGGGAGAAGTGAGAGAGAAAGAGAGGACAAGAACTTGCCTGGGCTTTAGCTAGGGAAACCAGGATGATGGCAATGCCAATCAACAAACAAAAGAGAGAAGACAAGAGGAAAAGCAGCTTATAAGGTGAAGATGAGTTCTGCTCATCTTGGTACATATTAGGATTGTGGTGCTACCCAGATATCCAAGTGGAAATGTCCAGCAGGCATCCAGTTCTACAGATAGAGAATGTAAGAGAGATGCATCAGCTGGAGACATATAAAGGAAAATTAAGTCATAGAAGAAAACCAAAGTGCCCATGGCAAGTATGGAAGTGAGAAGAAAAGAGCCAAAGATAACCCTCTGCAGAGCAGCAACCCCCAAGGGATGGGAAGAAAATGTGTGTCAGTAAGGACGCTTTTGGTTGCAAGTAACACAATAGTCAACCCACACAATAAAATAAATTTATGAAATTGGAAAGTCTGGAGATAATCTCTGACTGGGCCAAGAATTGATCAAGGATGTAGCCATGTCTGCAGTAACCCATTTTTGCTCCATTTCTCTGCTTAGCTTTCCTGAGTGTAGTCTTCATCTTTTTCTCTTTTTCTGTGAGACAAAGTCTCACTATGTTGCCCAGGCTGGTCTCAAACAAGTGGCCTCAAGCAATCCTCCCACTTCAGCCTCCCAAGTGTCTGGGATTACAAGCACACACCACCATGCCCATGTAGTCTTCATCTTAAACATGGCTCCCAGAGCTACATCCTTCCTCAAAAAAGGGAGGATCTCTGGCCCAGCACAAGTCCAGAGCTTCCTTTCATTTGAATTGACTTAATGGATGCCCACCTATGAAGCAGTTACCCTGGCCAGGGGCATGAAATGTGCTGATTGGCCTAACCCAGGCCACAGACTTCACCCTCAGAACATGGGGTGGTATCAGCTTCTCCTGAACCACAAGAATCCTTCTAGGAAATTAAAGCTGATGAGGGGAGAAAGGATAATTGATGCTTAGGAGTCCACCAACAAATGCCAATTGACAGTGGACACTCTTCCTGAGACAATGAGGCTGAGATGGATGACCAAAGACCTAGGAAGAAAACCAGCAGAGAACAATGATTCAGAAACAAGGGAGGAGTAAGATGGCTGATTAGAGATGCCTGATGCTTTTCCCACCCCTGAAACCCCCACAAGAAAAAACCAAGGCAATGAATAAAAGCTAAGATTTGACTGGAGTGTCAAAGGGAGAGTGCTGAAGTGCAGCAGGGAAGTAAAGAGACGCTGCGGTGATTGAAAGCCCAGGAGGGCAGCATGGAGGCACCCGGCCTCTGCAACTCCATCTTCACTGCACCTCTCACCCCAAGAGGGCAGCATGAAAGAACTTGGCCTCTGCAGCCCCATTTTCCCAACAGCACCTGGATCAGATCAGCCAGGAGACAGGAGGGACTTCCTTTGCAGGGAAAAGGTAATTAGAAGGACCCCACCAGCCCCCGTTGCCACCACAAATACCCTCAGTCCTTACTATAGGAGAATCGCACAGTCCTTGCAAGCCCTGAGTACAGTTTGGACCATTGCCAAGAATTAATGCAGCTGCATTGCTCCAGATTAGGAGCACAAAGTGTGCACTCCCCACCTCACACTCACTCACTGTGAGCCAAGCTGCTGCAGCACAGCACTCTCTTAAGTCCACAACCACTCTGAAGTGTGCCCTCCCCTGGGGATAAGTAGCCACTGCACCTATCCAGCACTGGGGCTCCATCTTCATTCATAGAAGCCCACACAAGTGGCTGAATGCCACTACCTCAACTGCATGGTGCCTGAGCCCAGGATCGGCTATGACTCTGGTCTTGTTCAGCAGGGAAACCAAACCCCCACTGCCTGGACTTACAGCTGGAATAACAGTCTGGCACTCCTGGCCAGGGTGAACCCATCCTTGAGCCAGCCAAACCCTCCCCTGAGAGGAAGAGGTCCTTGAGCCACCAAGAAGCTAACATGCCACCAGGCTGGCAAAGCAGCTACACACCCATGCTCAGGGCCTGAGAAACAGTCCCATAGGCCACCCCCAGCAAACACACCCCAGGCTGGCATAGCAACTACACACCCACCCATGTCCCAGCCAGAGTAACAGTTCCATGTCCCCAATCTCAGCAAGCCAGACACCTAATTGACCTACCCACTGTGTGCATGCACACGCCCCCAATCTGAGCAACAGCCTGGTGATTCCACCCCCAGAAAAGCTGCACCATGATCACCATAAACTCTCAGCCTAGGCCCCTGAGATACTCACAAATGTCACTAGCATGGATCACAGCTTAAGAAGCCATATGGAGACTACACTACTGCATCCACCTAGAACCAAGGCCTATGAATAACCAACACACCCTACCATACTGACATCCCAAGGTCTATGAATAAATCTTTCCCTACCCTATAAAATTAGAAGAGGTGACTGTCCCACCAGATATGTAGAAATCATGTGGGAACATATCAAACAGGAAAAAGTAAGAAAATATGACACCTCCAAAAGAACACAATAATTCTCCAGTAACAGACCCCAATCATGAGGAAATATACAAATGCCAGAAAAGGAACTCAAAATAATAATCTTAAGGAAACTCAGTGAGATACAAGAGAGTACAGACAGATAAATCAACAAAATCAGGAAAACAACTTATGATTTGAATGAGAAATTCAACAAAGAGACAGATATCACTAAAAAAAACCCTGAAATCCTAGAGCTGAAGAATTTAATGAACAAGATGAAAAACACAATTGAGGGCTCCAACGACAGATTAGATCAAGCAAAAGAAAGAATTTCTGAACTTGGGCTGGGCGCAGTGGTTCACACCTGTAATCCCAGCACTTTGGGAGGCCAAGGCGGGCTGATCCCGAGGTCAGGAGATCGAGACCATCCTGGCTCACTCTACGCTCTTTAGTAGAGTGCAGTGAAACCCTGTCTCTACTAAAAAATACAAAAAATTAGCCGGGTGTGGTGGCGGGCGCCCATAGTCCCAGCTACTTGGGAGGCTGAGGCAGGAGAATGGCGTGAACCCAGGAGGCAGAGCTTGCAGTGAGCTGAGATCGCACCACTGCACTCCAACCTCAGCTACTCTGTCTCAAAAAAAAAAAAAAAAGAATTTCTGAACTTGAAGACAGGTCTTTTAAAACAACACAGGCAGACATTCAGCAGGGACACTTAACACAGACCTGAGGGCTCAGGGGAAGTTTGCCAGAGAAAGTAACACATAACCTGACATTTGAAGGACAATCAGGAGTTGGGCAAGTGGAAGGCACATAGATGAGTGGGGTGCAAGTCATGGTACAGGCAGGGGAAGGAACGTGCAAAACTCTGAGATGAGAGGAGCTTTGTATCCTCAAGGAGCTGTGTGAAGCTAGGTATGGCTGGGGCACATTGCTCTTATCCAATACCCTAGATGAAATGGGTCAGAGCCCTTGGCACACCTCCAGAGGCCTCACCCACCCAGTCCATGAATCATCTCTCCTCCAATATGGTCATAAATCGATTTGTGGTGTCTCCATCTTGTTCCAGGGATTCCAAGGGAGGCCTGGTCTAACACCTTATTGAAGTGAGGTATGCAATACTTAAGTCCTTCATTTGACTGCAACCTCCCAAAGGACATAGGGTGTTACCTGTTTTGTTTACTGCCATATCTCTGGCACCTGGTACAGTGCCTGGCAGTAGTAGGCACTCAATAAGTAATTGTCGAAAAAATTTAAAAAGCAAGCAAGGAAAGAAGGATACAATTGACCTTCCTGCCTGATTCACCTCTGTAGCCATCCTATCAAAAACAACAACAAGTTGATGGGTGCAGCACACCAACAAGGCACAAGTATACATATGTAACAAACCTGCACGTTATGCACATGTACCCTACAACTTAAAGTATAATAATAATAAATAAATTAAAAAAAACAAAAACAAAAAAACAACAACAAATGCAGTAACCTGTGCACATGCCTGTGCCTGGTGGTCACATGATTCCTAAAAGCTCACAAGTTACCCTTGAAACCATTTATTGAGAATGAATATCAAATCTGTAGATGTCTCCTTCATTTTGTTGAACTTGTGGGTTTCATTTCCCTGTCTCCATTCATTCTGACACCTCGGAGAAGGCAGATTAATGGGGGTATGGGAGGCCAGAGATCTCATCTCTAAATTCTATCTGATTCCTACTCTTTCCACATGCTTTTTTTCTACCCTATAGGTATATTGTATCTTGAAATGGAACTGATCAGGATTTTCTACCTCCCATTTTAATAAGGCCGTAGTTTAATTAAAAGTAGAATAACATTTATGTACATAATCATCACACCTCAACAAGAGGCAACTAAGAGCCTCTTATGAATGCACATCCTGCCACCTTGGCATGGGTTTTATGAAACATACCTGAAGGGCCAGTGTGGGGCTCACACCTGGAATCCTAGCACTTTGGTAGTACAAGGTGGGAGGATTGCTTGAGGCAAGCAGTTTTGAGACCAGACTAGGCAACATAGAGAGACACTGTCAAAAAAAAAAAAAAAGAGAGAGAGAGAGAGAAAGAGAGAAAGAAAGAAAGGAAGGAAGAAAGAAAGAAAGGAAGGAAGAAAGAAAGAAAGAGAGAAAGAGAAAGAAAGAAAAGAAAGAAAGAAAGAAAAAGAAAGAAAGAAAGAGAGAGAGAGAGAGAAAGAAAGAGAGAAGGAAGGGAAGGGAAGGGAGCTGAAGATCCACAAATTTTCTGTTTGAGTGATAGTGACAGGCTATTATCAATGAAAACATTTATTGAATTAAAGTGTGTGTCTGAGGCTTAAAAGAGGCCCTTTAGGTGTCAGGTTCTTCAAGATCATGTCCTTTGCAGGGACATGGATAGAGCTGGAGGCCATCAATCTTAACAAACTAACACAGGAACAGAAAACTAAATAGCATATGTTCTCACTTATAAGTGGGAGCTAAATAATGAGAACACATGGACACATAGAGGGGAGCAACAGACACTGAGCCTATCGGAGGGTGGAGGGTGGGAGGAAGGAGAGAATTTGAAAAAAATAACTAATGGATACTAGACTTAATACCTGGGTAATGAAATAATCTGTACAACAAACCCCCATGACACAAGTTTACCTATGTAACAGACCTGCACTTGTACCCCTGAACTTAAAATAAAAGTTAAACACACACACACATATATATGTATACATTTAACTTTTAAGTTCAGGGGTACAAGTATATATATATAGACAGAGACAGTATATGTACATACACACACACACACACACACACACATACAGAGAGAGAGAGTCTATACAGAGAAAAAAAAGAAAGAAAATTTAACAAATTCAACAAATTCAAAAAAAGTGTTATGTTCTCATATTTGGAACAAAATAGATCACAATCCTATGTACAGTGATAACAATTTATGTGCCCATAAACATTTAGTGCTTTTCAGGTTCTTCAAACCGCACTGTCTTGCTTGACCCCTAAAACCACACAGCCAGGTATGTAAGGGGAGTCATCACCCTTCATTTGCCAGTGAGGAAAACAAAGGCTCTAGGAGGTAAGAAATGTGTCCAAGGTTAACAGGGGACCAAGTCTTAGTTCTTAATCCAGTGCCCTTACTAGAAGGTCAGAGAATCTAGAAGGTCAGAGAAAGGGCTCTTGAGTAAGACTACCTGGGTTCAAATTCAGTCTCTGTCACCGATTACCTGTGTGAATAATGGACCAGTTACTTAATGCCCCTGTCCCCAGTGAACATCTGGGGTTGTCCCCAGCTACCATTCCCTGGGCTTCCATTTGGGATCCTCATGGATTGTACTACTTACAATCATGGAGGAAGGCAAAGGGGAAGCAACGCGTGTCTTACATGGCAGCAGGAAAGAGCGAGAGAGGGGAGGTGCCACACTTTTAAGACCACCAGATCTTTTGAGAACAGCGTGGGAGAAACCACCACCATGATCCAATCACCAACTATCAGGTCTCTCCCTCAACACGTGAGATTTACAATTTGAGATGAGATTTGGGTGGGAACACAGAGCCAAACCATATCAAATACTGACTCTAACATCAGCTCCAGGGGGTAGCACAAGTGATCTAAACTAAGCCAATCAACTCATTCCATCACCCAGACCATGTCACTGATTCCACCATAACCATGTGACCTAAGCTAATCCAATCAGAAGGACTCAAAGAAAATGTTGGGACAGAGACATCTCTCTGGATGTGAACAGGGAAGCATGGTGTCCTTGGAGCTTCTGGCAGCCATCTTGGAACCATGAAAGGATGAAGTGGCACTTCTAGAAAGCAGAGACATAAAAAGAAACTATGACATCACTGTTGAATTTCTGACTCAAGCCCACCATTCACTTTGAATCTTTGAGTTACTTGAAATAATACATTCTTGTTTAAGCCAACTGGCGTTGTTTCCTGTTATCTACAACCAAAAACATTCTGATTCTCACAGACTCCTCAACCGTAGAATAGCAATAAATAGCAATATTCACCTTTATTAGTTTACTGTAAGACTCAAATAACACACGTGAATACTTGGCACAGTGCTGTACATGACATGGACACTTGGAAACATGTCATCTTTTTTCTCATTATAACATCTGGTTCTTTATGCCAAAAAAGTCAAGTCTTTCAAAGATAAATATCACATTTAGCCTGGAGGTACCAGATAAACTAAATTTACCCACACTTTTATGCATGGGCTCATTGAGGATGTGCTATTTTTAAATTGTATTATATTAGAAACTGCTGTAGCAGGAGGGCAGAGCTATTTTGTCATAATCATATTGCTCGTCATTTCCCGGGGTTTAGTGATTTTACTACCTTTTCCCCAGTATCCTCTGGGTTGGTGTCCTTAACCTATTATGTAATGATGTTTCAGGGTCTGGGAGATGAATTGCTCTGTACGTAAAATATGGCAGCAGATCTATACCCCTAAGCTCTGATAATTACTTTTTAATGCAACTACAATTCTTTCGAGGAGATGTTTTCGTGCTCTAAAATCTTCTTAAAAGCATCCCTTAGGCTGAAATTAAGTTGGAAGGAATGTCATGGAGGTCTGTGGCAAGGGGTGAGATGGGCTCAGGTTACCAACCCGCCTGACATGATTCATGAGCCTTGAGCGATGAGAAGCTCAGCCTCCCTCTCACCTCTGTGGCCATGCCTGTTCCTGCACACAGCTGCCAAGGCAAAGGGTGAGAATGCACTTCATCACCGAACATGACACCCACATAATGGTGACAAATGAGTCTTCGAGGAGGGGGAGAGTGAACAGGGTGGGGGCTTCAGGGGCTGGGACTGAGCTGGATGGGGGGCACCTACCAAGGCTACCCTTTGCACTGCATCAAAGAGTTTTTCTCTGTCAAAATAATTGTGGATTTCTGATATAGTTTTGCTGTGTCCCCACCCAAATCTCATCTTGAATTGTAACGCCCATAATTCCCACATCCCAGTGGGAGGTAATTATGTTATGGGGGTGGGTGTTTCCCGTCCTGTTCTCATGATAGTGAATAAGTCTTATGAGATCTCATGGTTTTAAAAACGGAAGTTTCCCACACAAGCTCTCTGTCTGCCTCCATCTATGTAAGATGTGACTTTCTCCTCCTCGCCTTCTGCCGTGATTGTGAGGCCTCCCCAGCCACGTGGAACTGTAAGTCCATTAAACCTCCTTACTTTGTAAATTGTCCAGTCTCAGGTATGTCTTTATTGCAGCGTGAAAATGAACTAATACTTCTTTTCTATAATATTAATAAATATTTCAGTTAAGGTATTTAGAATTCCTAACTACAATTCTTTTGAGATGTTTTCATGCTCTAAAATCTTCTTAAAAGCATCCCTTCAGCTGAAATTAAGTTGGAAGAAATGTCATGGAGGTCTGTGGCAAGGGGTAAGGTGTGCTCAGGTTACCAACCCGCCTGACATTTGTCACAGCCAATGGGTTCCTTAGGAAGAAATGTCAGAGTCCTTCTGGAAATCCTTTGGCTACTGGACTTGGCTATGGATTGCCAGAGTCTTCCACTCTTTCCTCACTGTGTGTGCAAAACTGTCTTCCATTTCATTTTGGTATTCTCAAAATTAAGATTGTTTGGTCTCTGCAAAAACAAACAGGCTATCTTGTCTAGAGGGGGCTCTACATACAGGTGCCATAGCTGAGACATCATCTGTCCTAATATTGTTATTAACCTCTATGAAATTAATGCATGAAGTGCTTAATTAGCTACACAGAGGAAAGCAAATGGGAACCGGCATAATACAAAGATCCCCAAAGGGGATGGGATACCACAAAATGCTAAGGTCTCTGAATTCCAAAGAAATTCAAAATCCCCAAATGTTCAGCAGATCTATGAAAACGTTTCCTTTCCCTCTGCCTGACGCTACCCTTAGAAAAACTTTAAAGAGTTTAAAAACTAAGACAAACTAGAGTTCTTTACTTTGATCATCGGACACACAGAGAAGGATGGGCAGCCCCTAACAGCTCTCTGTCAAGGTGCCCTCTGATGGTCAGGTGAGGGAGCTTAACTGGTGCATAGGCCAAGGGGGCATAGTCCCTTCTCATGGTGTGAGGTCTCCGTGGTCACAGACAGATTCCCAGGGGAACTGTATGGACAAAGAGAAGAGAGAGTTGGCACAAATGGCTTTAGAAAAAGAGCAAACAAGATTTGATAGCACTGCTTTCATATGAAAAGAATGAGAAATGGATTTTCAACATAACTCAGAAAAAACATCCTGTAAGAGCATATGCTCACGTGATTTGGGCATGTTGCTCTCTAATGACCTGTAAAAAAATGATAGAAAGAGTAGACTTTAGAATTCCCAGAGGATTAGATGGGCTGTGTGTCCATTACATCGTATTCTAAAATTGACACATTGTCCTTCTTTGGTACGGAGAGGCTGATGTATTCTATCGGCAGCTGAAGATAGATCAATAAGTTTTAAATTCAAAAGGAATGAGTGGCAGGGTGTTGTTCTGACCAATGTTATACTCAAACCAAAAACCAAGGCTCTCAAAACCATGCATTTGAGGAATGATGGCAGGAAACAGAGAGTTATACCTACAGAATATATTTCATGGGGACATAGTAGCCACCTGTCTTAGTCTGTTCAGGCTGCTATAACAAAAATACCATAAATTTGGTGGTTTATAAATAACACACATTTATTTCTCACAGTTCTGGAGGGTGGGAAGTCTAAGATTAACAAGCTAGCAGATTCCGTGTTATGTAAGGGCCTATTTCTTACCGATAGCACCTTCCCACTGTGTCCTTACATGGTAGAACGGGGTAAAAAAGCTCCCCTAGGTCTCGTTTATAAGGGCATTGCACCCATGCATGACCTAATCACCTCCCAAAGGCCCCTCCTCTTAATACAAGCACAATGGGTATTAGGTTTCAGCATATAAATTTTAGGAGGACACAAACATTCATACCATAGCACTACCTTCAATATTTGAGAAACCATCTTACAGAGAAGAGATTTTCCTGGCTCTTGTGTCATTTCAGAGGACAAAACAAGGACCAATGACTTTGAGGTAGAAACAGACAAATTGCAGCTCCATAAATGAAGAACTTTCTAAGACTTCAGGCTACCAAACTAAGCAATGAGCATCCGTGAAAACCGAGATAGCCATCTCTCAAGCAGAGGCGGGAGGTAGGTAACAATGGGATGAACACAGTGACCTGCCCTCAAGTGTTTACTTTTTTCCAAGCTCTTTGCTACCTGCTTGACAGGTGTAGACTCATTTCATCTTCTAAGTATGTACTGATATCATCACCAATTTCAGAAGAGGAAAACCAAGGCTAATGACTAATAACTAACAAAGCTAAGACTCAACCCTGCTAGTTCAACTCTGCAACTCACAAGTTTCACAACTGGATAACCCATCCACTTCTGTCACAGAAGGGATTCTTACAGACCCAGTTAACCCTGCTAAATTCCTTTGAACACTCAAAGTGAATATATAGTCATAATTTACTTAACCATGGAGATACATTCTGAGAAATACGTCACTGTGCAAACATCGTAGAGTGAACTTACACAAACATAGATGTGCTACTACACACCTAGGCTATATGGAATAGACTAGTGCTTAGTGCTTCTAGGTTACAAACCTGTAGAGCATGTTACTGTACTGAATACTGTGGGCAATTATAGCACAACGGTGAGTATTTGTGCATATAAGTATATCCAAACATAGAAAAGGTGCAGTAAAAATACCATATAAAAGATATTTAAAAGGTACACACGTATAGATCACTGACCAATATTGGAGCTTGCAGGACAGGAAGTTGCTCTGAGTGAGTGTCAGTGAGTGAGTGGAGAGTGAATGTGAAGGCCTAGGACCTTACGGTACACTACTGTAGACATTTAAACATCATACACTTAGGCTACACTAAATTTTTAAAAATGTATTCTTATTTTATTTCTTCAATAATAAATTAATCTTAGCTTATGTAACTTTTTTATGTTTTAATTCTATTTTAAGAACTTTGATACTTTTGTAATAACATAGCTTTAAACACAAACATATTGTACAGCTGTATAAAAATATTTCCTTTCTTTATATTATTACTCTATAAGCTTTTTTCTACTTTAATTTTTTTTCTTTTTTTCTTGTTTTTGTTTTTGTTTTTGTTTTGAGATAGGATCTCACTCTGTCACCCAGGCTGGAATTCAGTGGCACAATCACAGCTCACTGCAGCTTCAGCCTCACAGGCTCAGTTAATCCTCACTACCTCAGCCTCCCAAATAGCTGGAAATACAGGTGTACACCACCATGCCTTGCTAATTTTTTGTATTTTTGGTAGAGACAGAGTTTTATCATGTCGCCCAGGCTGGTCTTGAACTCCAGGACTCAAGCAATCTACCTGCCTTGGTCTCCAAAAGTGCTGGGATTACAGGTATGAGCCACCACATCTGGCTTTTGTTATTTTGTTGTTGTTTTTTGTTTTTTTACTTTTTAAAATAATGTTATTAAAAGCTAAGACAGAGCAGCGTGCAGTGGCTCACACCTGTAATCCCAATTACTTGGGAGGCTGAGGTGGAAGGATTACTTGAGGCCATTTCAAGATCAGCCTGGGCAACAAAACCCCCATCTCTAAAAAAATTTTGTTTTAATTAGTTGGGCTTAGTGGCATAGGCCTCTAGTCCCAGCTACTCAGGAGGCTGAGGCAGGAGGATCCCTTGAACCCAGGAGTTCACGGCTATCGTGAGCTGTGATCATGCTGCTGCTCTCCAGCCTGGGTGACAGTGAGAAATGTCTCATTCTCTCTTTTCTGCCATCATGTAAGACATGCCTTTTGCCTTCCACCACAATTGTGAGGCCTCACCAGCCATGTGGAACTGTGAGTCCATTAAACTTCTTTTTCTTTATAAATTATCCATTCTTGCTTATATCTTTATCAGCAGTGTGAAAACAGACTAATACAGTAAAACTGGTAAGGTGGGTGCTGTTGTAAAGATACCCGAAAATGTGGAAGCGACTTTGGAACTGGGGAATAGGCAGAGGTTGGAATGGTTTGGAGGGCTCAGAAGACGACGGGAAAATGTGGGAAGGTTTGGAACTTCCTAGAAACTTAAAAGGCTTTGACCAAAATGCTGATAATGATACTGACAATGAAATCCAGGCTGAGGTGGTCTCAGATGGAGATGAGGAACTTATGAACTGGAGTAAAGGTGACTGTTGCTATGTTTTAGTGAAGAGACTGGTGGCATTTTGCCCATGCCCTAGAGATTTGTGGAACTTTGAACTTGAGGGAGATGATTTAGAATATCTGGTGGAAGAAATTACTAAGAAGCAAAGCATTCAGGAAGTGACTTGGGTACTCTTAAAAGCTTTCAGTTTTAAAAGGAAAACAGAGCATAAAAGTTTGAAAAATTAACAGCCTGATGATGAAATGGAAAAGAAAAAACCATTTTCTGAGGAGAATTTCAAGCTGGCTGCAGAAATTTGCATAAGTAACTATTATCACCAAATGTTAATCACCAAAATACTGCAGAAAATGTGTCCAGGGCGTGTCAGAGACCTTTGTAGCAGTCCCTCCCATCACAGGCCTGGAGGCCTAGGAGGAAAATATGGCTTCATGGGCCAGGCCCACGGTCCCCCTGTTGTGTGTAGCCTAGGGACTTGGTGTCATCCATCCCAGCCACTCTAGCCATGGCTAAAAGGGGCCAAGATACAGCTCAGGCCATAGCCTCAGAGGGCGCAAGCCCCAAGCCTTGGCAGCTTCCACATGGTGTTGAGCCTGCAGGTGCACAGAGGTCAAGAATTGAGGTTAGGGAACCTCTGCCTAGATTTCAGAGGGTATATGGAAACAATGGATGTCCTGGAAGTCCAGGCAGAAGTTTGCAGCAGGGGTGGGGCTCTCATGGAGAACCTCTGCTAGGGCAGTGCAGAAGGGAAATGTGGCCTCTAACTGAGCCCCCACACAGAGTCCCTACTGGGGCACCACCTAGTGGAGCTGTGAGAAGAGGGTCACAGTCCTCCAGACCCCAAAATGGTAGATCCACCAAAAGCTTGTACTGTGCACCTTGAAAAGCTGCAGACACTCAATGGCAGCCTGTGAAAGCAGCCAGGAGAGAGGCTGTACCCTGCAAAGCCACAGAGACAGAGCTCTCCAAGACTGTGGGAGCCCATCTCTTGCATCAGCATGATATGGATATGAGACATGGAGTCAAAAGAGATCATTTTGGAGCTTTAAGATTTGACTGCCCTGCTGGATTTTGGACTTGCATGGGACCAGTAGCCCCTTTGTCTTGGCCAATTTATCCCATTTGGAAGAGCTGTATTTACCCAATGCCTGTACCCCCATTGTATCTAGAAAGTAACTAACTTGCTTTTGATTTTACAGGCTCATAGGCGGAAAGGACTTCCCTTGTCTTATGAGAATGAGACAAAGGACTTCCCTTGTCAAATGAGACTTTGAACTATAGACTTCTGAGTTAATGCTAAAATGAGTTAAGACTTTGGGGTACTGTTGGGAAGGCATGATTGGTTTTGAAATGTGAGGACATGTGATTTGGGAGGGGCCAGGGATGGAATGATATGGTTTGGCTGTGTCCCTACGCAACTCTCATCTGGAATTGTAGCTCCCGTAATTCCCATGTGTTGTGAGAGGGACCTGGTGGGAGATAATTGAATCATGGGAGCGGTTTCCCCCATACTGTTCTCATGATAGTAAACAAGTCTCATGATACCTGATGGTTTTATAAGGGGAAACCCCTTTCACTTGGATCTCATTCTCTCTTGTCTGCCACCATGGAAGATGAACCTTTTGCCTTCCGCCATGATTTTGAGGCCTCCCCAGCCACGTGGAACTGTGAGTCCACTAAAATTCTTTTTCTTTATAAATTGCCCAGTCTTGGGTATGTCTTTGTCAGTTGTGTGAAAACGGACTGATACACCATCTCTTAAAAAAAATAAAAACAAAAACTAAGACACTAACACACACATTAGCCTAGGCCAATACAGGGACAGGATCATCAACATCACTGTCTTCCACCCTCCACATCTTGTCCCACTGGAAGGTTTTCAGGTGCAATAACACACATGGAACTGTCGTCTCTACGATGACAATGCCTTTTTTTGAAATACCTTCTGAAAGACTTGCCTGAGGCAATTTTACAATTAACTCCTTTTTTTAATAAGTAGAAGGAATACACTCTAAAATAACAATAAAAAGTATAATATAGTAAATAAGTAAACCAGTAACAATGCCATTTATTATCATTATCAAGTACTATGTCCTATACGTAATTGTGTATGTTAGACTTTTATATAACTGGCAGTGCAGTAGGTTTGTTTATACCAGCATGACCATAAACACCTTAGTAATGCGTTGTGCTAGACATTTACAACAACTACAGTGTCACTAGGTCATAGCTGAATTTTTCAGCTCCATTAAAATCATCTTATGAGAAGCTGGTCAGTCATTGATGCATGACTACAATTATGCTAAAATCCAGAGTCCTCTTGAGGGGGATTGTAAAATGTGAGATCCTTGTGGTCAGGACTGGCAGGGAAAACAAGGACCTGTAAGCCTTGTGAGAGGGGCTAATAAGGGTGCAGCTGAGAAAGGAAGGACATTCCAGGTAAGGGGACCAGGGAGAGCAAAGGGGTAGAGCCAGAACAAGGACCAGAGAGAAAATTGCGGTGGCTGGAAGACTGATTTTGAGTCTAAGCACAATGGGCCATAACTTTGGAATGGTTGGCCAGAGCCAGACTACAGAAAGCATAGAAAGCCAGGTTAAGATTTTAGATTTCAGCCAGGCGTGGTGGCTCACACCTGTAATCCCAGCACTTTGGGACGCCAAGGCGGGCGGATCACAAGGTCGGGAGATCGAGACCATCCTGGCTAACACAGTGAAACCCCATCTCTACTAATAAATAAAAAATTAGCTGGGAGTGGTGCCAGGTGCCTGCAGTCCCAGCTACTCAGGAAGCTGAGGTTGGAGAATGGCGTGAACCCAGGAGGAGGAGCTTGCAGCAGCGAGCCGAGATCATGACACTGCACTCCAGCCTGGGCAACAGAGCAAGACTCAGTCTCAAAAAAAAAAAAAAAAAGAAGAAGATTTTAGATTTCATTGGTACATACAAGGAAATCATTGAAAGTTTTAGGGCAGGAGAATGACACAATAAAAATACCATTCTAGAAAGATTAACCTGGAAGCAGGGTAGAGGACAGATTACAACAAATAAATGCTGGAAGGGGGCAGGCCACTTAGGAAGAAATGGAAACAATCCACCAACAAGGTGTGAAGGCTTAACCGAGATAAGGGAGGAATCAACATTCAGTAACTCAGTGTCATTTCACAAGTTTATTTCAAGGTGGGGATTTGCCTTCTGGACTAAGGATAAGGCTGAAGATGCATAATCCCAGCAAATTTTTATTTACTGCAGTGTGCGTTGGGTTTTTCTTACTAGCAACCAAAAAAAATTATTGAACTAAGAATTTTTTCATCTACCCCTTCCCCCTCCATCCCGCTCCACACAAAAACAAATAGTTCTCCTAAATTGAATGGACCCCTATTCAAGCTGTATGCATTAAATTGGCTTGTAAGGGTAAATGTGGCCTCAGAGTGTCAACCCAGAGAGAGGGACCAATCCACAGGCCATGTGACTAAGGAGACCACCCCACCTACATTACCCTGTGAAGTTCTCCAATCAGTGCCAGGATAAGACCACCCCAATCTGAGAATAGCCATTTCTTGGTCACCTCTGAGAATTTGGGAGCTCAAAAAAGCAGAGACTTGACTCTGCAGTTCAGAGCTTCTCCAGGAACAAGCAAGCAGACAGAACAGAAGATTGTCATGACAGATGTGGTAATAAAGTTCCCACCAAGTGTAACTTCAAGCAAATTGAACTTCTTCAATCTATCACCAGACGTGGGAGGTTGAGACCCATTCTTCTGTGTCGAGTGTAGTCACTGGCGGGTTAATGGAAGCAACCTGTAACTTTCAGCTGGCAGCTGCATCTCCTAGTTTGTTCTCAAGCAACTGAGCTATGGCCACAGGGTCTGGGGAATTGAGTTAAAGTGACACCATGTCTCACTTAGACATTGAGATGTATCTCCTGATGTGTGACGGACATGGGGGAGATGGGGACTCAGATCTATGCAGGGCAGGTATCAAGTTTGGACATCCTCATGATAAATGTTTTCCATCTTCAAGGGTGCCCTTCCTGCTCTGAATGCCTTACCCTTACAAATAAATGACTGAAAATTTATTTAATAACACACTTCATGTTCCCTTCAGCCCATTCTCCTCCAAGGAAGCATGTTGGTAGCAAAGTAGATGATATTGTCTTTCCTTTCTCCCTGCCTGTCCTATGCCTTGGTAGTCCTAAGACTGTCATGTGACTGTTTCTAAGGCTGGGAACATGCATCTGATTGGTTATTAAATGACATGCACAGCATTGAGACACCCTGAGTCTCTCAACAGAACACCTCCTTTCTACAACTACCATGTGTATAGAGCCCCACAATCCACTGAGTACTTTCACATGATTGTTTTTGATGACGACGATGATGATGGTGATGATAGCTAATATTTATGTAGCAGACACTCTGTTAGATGCTTTATATCCATCAGGGCATTTTAGCCTCACTGCAGTCTTATTAGGCAGGGATGTAATCATCCCAGTTTACAGATGACGAAATTGAGGCCCAGAGGAGAAGTTACTTGCCCTTGAGGTCATACAACTAGGAAATGGCAGTGACAGGCACTGCTCGAAGTTCCAATGACTCTAAGGCCCAATTCTTGAGCTATTCCTTATTTACAATGGATGCTTCAGTGGAAGGACGGCAGGGAGGCCCTGTCCTCTCTGATGATGGCTCTGGAACTTCTCTGACCTTTTCATCCTGCAACACTTGCCCCATGGGGGACCAGCAGGGGTAGGAGGAGAATGGGATGGAGGTCAAGGTGTAGTTGGGCAAAGGAGGGAGGAGCAGGGGACAGCAGCCACACTCCTATCCTGCTCCCCATCCCAGAGCACACCACAGCCCTGAGACAAAGGCCCTGTGAGCTTTTCTGTGTGAAGATGGCCAAGAGGAACAGCCTGAAGCTCCCTCTAAAGGGCAGAAAACTCCCACCCTGGGCCCCATCCAAGGTCACAAAGGACCCTCTCCTCTGTCATTCCCCAGCTGCTACACCTCAGTAATCAGTCTACACTGGTGGTTCTCAAATCAGTGTAATTTTTCTCCTTGGGAGGCATCTGACAATATCCAGGGACATTTTTTGATTGTCACATGGGGGAAGGGTACTACTGGCAACTAGTGGATAAAGGTCAAAGATACTACATACACCCTACTGTATGTAGAGCAGCCCTCCACAACAAAGAATTATCTGATTCAAACTGTCAATAGTGCCCAGGTCTGTCCACACCAAGGGTGATCATGTTGGACCCTCAACAACTTTCAGGGTGTCCACAGCACCTGCCAGATCAGGTGAAGGCCTTTCAGCAGGCTGCAAAATCAGAGGCAAAGATGTGGATTAGAGCCCATGCCCCTATCCCCAAAGGGATGTCAACACCAGGACGTGGGTGGAACCATGGTCCACGATCAGGTAGCAGAACAGGCAGCTCCATCCTACTTCCTTGCTAAGAGAAAGAACATCATGGCTCTCTTTGTAGACATCAGGCAGTATGTTCAGTGTATCCTTCATCTCTTTCAATTCTTACAGAGGATTACCTATGAGACCGATTCTCTTTTTATTGCCATTTCCAGATGATACAAACCAAGGCTTATAGATCTAAGTAACTAAATGAACTGGAGTAGTTGTCCCAGATCATGCAGCTGCACAAATGACGTCACAAGCATCTTGCATATTCCTCCACTCAGGGCTCTATCCTGCTCTCCTGCTCCCTATGAGAAGACGGCTGCCTGAACATCTTGCTCCCATTAAAAACAAATGAAAATGCTTTAACTTTCTCTTACTTGAAAAAAAAAAGCAACTTCCAGATCAACCATTGCTCTCACCCCACATTGGCTCAGTCAGTCCACTTCCTCTCCTATCTTCCTCACACATCCACATCCAGTCCCTTGGTAAATGCTGCCAACTCAACCTTTGCAGTAGATATGGAGTCTCACTTCTTACCACCACTCTGGCTTCCACTGTCCTCCTCCCAGCCATCACATCTGACCCTGGATCTTACCATAGCCTCTTCACTGCTCTCCTGCTCCACCCTCTGCTCCACCCCATGCCCGATCTTTAATATTTTTCATAAGGCAATCAGGGTGAACTTTCTAAAACTATAATCTGATCTTGCCACACCTCAAAGCCCTCCAATGGACCCACAGAGGGCAAGTGGGGAACCTAAACATCCACCCTCATCAGGCTGCAACAAGCCACCCCAACCCCCACCCTAGCCTTGCCAGGGAGGTGCCAAAGAAGGTTGAGTGGGAGCTTGAACTTTCATCCCACCCAGAGAAAGCAAAGTGCCCCACGACCACCAAGGTGTCAGTGGAGACCTCATGGGGAGCTCAGACTTTCACGTAATCCAGGTATAAAAAGGTGCTCCTTCTCCTCACTGGGGTGGTATCAGTGGAGAGAACAAGGCCACCCCTTCACCCAACACACATACACACACAGTGGCAGTGGAGACCATGTAGGGTGTAGAAAAGAGGCACTAATGCCCCTCCTAGCCATGGTGGTTTCTTTCATCCACTAGAGTAGTGTCAGAGAAAGCCTGCTAAAACACAAATTTTAAGTAAGACCCAGAGTCCCATAACATAATACTCAAAATTCCTAGGTTTTATTCAAAATTACTCCTCATACCAAGAACCAGGAAGTTCTCAAAATAAATGAAAAAAGACAATTAACAGATGTCAACACCAAAATGACACAGATGTTAGAATTATCTACTAAGAATTTTTAAGTAGTCATTATAAAAATATCTCAATAAGCAGCTAAGAACATGCAACAAATTTTTAAAAATTGAAAATAACAGCAAAGAAACAGAAAATACTACCAAAGCTATAAGGAAGCTATAAGGAAAAATCAAATGAAAATATTAGAACCAAAAAATACAATAACCAAAGTAAAACCTCAATGGATGGGCTCAGCAGCAGAATGGAGAACACAGAGAAAAGAATCCGTGAACTTGAAGACAAAACAATAGAAACTACTCAAATTGGTTAGAGAGAAAATAAACTAAAAGTAATGAACAGAACATCAGGAGCCTGGGAAATCCAGTAGGCCCTCTGTATCCGTGGGTTCCTCAACCATGGATTCAACCAAAAATAGATTGAAAATATCTGGGGAAAAAAAATTAAAAATAATGATACAATAATAAAAAAAAACAATGCAGTATAATGCTATTAATATTGTATTAGGTATTATATTGTACGACATTTTACATTGTATTAGGTATTATAAGTAATCTAGGGATGATTCAAAGTATATAGGAGATGCACCTAGGTTAGATGCAAATACTATGCAATTTTATTTAAGAGACTTGAACATTTGTGGATCTGGGTATTCGAGAGGGGTCCTGGAACAAATCTCCTGTGGATATCAAGAGATGACTACCGCATAACAAAAGATAAAATATTTGTGTCAGTAGAGTCCCAGGAGAGGAGAAAGTGGATAGAGCTGAAAAGGTACTTGAAGAAATAATGGCTAAAAACTAACAAAATTTGGCACGAGACATAAAGCTACAAATTCAGAACGCTGAGCAAATCCAAACAGGATAAATCCAAAGAAATTCACTTCAACATACATTACGGTCAAACTTCTAAAAATTAAAGACAAAGAAAAAAACATTGAAAGCAGCCAGAACAAAAAGCAACTTGTTGTTTATAAGGGAAAAACCATCCAAATTACTATAGATTTCTCATCAGAAACTATAAAAGCCAGAAGAAATTGGCACATTTTTCAATACTGAAAGAAAAGACCTGTCAATGCAGAATTTTATATCTGGTAAAAAAGAAATATTATTCATGAATGGAGAGGAAGTCAAGACATTCCCAGATTAAAAAAAAAAAAAAAAAAAACCTAAGATGATTTCTCACCAGCAGACCTGTCCTAAGAGAATAATTAAATGAAATTCTCTAAACAGAAAGAAAATGATTAAAGAAGAAATCTTGCAACCTCAGGAGGGAAGAATGAGCACAGAAAATGCAAAAATACAGGCAAATACAATAACGTTTCCTTTTTCTCTTGAGCTTTCTATATTAGTTTGGCAGTTGAAGCAAAAATTATAAAATTGTCTAATGTGGTTCTCAATGTAGGTAGAGAAAATATTTAAGACAATAATATGATAAATCAGGAATGACAAAAGGGTATAAAAGTTGATAAGGTCTCTACACTTCACTTGAACTGGTAAATGTGGACACTAGTCAATTTAGATAAGTTATGTACATGTACTGCAAGTTCTAAAGCAACCACTAAAAAAAAGTTATACAAAGAGATATACTCAAAAACATTAAAATAGCATTCTAAAAAATGTCCAAGCAACTCACAGAAAGGCAGAAAATAGAAAAATGAAAAAGGAGAAGAAACATAAAACAAAAAAGTGGCAAACTTAAGCTTATCATAGCAATAGTCACATTAAATGTAAATGATCTAAACACACCAATTAAAAAACAGAGATTGGCAGAGTTGACTTCACAAAAATGACCTAACTATATGCTGTCTATAAGAAACTCCCTTCAAATATAGTGATAAGTTGAAAGTATTTATGGGTTCCACATTTGTGGAGTCAACTATTAAGTTCGTGCAAAAGTAATTGTGGTTTTTGTCATGACTTTCAATGGCAAAAACTGCAATTACTTTTGCATCAAAATAATGACTGTGAATTGAAAATATTTGAAAGAAAAACTGCACCTATACTGAACATGTATGGGTTTTTTTCTTGTCATTATTCCCTACGTAATGCAGTATAACAACTCTTTACATCACATTTACATTGTATTAGGTATTTTATGTAATCAAGAGATAATTTAAAGTATACAGGAGGATGTGTGTAGGTTATGTGCAAATACTACACCATTGTATATAAGGGACTTAAGCATCAGCAGATTTTGGCATTCACAGAAAGTCCTAGAACCAGTTCCCCACAGATACCAAGAAATGACCATACCATCCAGACATTAATCGAAAGAAAGCAACAGGAGTAGCTATATTAACATCAGAAAAAAAGTTGACTTCAAAGTAAAGAAAATTGCCAGTGACAGAGAGGAATATAAAAGGGTCAATTTACCATGAAAACATAACAGTCTTTAAAAAAAAAATCAGTCTTACTATACGACCCATCAATCGCATCCTAGGCACTTATCTCAGAGAAATGAAGGTTTATGTCCTCACAAAGGCCTGTATGTGATTGTTTATTGCAGCTTTCTGTAATAGCCAAAAACTACAACCAAAGCGTCACTCAATAGGCAAGTGGTCAAACAAACTGTGCTACATTCATACTATGGAATACTACTCAGAAAAGAAAAAAGAGAAGAAGGAGGAATGGAACTACTGATTCATGCAACAACATGGACAGACCTCAAGGGTATTATGTTAAGTGAAAAAAGCCAGTCTCATAGGTCACATAATGCATAATTCCATCTATAGAGCATTCTCAAAACAGAATGAAAGAGATCGGTTGCCAGAAGTTAGAGACGGTGGGAGGTTATGGGACAATGGATATAACTATGAAACGGGAGATAGCTGTGGTAATGGAATAGTTCTGTATCTTGATTGCAGTAGTGGATACCAAAGCCTACACATAAAATAAAATATCATAGAACTGTACACACACATTGTGTTAATGTCAATTTTCTCATTTTTTATATTGTACTGTAATTACATAAAATATAACCACGGGGATAAACTGGATAAGGGTGTGTGGAACCACCCACCCCCAACTCCTATATCATCTTTGCAATAATGAGTTTAAAAACAATTTACTTCTTCTGTGAAGTGACCCTCACCCTCTTAAAGGGGCTGCCCCTTGATCCACAGCCCTGTCCCCATATCTGTTCTCCCACCAGCCTCTGGGCAGGGGCTAGGACTTCTTTTCCTTTTTTGTTTATCTTCAAAACAGTACCTGGGTTACAGTAGCTTCTCAGTAAATATTTGTTGAATGACTAAGTAAGTGTGTGACTTGCAACCCTGGTTCTATCACGGAACAACCTGGGCCACATGGGAGAAGAATGTCACAGCCTAAGACAAGAAAAAGTAGTGTAAATTTTAAGTCACCCCAGACAAGCTGGCTTCTTTCTGATGTGACTAGATCCACTCTGGCTGCTTAGAAATAGTCTTTTGCCAGACAGCTGCATCTCCAGGAATCTAGTTGTTGTGTGCCACTAATTATAAAAATAATACATGTGAGAATTGCCAGGATGCTAAAACTATTAAGTTTAATGGGAAACAGGATATTTACAAGATTCAGATGATTTATTAATTACAAAAAAGAAAACAGTAATTTAACAGTGGCAGACACTACCTTTCTTACTTAATGTTAATCCAAATTAACATCACTTCTAATGAGACAAAATGGCATCATGTGCCTCCCATCTAATGCACCAAGAACAACAATCTATGGCTTCCTGCCCAAACACATAACCCGAATCTAACGATGAAACATCAGACACACACAGATTGAGGGATATTCTACAAAACAAAACTAGCCTTTATTCTTCAAAAATATCAAACTATGGCCAGGAGCAGTAAGGCGGGAGGATAGTTTGAGACCAGGAGTTCAAGACCAGCCTGGACAATACAGCATAATCTCTATGAAATAATCTCTATGAAAATTTAAAAATTAGCCTGGTGTGGTGTTGCATGCCTGTAGTTCTAGCTACCCAGGAGGCTGAGGTGAAGGGATCACTTGAGCCCAGGAGTTTGAGGCTGCAGTGAGCTATGATCACACCACTGCACTCCATCCTGGGCAAGAGAGCAGGAATCTATCTTAAGAAAGTATGTATCAAGGTCATAAAATGCAAAGAAAGGCTAAAGAATCATTCCAGATTAAAGAAGATTAAAAAATAGAATGCTTGGTATAATTTGAATACAGACTGTGGGTTGGATAATTGCATGTGTGTATACATGCAGGTATCACTGTACATTTCCCAGGGTTGACACCCTTACTAACGTGTGCAGCAGAATGTCCCTGTGTTCAGGGGATACACACCAAAGTATTTACATGTGAAAGAGGAATGGTGAAACAAAGCAATGTGGCAAAATGGTACCAATTGGTGAATCTAGGTGACTGGTACACGGAGTTCTTTTCGGTAAATTTTAAATTATTTCAAAATAAAAAGGCTTTTAAAAATCGTACATGTAAAAAAAAATTATACATGTATACATTTGTATGCTGGGAGGAAAGGCGGCTTTAGGCCGACTCTGAGTTGTAGCATCCTATAGCAAATCAAAAAGAAAAAAGAAAGAAAAGAAACTGTCCCTGAATGTCCTCAAGTTCTCTAAACGCCTGCGCGGCTCTTTGCACCCCTCAGCATTCTGTCTGCTCAAATGTTCCACTGGGGCTGGAGGAAGAGACCCCTCCTGTCCTTGCAGCTGCAGCTCACTCAGCCTAAGTTAAAATGGTGGGAGGAGGCCAGGGGAATGCAGGAGGCCTGGGAAGCACCTGAGACAGTAAGATAAGCAGCCCCTGCCTGAACCATGGCAATTTGATCAAAATGGTCTCTGAGATGCTCTCTCTCACCTCTTCTCACAAAGGCACGATAGCCCTATTTGGCTCAAGCCAACTCATAGATTTTACTCATTATTTTTCCTGTTGAACTCTTGGTCCACAGTGAAGATCATTTGCAAATAAAGCCCAGGGTTTCTAAAGGGTTTATGAGACAATCAGCCAGGCAGGAATGTAGTCTCCAGTGTCAAATCAGTCTCTGACTATCCATTATTATTCTTTTTTTTAATATCGCTCGTTTTTTTCTCTGTTAAAGTTGTTTCTATTCATCTCACTTTACCACTGCCCAGACCAATCTTCCTAAATTAGCAGAGGCTTGCAGCACCCTGCATGGGGAAGGAAAGTGGGGTGGTGGGGAGGGGAGCAGAATAGACAGACAGACTGTCTGCAGCAAAACTATTTAATTCGAGCGGGTTGCCCCCTCTGAAAAATGATGTCCACATCAGATAAGGAGACGGGCAGTTTAAATTGTTCTATCAGAACCGAGTTGCCTGTTTTTGAAGCTCATTCTAGACAATTGAAAACTGTTCTCTTCTCCTTTTTCTATAACGCAATTGCCCAACTTGAAGGCTGTTTGTGATTGAAGTAGGGGCCACAATAATTTATACAGTAAAAGCCTCTATCTAGATCAAATTGTATATTTTCTACGTAACTATGCTGGGTAAATAGTCCCTCTGTTTTACCTTTAATGCAGTATCTTTATGCATTCTGTCAAACTAACACTCCTTTGGGAATATTTTACATGCTAGTACACAGGCAACTTGCTACTTACTACATTTAATGTGGTTTGGCTTTTCGCAGATGAGAATATTAAGTGTTATATCTGCCTTCCTTAGAAGCAGTTTGCCCTGTGAATGTGCATTTGTTGCCCTAATGGGTCTTTTCCTGTTTTAATTAATATGACAACATAGTAGTGTCATCAGCCAATATTTATGGAGCAACCCTCTAAGGCTTGTGGCCTGTGCTGGGGGCTTTAATTAAAAGGTCCTATCTTATTCTGGGGATCTATGCAACAGAGATATTCACACAGCTGTGCAAGGGCAGCTATACAAGGAGCTGGCTGTAGCATCATTTGCTATGGCACAACAATGGGATTGACTAAATAGATTATTATACAGCCATTAAAGAACTGGATCAATGAGTATTAATTAAAATGGAAAGATACCCATGATATATTGGGGAATCAAAAAAAGAGAACTGAAAAATCTTACTGATAGAATGATCCAATTTTCAAGGAGAAAAAAAATCTCAGGCCAGCCACAGTGGCTCGTGCCTGTGATCCCACCACTTTGGGCAGCCAAAGCAGGAAGATCACGTGAGCCCAGGACTTTGAGACCAGCCAGAACAACATAATGAGACCCCATCTCTACAAAAACATTTAAAAAACAAAAATTAGCCAGGCATGGTGGCTCACACTTATGAGGCGGGAGGATTGCTTAAGCACAGGAGATCAAGCCTACAGTGAGCTATGTTCATGCCACTGGACTCCAGCCTGAGCAACACAACAAGACCCTGTCTCAAAAAAAAAAAAAAAATCTCAATATATGCATTGTGTGGGTATGAGTGTTTGTGTTCACAATTAGCTGTGCATGGAGCTTCTATTTACATTTCTAAAATCTAGAATAATATATACCAAACTTTTGTCAATAGTAACCTTTAGGGAGTAATACTAAAGCAGAGGGCAAGGAGATATTTATACTCTATTTCAAACATCTGTATATTATTTGAACTTTCTACAAAGAACATAGGCCTTTTGTAAATATGAAAAATAAAATATTTCTTAAGAGATAGTGTTCATTCCACTTATACACTGTTGGTGGGAGTGTAAATTAGTTCAACCATTGTGAAAGACAGTATGGTGATTCCTCAAAGACCTAAAGACAGAAATACCATTTGACCCAGCAATAGCATTACCAGATATATACCCAAAGGAATATAAATTGTTCTACTATAAAGACACATGCATGTGCATGTTCATTGCAGCCCTAGTCACAGTAGCAAAGACATGGAATCAACCTAAATGCCCATCACTGATAGTCTGGATAAAGAAAATGTGGTACATATACACCATGGAATACTATGCAGCCATAGAAAGGAATGAGATCATGTCCCTTGCAGGGACATGGATGGAGCTGCAGGTCATTATCCCTAGCAAACTAATGGGAACAGAAAATCAAATACCACATGTTCCCACTTATAAGTGGCAGATAAATGATGAGAACACATGGACACATAGAGGGGAACAACGCACACCAGGGCCTACCAGAGGGTGGAGGGTGGGAGGAGGGACACGATCAGGAAAAATAACTAATGGGTGCTGGGCTTAATACTTGGGTGATGAAATAATCTGTGCAGTAAACCCCACATTTACCTGTGTAACAAACCTGCACATGTACCCCTGAACTTAAAAGTTAAAAAAAAGAGAGTGTTCATTTAATAATCATATAGGCTATCTTTATAATCACAGGAACAAGCAAAAGAGAGACCAAAATAACTAAATAAATAATCTTCACAAATGAACAAAAACTCTTTAAATTAACTGTTTTCCTTTGTTCAGGGGGCACACTGGGAGACCCCGTGACCATTCAGGATGGGGCAATCATCACTTCATGAACAATTAAAACAGTGGAACACTAACACCTCCATGTGCCTAGGGGGCGCTGTGATATCCAGTTAGTCAATGGTGGTGAAGATAAAGAGCTCTATCTCCAGGGCTTCATGAGAGGCTCAGAGGATCCTGGGCAGTTGGAAGAGAAATCTGGAGAAAAAAATAATAATGACGCAGCCCTCTTAAAAGACATAGGACTTGAAGCACTTGGTTACACCAGGATTTTATATACCAGATGTAGACTCCAGGATCTACTGTTTTCTGAACACACTGTTCTGTTGAGACCATAAAAATAACCAGATTTCTGGGAATCAATAACAATGGTGTGGAGTAGGGAGGGGGGGGGACAAAAAGCCTGACGCCCCCACCTCAGGCATGCCCAGGAATATCATACACAGGTGTGTGGCTGGATGTATGCAAGCCATGATGGAAACAGGGGAGATCACAAATGCATCCAAAATCAATCACCTGCCTGGGAAGAGCAGTGGGAACATAAGTTTCTCGTAATTTTTAAAAAACAGAACGTTAAAGACAAACATGTTTGAAATCCATAAAATAATTAGGGGTAAAAAGTAAATCAGTGGCATCTCAAATGCAAATTTAACTTAGGAACTACCTTAGTACCTGACCATTAGAGAAGATTCACCTGTCCCGGGCATCCTGAGCCCAGTAGCCAAGGTTGCAAGAGGGACAGCATTTTCTGTTTGGCTCCACTGCTCAGTCAACTTGAAAATGCAAGCAGTCATGCTCTCATGTATAACATTTTAAAAAATCATTGTATGTGGAATTGATCAAGCAAGTTTTATACTCAAAAACAATCATTTTTGAGCATGTACTGTGTGCTGAATACTGTGCATGGTGCTTTCACAGTTATCACTTCACTAAGTCCTCACAACCCACCAATGCTTTAATGTGTATTAAGGATGATGATTACGGAGGGTGATGTTGAGTTAAAATAAAGTAAATCCTGCAAGCAAGCAAGAACCCTTTGGGTTACCCAAATTCCAAACTTCACTACCAGGTATTTCAGATTATCTTAAATGCAGAACAATGTGAACACCCAAACATCTGTCAATCTGTATATACATTTCCTTTTTTTCCTTCCTTTGGTCCAACGCAGTGCTCTTAATTTTTTTTTCTTTTCTTTTTTTTTTTTTTTTTAAAGTTCTCACTCCCATTGCCCAATCTGGAGTGCAGTGGTGCTATCTCGGCTCACTGCAGCCTCAACAGCCTGGGCTCAAGTGATCCTTCCACCTCAGCCCCTCAAGTAGCTGGAAGTACAGACATGTGCCACCCTGCAAATTTTTGTATTTGTTTTTGTTTTTTCTTTTTTTTTTTTTTGAGATGGAGTCTCACTCTGTTGCCAGGCTAGAGTGCAGTGGCACCATGTCGGCTCACTGCAACCTCCGCCTCCTGGGTTCAAGCAATTCTCCTGCCTCTGCCTCCCAAGTAGCTGGGGTAGCTGGGACTGCAGGGGAACGCAGCCATGTCTGGCTAATTTTTTTTTTTTTTTTTAGTAGAGATGGGGTTTAACCACGTTGCCCAGGTTGGTCTTGAACTCCTGGGCCCAAGCAATCCACCTGCCCCAGCCTCCTGAAGTGTTAGGATTACAAGTGTGAGCCACCAAACCAGGCCACAGTGTTCTTAATCTTTAATGAGCATAAGAATAACTGTACTGGCCCGGCACAGTGGTTCACGCCTGTAATCCAGGCACTTTGGGAGGCCAAGTGGGTGGATCACGAGGTCAAAAGTTCAAGACCAGCGTGGCCAGCATGGTGAAACCCTGTCTCTACTAAAAACATAAAAATTAGCCAGGCATGGTGGCAGATGCTGGTAGTCCAAGCTCCTCGGGAGGCTGTGGCAGGAGAATTGCTTGAACCCAGCAGGCGGAGATTGCAGTGAGCTGAGATCGCACCACTGCACTCCAGCCTGGGCAACAGAGTGAGACTCCATCTCGGAAAAAAAAAAGAAGAAGAAGAAAAAGAACTGTACTGTACAGAGTTATTGTAGAGGACATTTGTGGGGTTTTGGGTAAGGCCAGACAGGACAATCTGTATAGCATACAACCCGCACCAGCCTTGTTGGAAAGCAGTATACCCTTCCTAACCATAAACAAGTAGAGAACTTGAGCCTCCCTCTCACCATCTCCCAATAGCCTACTCAACCAATCAGATACTTCCATCCAGGACTTTGAATCTGGAGCAAATGAGAAAATAAACAAGAGAAAGTTAGAATCCAAATGCAGTGGTAGCAGTGGTAATATCTAGCAGAAACAGCAGTGTCCTGGCAAGACTATTACAACTAAAACACCATAGCTATATACTCAATTCATTAGGCTAGTATAACTTCATCATGAAAATCTGATAAATACAGTACAATAAAAGAAAATCATATCCCAATCTCTCATTCACATGGATATAAAAATCCTAAACAAATATTAACACACCAAATCCAGCAATATAGATCAAGTTGGGTTTAGAGCAGGAATTCAAGGTTGGTTTAACATTAGAAAAATCCATGTATTTTACCACATTCACAGATTAAAGAAGAAAAATTAAATGACTTTTTTTCATAGTAGAGAAGAAGCATTTGATAATATTCATCATCCTTTATGATGGGGGGAGGAAAAAGTTGTAATAAACCAGAAATAGAAGAAAGTTTCCCTAAACTGATAAAGCATATACACTCTCACCAAACATTATGCTTAATGGTAAAATTATGAGAGTTTTATTTTTAAGATTGCAAACAAGACAATGATGCCCACTATCACTACTTCTATTGAATATTTTACTAGAGGTCCTAACCAGTGCAATAAGGCAAATAAATAGTGTAAGGATTGGAAAGGAAGACATGAAACTGTCATTATTTGTGGATGATACTATTGTTTATATTTTAAAATCTTTGTAGGTTCTGGATATTAGCCCTTTGTCAGATGAGTAGATTGCAAAAATTTTCTCCCATTCTGTAGGTTGCCTGTTCATTCTGATGGTAGTTTCTTTTGCTGTGCAGAAGCTCTTTAGTTTAATGAGATCCCATTTGTCAATTTTGGCTTTTGCTGCCGTTGCTTTTGGTGTTTTAGACATGAAGTCTTTGCCCATGCCTATGTCCTGAATGGTACTACCTAGGTTTTCCTCTAGGATTTTTATGGTATTAGGTCTAACATTTAAGTCTCTAATCCATCTTGAATTAATTTTCGTATAAGGAGTAAGGAAAGGATCCAGTTTCAGCTTTCTACTTATGGCTAGCCAATTTTCCCAGCACCATTTATTAAATAGGGAATCCTTTCCCCATTTCTTGTTTCTCTCAGGTTTGTCAAAGATCAGATGGCTGTAGATGTGTGGTATTATTTCTGAGGGCTCTGTTCTGTTCCATTGGTCTATATCTCTGTTTTGGTACCAGTACCATGCTGTTTTGGTTACTGTAGCCTTGTAGTATAGTTTGAAGTCAGGTAGCGTGATGCCTCCAGCTTTGTTCTTTTGACTTAGGATTGTCCTGGAGATGCGGGCTCTTTTTTGGTTTCATATGAACTTTAAAGCAGTTTTTTCCAATTCTGTGAAGAAACTCATTGGTAGCTTGATGGGGATGGCATTGAATCTATAAATTACCTTGGGCAGTATGGCCATTTTCACGATATTGATTCTTCCTATCCATGAGCATGGTATGTTCTTCCATTTGTTTGTGTCCTCTTTTATTTCACTGAGCAGTGGTTTGTAGTTCTCCTTGAAGAGGTCCTTTACATCCCTTGTAAGTTGGATTCCTAGGTATTTTATTCTCTTTGAAGCAATTGTGAACTCAAACAAATTTACAAGAAAAAAACAAACAACCCCATCAAAAAGTGGGCAAAGGATATGAACAGACATTTCTCAAAAGAAGACATTCATACAGCCAACAGACACATGAAAAAATGCTCATCATCACTGGCCATCAGAGAAATGCAAATCAAAACCACAATGAGATACCATCTCACACCAGTTAGAATGGCGATCATTAAAAAGTCAGGAAACAACAGGTGCTGGAGAGGATGTGGAGAAATAGGAACACTTTTACACTGTTGGTGGGATTGTAAACTAGTTCAACCATTATGGAAAACAGTATGGCGATTCCTCAAGGATCTAGAACTAGATGTACCATATGACCCAGCCATCCCATTACTGGGTATATACCCAAAGGATTATAAATTATGCTGCTATAAAGACACATGCACACGTATGTTTATTGCGGCAGTATTCACAATAGCAAAGACTTGGAATCAACCCAAATGTCCATCAGTGACAGATTGGATTAAGAAAATGTGGCACATATACACCATGGAATACTATGCAGCCATCAAAAAGGATGAGTTTGTGTCCTTTGTAGGGACATGGATGCAGCTGGAAACCATCATTCTTAGCAAACTATCACAATAACAGAAAACCAAACACCGCATGTTCTCACTCATAGGTGGGAACTGAACAATGAGATCACTTGGACTCAGGAAGGGGAACATCACACACCGGGGCCTATCATGGGGAGGGGGTTGGGGGGAGGGATTGCATTGGGAGTTATACCTGATGTAAATGATGAGTTGATGGGTGCAGCACACCAACATGGCACAAGTATACATATGTAACAAACCTGCACGTTATGCACATGTACCCTACAACTTAAAGTATTATAATAATAAATAAATTTTAAAAAAAAATCTTTTAAAATCCTTAGTTTATTATAATTAATAATGGAATTTGGCAAGCCTACTACATTTTTAAAAAAATCAATATATAAAAAATAATTGTATTTCTATATACAAAAATAATTTTTTTAATGATACAGTTTTCAATTGCATCAAAAGTAGCAAGTACTTCTTCACAACCTCCATGGATAAAACCAAATAATATGAAACTATTAAAGAAGACCTAAGTATACTATGCGTTTACCTGGGTGACAAAATAATCTGTACACCAAATTTTCATAACACACAATTTACCTGTGTAACAAACCTGCACATATACCTTTGAACCTAAAATAAAGGTTAAAAAGAGACCTAAGTAAATGGAAATACACATCATGTTCATGGATTGGAGGACTCAATTATTGCAAAGATATTAATTTTCTCCCTAAAGTGATCTATAGATTCAAAGCAATACCATTAGCAAAATCCCAACAGATATTTTGTATAAGTTGAAAGGCAAGTCTAAATTTTATATGAAGAAGCAAAAGGCCAAGAATAGTTAAGAAACTCTTGAAAAGAACAAGATAGAGTACTCTTCTGCTAGCTGTTAAGATCAGAAAACAAAACTGTTATTAAACTTAGCACACTATACTGGCCAAAAGAGAGACAAATAGACAAGTGGAACAGAATATGAAACAAAGAAACAAATCCCAGCATATATGGACACTTGATTTATTGTAAAGCTAGCACTGCCAATCTGTAGGGAAGGATAATAAATAGAGCTGAGAAAATTTAATATCCATATGAAAAAAATTAAAGTGGACCTCTACCTCACACCGTGCTCAAAAGTCAACTCCAGGCAGATTATAGACTTAAATGTAAAAGGCAAAATAGTACAGAAGACTGTCTTTGTGAGAAAGAATTATAAAACATTAACTATAAAGGAAAAGATTGGTAACATTCATTACATTCAAATTAAAAGCTTCGGTTTATCAAAACATACTAGTAAGAGAAAGGAAATGGAAGCTACAGAACAGAAATTATTTCCAACACATAAAACCAACAAAGGGCTCACGTCCAGAATACATCAAGAAGCCTTGGAAATCAGTATGAGAAACTCAGACAATTCAGTGTTTTTTTAAAGACTTGAATAGATATTTTACAAAGTGGAAACCTAAATGCCAGTAAATATATATTAATAAAAAGGTAATCAACCTCTTTTGTAATCAAGAAATTCAAATGAAAGTCATCAACAAGCTACCCTACAAATCTACCGCACAGGCTAAAACTGCTAAAAGTGTCCTTTTATTTGATTATAAGGGAGGGGCCAGAGAGCCACCCTGGCTCCATTCAGTTCTGACAGTGACTGTCTCGATGTAACTGAGAAAAGTATTGTTTTAGATATAAGAAATTTACTAGTATTATGAGTGATCCTCCAACTTTTTTGGTAGGCATTCAGATTAAAGCTGATTCCCTGCTGTGTATCACAAAGTCTCAGGATTGGAAGTAGCACGCATGAAAGTTTCTTGTTTTTTCCCTCTAATTCTTCTAAACAATTCCACCCCACCACTCTGGCCCCCTCAAAGCTCTCCTTGCCTTCTAGACTTGAGCTTTCTCCCAGGCTACTGCAAAATTGCATCTTTCATATGTTGACTGTGAAGGCCATTTGTTGCAAGCACTAAACTAGTTGGTGGTTTAGGCCAATATACATGGTGTCCTAAAGCACATTTTCCAGCTTCAAAATTGTCAAGTAACGAGTCCTGCCAAAGCCAACTGTGTACCACACCACAGCACTCCACAGACAGGCAGATAGACACCGTTAACCCTGAATTAATTGGCAGCTGCTCTTTGGCTGCCTAGAGGGAGGAGATCATCAGAACAATTTTCTGGAAGCCAACCTGTGCCTTGGTGGGAGTCTAGGGAGTGGAAATCATTATAGATTTATCATACCTGGACCTGGAAACAATTTTGATCATAAATCCATGTTTCATCTTTCAGAAAAATAAAGTCCAAAAAGTTACAGTTCAAGGTCTAACAACTCAAAATGGATCAAGTTGCAGAACTCTAACCTCCCAGACCCCATTTCTGAACTTCATCCCACTTCCCTTCAGTCTACTTGTCTAACTGGACTGTTCCCGTGTATAAACCTTGGGCAACCAACCTGACCAAAAGGATGTCAGACCTTATCTAGTTCATCAAATAATTCAAATGTCGTGTCAAATGCCATTGTAGATTTCCCTGCTCTGAAAACAGTTTTCATCTGCTGCTCGTGAGAGAGCTTTCATGCATCCCCATGTTGTCCTGTCATAGATCTTACAAAAGACTAGCATCTCTGTCCATCCGAGCCTCCACACAGTCACCGATGTCTTTGTCTTATTCCTTGCACTTGCTCCTGGGACCGCATACCAAGAACACAGCATGGACACAAGGGAATAAGACGCAGCTGGCCTCCCTTCCTCACACCAGAGGCCTCCTTTTTCTTCCTCTGAGCACTTGAGTTTCCGATAAAGTGCCCATCTCCCATGACCAAGAAGAGGTCAAATTAAGAATGGTGCTCTCTTTAGCAACTACAAAAGGTTCTCATTTTCTCATCAAGTAAAGTTCCCTAATGGCTGGTATATGAGCCCAATTTCTAACCAGTCCTGAATTGAACCATTTCCCTCTCAGTGGCATAGGCTCCCTGTGGGGCAGATTGTCACAGGCACTGCAGGTGCCAGAAGAAATTGGCAGGAACCATCTCTCTCTTTTAGACTTCTTGCCTTTGGTGTTTTAATTCGGTTCCAAACCTAAACCTTACAGGGGGACTGAGAAATCACAAGAGTCCTTAAACCCCGTGAATCATAAGCTGCAGCCCATATTTATTTAAAGAAAATCAGTTCCTCCTTTCTAAGCTGACCTAGAGAAGACAGAGGGTAAATTAGATGAGGAGGGAGAGGAGCCTCATGCCGAATAAATGATTTAAATAATCACGGTTCGGGGACTCTGGAGCCTGTATATTGATGGCTTTTAAAAGACCCTGGAAATCTACCCCACCCAAGCAACGGTCCTTTTACTGAGATATTTTCTATCTCTGGACCACAAAGTTTCCCAAGTGAGGTTTCTGGGCTCCCTACCTTGGCCCTGTGCATGCCACGCCCAACTGTGCCTTCTCCTGCCCAGTCTAAGCCAGCAGCCTGTGAAAAACAACCCAAGGGCTTCCCATTCTTCATGCAGCAGCTCAGAGGCAACCAAGAAGCAGCTGGAACATTCATGAAGCCTTAATATGATTTTAATTTAGGATATTAAGACAGCTGCAGTGATCTCACACTCCTAGCTTTTAAACTCAAGTCTAATGACTCTTTTGCTGCAGCCAATGCTGTCACAACTCTCCTGGCATCTCCTGACAATTTAAACTGCTGGGCCTGGTGAGTGCCCAGTGCTGTGGGTCAACACCACCTTCCCTTACTCATTTTGTCAATATTTGATGATCTTAACTCATGGTCAGTGGATGAAACAGACCATTCATGCAAGTGATTTCATTTCCTCTTCATGTTAAAAATGAGAAACACAGCCTAGACAACATAAAGAAAACCTGTCTCTAGGAGAAATAGAAAAACTAGCCAGGCGTGGTGGTGCATGTGTGTAGTCTCCGCTACTCGGGAGGCTGAGGCAGGAGGATCAATTGAGCCTGAGAGGTGGAGGCTGCAGTGAGCTATGATCCTGCCACTACACTCCAGCCTAGGTTACAGAGCAAGAATCTGTCTCAAAAAAAAAAAAAAAAAAAAAAAAAAAAAAAGGATAGAGAGAGAGGGAGAGAAACCCAAAGCCCAGAGGGGCTAAGCGACTTGTCCAAGGTCACACAGCAGTAATGATACCTGATTCCAAGATTGGCTTTGGTCCCTGGATGCCAAGCTACCTCCTTCCTTGGGCCCTGCTGATCTGCCACTCACTGGGCTTGCAGTTTGCGGTGTCCTTCCGTAATGGGAGTGAGTGTTCTCCCAGGTCACCCCCTCTGTCCCTCAGGACCCCCCTGTGGCCCCTGCACATGTCTGCCTCACAGGGGGACAGAGGAGCCATCTGAGTTTCTCCAGTGCACACTGGTGGCCACTGGTTCAGCAGCCTCTCATCTGACTCTGATCCACTCAGCCACCTTCTGTTGCCCATGTTGCCCAGATCACATAACATCTAGGTCTCTCAGCCTGGCACACAGACTCTCCAAGATCCTGCTCCAGCCTCCGCAGTCCCCGCAACTTCCTCCCCATCCTTATGGTCCAGGAACTTGGACCTGTGCACCAGCCCCTGCACACCATGACCCAACACCTTGGCTTGTGCTCCTCCTTCTGCCAGGAACATCCCTTCCCTCCTCACTTCCATTCTCACTCACATTCATCTCCCTTCTCCTGACTAGTCCTCAACTACTCGAATGACCCCTCCTCCAGGAAGCCGCCTCTGATTCCATCCTCAGGCCCCTGTCTAGCCTCCATGGTACCTTGCTTCTCATGCCCTACCAAAGTCTTATAGCCCTGTCATATAGCAATCTAGCTGTGTGTCTGTCTCCCTCAGCAACGTCCAGAGTGCAGGGACCATGTCTTACCACACCTGTGGTCCCCAACACAGCCCTCAGCTGACATAGACTGGGCCATGCCTGCCCTGGGACTGCCCAGCTTCCCAGTCTGGCAAGGGCACTGGCCCAAAAAAGGCTGCAGGCATCAGCCCCACTGAGGCTTTGTGGTTCTGCTCTGTGCCGCAGACAAAGGCCATGCTCACAAAGGGAACAGTGTGGTCACCTCTCCCAGAGCCGAGAACAAAGGGATGGCACGTGGGCATCGCCTTTGGTGGTGATGGCCACTCTGAGCCAGGCTACACACACATCACTGGTTGCCATGGCACATTTTAATTAAGCGTAAGGATTTCGTGGCTTGATAACAGAAAATGCATCTTCCTTTTGTCTCTGGTCTCTTTGGGAACAGACACGGGGGTGTGGAGCTTGGAGCTGATTCTTAGCAAAGGAGAGGGGTGAGCAGACCCCTGGAGCGACACCCCTGGTTCGGGGGAGACTGCCCCTCTGACATGCTCCTGTGCTCTTGCTTTGGGACCAGTCTCCACTGTCAGGAGGGGTGTCCCCCAAACTGCTGCCCACGATGGGCTAAGGGGCAGGACAGTGCTGGGCAGGCTGCTCTACTCTCACCCCCTTTGTCCGTTGTCTCTGCCTTCATCAGGATTCAAAACCAGGCCACAGCAGGGCACAGAAACAGAACAGCAATATGAGCAAATCCTGGCCACACACAGTGGCACATGCTTGTAATCCCAGCATGCTCGGAGGCTGAGGCGGGAGGATGGCTTAAGGCCAGCAGTTCAAGACCAGCGCTGGCAACATAATGAGACCCAGTCTCTACAAAAACATAAAAATTTTAAAAAAGTAGGCAGGTGTGGTGGTGCATGCTGGTAGCCCCAGCTACTCAGAAGGCTGAGGTGAAAGGATCACCTACCTGAGCCCAGGAGGTTGAGGCTTCAGCAAGATACTATCGTGCCATTGCACGCCAGCCCGAGCAACAGAGTGAGACTCTATTTCAAAAAAAAACAAACAAACAAAGGAAAATAAATGAAAAACCAAAGGGGCTCTGCCAACAGCAAGCATGTGGCTAGTGTGCAGCTGGCCCACATGTATGTGCACACGTGCCCAAGCGCTGCCATTCCTCAGCCTCCTCCTACCCCCCACACCTGAGCTGCTTTTAGCCTGAGCCAGCATGCACTTAGTATAAGAGCCCGCACAATGAGGCCTCCCATCAGCACAGTTACACCTCATTTGCATCTTTGAATTGAGCAGAGGGAGCTGAGTAGGGACTAGCAGACCCATTCTGCAGATGTGGAATCTTTGGTTCATAAGGTTAGGGACTCACCCAACCAGGAGTTGAACCAGAATTTGAATCCAGATTTGTCTCACTCCAAAGATCATGGTGTTCCCTCTCTCCCAGGGTGTCTGTTTGACATTCCTTGGACACCTACTGTGTTCTGAGCACTCACTCAGACATGTATTGAGCATCTACTCTACACTGAGCCCTTTGGAATCTCTGGAGAGACAGGGGTGAGGACACCATCCAGGCTCATGGTGCAGGCCAGAGCTGCCCGATAGAAATGGAATGCCAGCCATATACATCACTCACAAATTTTCTGGAAGCCCCATTAACGAAAGAAAAGAAACAGGTAAAATTAATTTTAATAAAAAATGTCTTTCACACACTATCCAAAATATCATTTCAACATGTTAATGAGGTAATTTACATTCTTTTTCATATTAAGTCTTAGGAATCTGGGGGTATATTTTACGTTTACAATACACCTCAATTCAGACATCTCACCCTGTTTTATCCTGTCACATTAGTTAGAGTTCTCAAGAAAAACAGAACCAAGGATACATAGATATATAACAGAGGATTTATTATGAGACTTGGCTCACGTGATTATGAAAGCAGTCCCCAAAATATGCTGTCTGCAAGCTGGAGAACCTGTGAAGCCGGTGTTGTGATTCAGTCTGGGTCTGAAGGCCTGAGACCAGTGACAGAGAGTCTGCTGGGGACAAGCCTTAGAGTGTGAAGGCCTGAAAACATGGAACTCTGATATCTGAGGGCAGGAGAAGATGGATTTCCCAGCTCAAATAGAGATAGCATATTCCCCTGTCCTCTACCTTTTTGTTCTAGTCTGGCCCTAAATGGATTGGCTGCTGCCCACCCACTTTGGTGAGGGCAGATCTTCTTTACTCAGCTCACTGATTCAATTGCTAATCTCTTCTGGAAACACCCTCACAGATGCACCTGGCCAGCTGAGCATCCCTTAGCAATCAAGTTGACATATAAAATTAACCATCACACCTGTCTTATCCCTGCGCTCCTAACTGCTACGGTACTTCCCATCCTTCCCACAAAGGATCTCCTTTTATTCTTACAGTGAGGCAATTGAGCAGGCACGATTGCCCCTTACTGGTGAGGACACTGAGGCCCGGTGTGGTTGCCAGCATTTCAAATGGCCCCCAATGGTTCTTGCCTCTGGATAGTTGCATCCTTGTATAGTCGCCTCTGTATCAAATAAGGCTGTCCTCTGTAAGCAATAGTACATTGTGGAAATGGTGGAGTGTGACGTCTCAGGCTGGGTCAGAAAAGTCATTGCTTTCACCTTGTTCTCTCTTGGGTCACTCACTCTCCAGGAAGCCAGCTGCCATGTTGTCAGGACACTCAAGCAGCTCTATGAAGAGGTCCCCCTGGTAAGGAACTCAGGCCTCCTGCCCACAGCCAGCACTAACTTGCCAGGCACGCGGATAAGCTCCCTTGGAAGTGTATCCTCCAGCCCCGTTCACACCTCGAGATGACTGGAGCCCCTGCTGAGAACTTGACTGTAGCTTTATGAGAGACCCTGAGTCAGAACCACCCAGCTATTCTGAAGTCATGGGCAAACCCAACTCCATACTGGAAAATCCCAGTTTTTATCTGGGCCTGGTCCCAAGGACCCTAGTCAAGCTGCCCTCACATACCCCACGAGCCTTCCCCGCTCCTCTGTCTCTAGCTGACACCTCTTCCCTCGGGCCCTTGGCACTAAATTGCTTCATGACACATTCATTTTCTTCAGTGTCCTCAAGGAATCCTGATTTGGCTTATCTCAAACCACAGGCAAACTGGAGAGGCAGAGGACACCACTGAATGGGAGGAAAATAGTGCATCTCACCGTCCAGGCCTCCAACTTACCGAAGAGTAACTCTTCACTCCAGCAAACTCCTGGTCTTTCCTTTCAGCTCTCTCCTGCTGATGTCTTTTCCTATACTGCTGCCAGAAAAGTTAAGGCTTCCTATTACACCCACTCCTGTGGCCCACCTTGTATTGTGATATGGCAGGTGTAAGGAATAGCCCCATTACGGCCCCACGGAGGTTCCAGGGACACGGGGTAGATGTAGATGACATGGGGAGGCAACTGTGAAGACAAACGCCCAACCCCATCCACTCCACTTCGAGTTTCCTCTGCTTTCAGGGGCTCGTGGCCTGTAACCTTGCAGGCTCCATGGTAGCTCCCATTCCCCTGCCTTCAGTGTCTCCCAGGAGAACGAGTTAGAATGTTGGATGGTTTTAAGCAGCCTTCCCCTTGGACTTCTCAGTGCACTGCTTGTATTCGTAGCCCAGCTGCAACTATGTGTCTCGTTTGTGGGGTTATTTACTTGTCTACCTTCCCCATATCCCAAAAGGTCCATGAGGGCTGAATTTGCTCATCACAGCATTCAAAGCTCCCCAAACGGTACCTGGTACATAACAGCCGCTCAGTAAACATTTCTTAAATAAATGAATGAATTATAAACTCCGAGACTAAATTTCCTCTGGCTCCACACCCTTATATGAGTTCTCACGTCTAATGCCTCTCTGTCAGCCTCCATCTCCTCGTTTTTTAAGGGAATTATTACTTTCTTCTTGGCCTGCTGAACAGGGCCACTGTGAGACTCACACAAGCTCATGGAGGCCCTGCAGTGTGGTGCTTAAGGACATGGAGTTTGATCTCTGAAGTATCGGAGTTTGAATCCCTGTTCAGCCCCTACCTGCTGTGCAGTGGTTATTCTGCTGGTGTTGCTAATAATTGCACACTTCACTGTCAGTATTTGTGCCTGAACACATGAGATACTCCAACTTTCCCTTATTAGTTAATGTGAATCCTAACATCTTCATAAGTTCTTTGTGTCAACATAACTTTGTCACACAGTAACTTCACATTCCACGTAGCTCTAACATTTAAAACTTGTTTTCCACTTTACACAGAGTATTTTCACATTTGTCTCCCTTTCCCAAGCTAGGAAACTGAGGCCCACAGAGGTAAACTGACTCGCCCAAGATCACTCAACTAGGAAATGTCATAGCCACAACCCAAGTGCCAGTCACACCGCAAAGGGGAACTGGTAATCCCCACCATAGGATGGGTGGTGAGGGGTCTGTCAAATGCAAAGCATAGTACCTGGGACATAGTAAGGGCTCAATAAAGAGCCACTGACTGCCCAAGTCAGCGACACAGCCCAGAAAGGCAAGAGGGTGGTTCCATGCCCACCACACCTCCCAAGGCACTGGTCCTGGGAGTGTCCAGGAAACCTGACACATACACACACTCTCTCTCTCTCTCTCTCTCTCTCTCTCCATTTACCTTTTTTTTTGAGATGCAGTCTCACTGTGTCGCTCAGGCTGGGGTGCAGTGTCGTGAACTCAGCTCACTGCAACTTAAGCAATTACCCTGCCTCAGCCTCTCAAGTAGCTGGGATTACAGGCACCTGCCACCACGCCCAGCTAATTTTTGTAATTTTAGTAGAGAGGGGGTTTCACCATGTTGGCCAGGCTATTCTCAAACTGCTGACCTCAGGTGATCCGCCTACCTCAGCCTCCCAAAGTGCTGGGATTACAGGTGTGAGCCACCACACCTGGCCTATTTACCTTCTTTTAAGGGCCTGCCCCCCATCCCCACTTGTTGACCGTATGTTGACCCTAAGTAAGTATGCTGCGGGCCCATCTCCCAGTAGACTGTGACTGCCCTGCCCTGCCCTGCTGCCTTGTGGGACCATGCTCCTGCAGGCCTCAGCCTCCACCAAGAAGAGGGGCCAGCTCCACTGATGAAGACGAGCTCCACCCCAGTGCCTTGGTCATGAAGGACAGGCTGGGATCTCTAGCAGATCCAGAGAGGTTCTCAGACTGGAGAATCCAGGATCCTCATCCTCTGTCCAGGCTGGATAACCTCTATCGAGGGTCCCTGCTGCAGAAAGAGATCCTGGCAAGACAGCGGGCACTTTGTGTCTTTTAGAATCCCAGGACACCATCTGCATACAGCAGCCCCTGCCTGGCACCCAGAGGAGCCCCATACGAAGGGTGGGAGTGTCAGATGGCTCAATGTCGTCATGAAGCTCATGGATGACTAAAGTGACTAGGGTGTTATAACTCCAAAACAACCAGGTCCTCAGCATAGAGACTGCTTGGTACATTCATCTTTCCTCCACGGTGACAGTCCCAGCCACACACCCTGACCACACCTCTGTCCAGGAGAATAACGGTTCATTACTTGTTGCAGCAGGTCATATGGAGACAAACTCTTACTCCACATTATGTAGTCAGAATTAGCCAAGAGTGGCAGCAGAAGGTGGCCGCCATCTTTACTCATATAATGTCCTCTGTTTCCCTGTAGCTCTTGTTGCTGGAAGAGCAGAGAAGAACATGGGCTTTCAGCAGCTTCAACCAGAGATTGTCCCAGCTGTTTCCTAAAGAGCAAGGGTACCCTCAGCGTCTCTGAGCAAAAGTAAATAACTGTGGCTCCCTGGGCCCTCTCCTTTCCTGCACCTGCTCTTCCTGGTTTAGAGTCTGCTTCAAGCAAAGATGCCTGTAAAGAAGGAGGCAATTCTTTGCCCAGTGATTAAAAGTGCTGTCTAAAATAACAAGTGTCAGTGAAGACATGGGCAAACTGGAATCCTCAAACATTGCTGGTGGGAATGTGAAATGGTGAAGTTCGTGTAAACAGTTCGGTAGCTCCTCACAAAGTTAAACATACAATTACCAATGACCCAGCAATTACACGTCTAGGTAGTTTTTACCCAAAAGAACTGGAAGCAGTTCACTCAAACAGATATTTGTACACCAATGTTCATAGCAGCACTCATCACAATAGCCAAAAGGTAGAAACAGCCTAAGTGTCCATCAATAACTAAATGGATAAACAAAATGGATAACAAAAATCTATGCGGTGGAATATTATTTGGGCTTAGAAAGAAATGAAATTCTGATATCTGCTGCAACATGGATAAATGTTGAAAACATACTAAATGAAAGAATCCAGATCTAAAGGCCAAAATATTGTACAAGTCCACCTACGTGAGGCATCCAGAAGAGGCAAATTCATAAAGATGGAAAGTAAAATAAAGGCTGGGGGGAGAAGAGAATGTGGAGTTACTGCTTAATGGGTACAGAGTTTCTGTATGGGATGAAGGAAAGTTCTGGAAACAGATGGTGGTGATGGTTGCATGACATTGCGAATGTACTTCATGCACTGAATTGTACACTCGGAAATGGTTAAGAGGGTTAAAAAAAGAAAAAGGAAAAAATGAGAAGAAAGAAGAAAAAAAGAAAAAGAGGTGTTCTCTACATGCAGACACCCCTTTCCTCTCAAGGTTTGGTTTCCCTGTTTATTCGACAGGTGTTCACTGGGAATCAGCCAGGGCAGGCCCCGTGCTGAGCTAGGCCTGGGATGAGGGGGAGGAAAAGTGCTCTCCCTCCATGAGTGGCTCACCCTTATGTGGATCCTGAGTACAGACATTTAACCACAGTCCCAGTGCAGGAGGATCACTGAGATGAGGTCTGAGGCGTGAAAATCAAGGTTCCGGGGAAAAGCAGCAGCCTGCAGCGTGGTACCCCAACTCCCACCTGAACTCCCTCTCCAGGTGTTGGAGGTTGGAGGTGGTAGGGTGCAAGTCTCCCCAGATACTCAGGGAGGAGAAACAGAGTGAGAAAATGGGGGAGGTAGGTGAGCAAGAGGGGCTAGGCAGGCCAAGAGTGACAAGACCAATTCTACCTTCTCACCTCAACCTTAACCCTTCATCCACCCTGTCAAAAATAACAGAGTTAGCTGGGTGTGGTGGCTCATGCCTGTAATCCCAACACTGTGAGGCCGAGACACGGGGATTGCTCAGGCATTCAAGACCAGCCTGGGCAACATGGCAAAACCCCGTCTCCACAAAAAAAAACACAAAAATTAGCCAGATGTTACAGGGCACTACTGTAATCCCAATTACTTGGGAGGCTGAGATGGGAGGATTGCTTGAGTCCGGGAAGCAGAGGCTGCAATGAGGCATGACTACACCACTGCCCTCCACCCTGAGGGATACAGCAAGACCCTGTCTCAAAAATATAAATAAATGACAGAGCTCTGTGAGCAGCATAAATTTTATTAAAGAGTAACAATCACAAGAAGAAAACAAAGCAAAGCTAACTGTTACTGAGTGCTTCTGATAGGCTGATCTCTGTGAGTTCTACTTGCATTTTCTTATCTAATACCCGCCACAGCCCAGGGAGATAACTGCAATTATTACATCATTTTACAAAAGAAAAAACAGCTCTGAGATGAAAATGTGTCCAAGGTCTCACAGCTGGAAAAATGTTTGCCAGTTGGAAACTTTGTGCAGAAAATTTTTTCTTTCATTTTCTTCTCAAAACAAATAGGGAACATGCCTGGGGGGTGAAAACACGTAGGTAATGGTGGTGCTTTCTCAAACCCTACACCTTCCCATGCGATGGGTTCAGGGCTAACAACCCAGACCCCCAGCCAAAAATGTGGAGCACATTTATTGCCTTGGATTATACGTGGACTTAGGTCTTTTTTCGATGCGTCTGCCCTGGGATGCGGGTCAAGGAGGCTGAGAAAGAGCTCTGGACACTCAGTCTCCTGTGGTCGTCCTTCTGCAGCTCTCACTGGAGGACAACACTCTGAAACAAATCCCTGGCGCTGGCCCTGGGCTTCAGAATGTAAAAGGCATTTTGGGCATGCATTCAGTTATCGCCCTGAGAGAGTAAAACATCTCCTCCCCATTTCCCAGATGAAGAGCTGAGGCTCAGAGAAGCGAAATAACTTCTTAGAGTCCCAGAGGGAATAGAGAAGTGGCTACACAATTTGCAGGGCCAGGGAACTTGAAAATGTAGGGTCCTTGTTCAAAAGTTACTAAGGATTGGTGACACTAGAGCACTGAACCAAATGTAGAGCCCTTCTCAGCCCGGAAACACGGTGCAGGCCCAGGAAGTCAGCCCTGGAGTTAGGAACTGAGACCTGAATTCTTAGGGGGTTTAGAGCATGTGCCAGCACCTCACAGCTGCCTCTTCCTAAATACAGCCACCTCCTGGCCACTGGCCTGCAGCCCTCAGAGTGGGGAGGGGGTCTCCAAAGCAAGAGAGCAGACTGAAGCGCCTCCACAGAGCCTGACCACAGGCTCCAGCGGGGCCCCCATGTTGCTGATCACATTAGCTGAATTCAATTGTGATGCCCTCTAATTACAATCCTTTTCTAGGAACAAGAGGGCCAAACTGAATTAGGAGAGGGAAACAGTCCATACTTTCATTCAGAAAAAAAAAAAAAAAAAAAAAAAATTGGAATAAATGCAAAATTAGATTTTACTCCTTGGGTCCTAGATTTAGAAGCCAGAGGACAGAGTTGATTCTTACCTCTGACACTTCAACTTACATGGGACCAGCAACGATGACATCTCTCTCAGCCTTGGTTTCCGTATCTATGAAATGGGAATAAAGTATTTTTGGAGCTTTTATGAAGATTAAGTTAGACAATGCACTGGTACTTAATCTTCTGGGGGAGGCTCTCAAGAAAACACCTCCTCCATTTAATTTCAGGGAGTTTCATGGTGCCCTGAAGTATAAGCACAGTATCCCTGGACATGCCTGGAAGTCAAGTTAAGAAACACTCAAATAAGAAATTAAAATATTTTTGGTAGTTTTGTGGGATTTCAAACCACTGTACTATGAATACATTGAATTAGAAAGGCTTTGTTGAAATATTCACAGACTTAACAAACAAGCCAGAGGACCTGTGCATTATTTCATTCTGCTCTAGCATGAATATTTCATAAATTACATGCAATTATTAACAACATCAACACTAGCAAATTAATTACTGTCAATTCATATTAATAAAATTGCATTTTGTAATAAATAAAGTTAGTTTACTGCGCCCCATCAGTCTCAGAGGTATTCACATTTGTCAATTGTCCTCTACTTCAGGCTAAAACAAAAGTAATCAAATAACTAATTATCGTACAAAATGTATCACCGCTTACACGTCAATGAAAACTCACAGTTATTTATAACCCTCACAACTGAATATTCAAATCACTGTTTATTCTTATGCTAAGAGGAATTTTCCAGCCCTCTCCTTTTTACCGACTCCCCCGGTCTCTGCCCTCCGCCACCTGAGGAATAGCATGTGGCCCCTGAGCCATGGTGAAGGTGTCTCAGCAACAGGAGAGTGGAGGGGCTCACAGCAGCAAACAGGAACTCAAGCAGAAACTCCAGAGAGGTTTGCAGAATCTGCTGTGGGCCTTCCCATCGCCAGTGGCCAGCTGCTCCATTTCTTGAATTCCATGCCACATAGGCTCCCCGCCTTCCGTTTTTCATTCTTACAAATAAACAATGTCTTCTCCTTCAATAAAGGCTCCAGAATTGTAGCCTGGGATTACAACACGCATTCTGCCTCCCTGGGGTAGAGTTCATTTCAAAACCTGGGGTAGTCGACTCACCAAACTGAAGTCAAAATAACTGCAATGAAAATTATCTAGAAAGCCTGTTGCATGCAGAGCTAAATCACACATTCTTGATTTCCTTTGATGCTCACTCGTAACAATTTAGTGTGTTCCATTTAGAGGTGGAGAAACTTGGGTTCCACAAGATCAGGTGACTTGTCCAGGAGCTTTCCGGAAGGAAGAAGACAGCTAAGACTAGAACCTGCTCTGTCAATCTCGCCTCCTGTGAGGTGTCCACTGAGCATCCCTGAGGCTCTGGAAAGGTAGCAATACACAAATGGAGGTTTGCATCTGCCCAGACAGTTGTTGGCCTCCTCACTGCACATGCTCAGGCCTGACCGGGCAGACAGAAGACCTGGGACTCAGCTAGTCCCATATGGGCCAGAGGTGCCCTATACCCTCAGCATTTAACTCCCATTTTTAAAAATACGTCAACACCCATTTTGCCCAGAGGGGGAAACTCTCTTCTAAGATTTGAATTGATGTTTATAAAGCTGGAAGCATGTCAACTATTCACAAAGTGAGCCCTATCAGCAGAGTTTTTGCCTCAATGCAGGATTCTTGGAAGGTGACTTGGAGCCTGTATTCATTTCCTAGCGCTGCCATAACAAATCGTCCCCAACTTGAGGGGTTCAAACAATAGGAATGTATTCTCTTGCAGTTCTGGAGGTCAGAAGTCTGCCCCTTCCAGAGCCTCTAGAGAAGGATCCGTCCTTGACTATTTCAGCTTCTGGTAGCTGCTCCTTGGCTTGTGGCAGCATCACTCCAATCTCTGCCTCCACAGGCAAATGACCAACTTCCATCTATGTCTGCTTCTGTGTACAAAGTTCCCCTCTTCTTATAAGGATACCCAGTTACATTGAATTTATGGTTCACCTTATTCCAGCATGACCTCATCTTAACTTGATTATATCTGCAAAAACCCTATTTCCAAATAAGGTTACATTCATGGATTCCAGGTGGACAGGAATTTTGGGAGTGGACACTATTCAACCCAGTACAGAGTGCACTTCTTGATTCAACAGGGCAGTATTTGGACCCACTAAACACAGACACTGCCCATGCCAGGAGTATGCCCCTTGTGGGTTCCCAGGCTGGGCATCAGAGTCATCCTAAAAGCATGTAGCTAACACATTCCCGGACTCCATCTTGGCAGTTCTGATGCAGAAGATCGAGGGGGAGCCCAGGAATCTTTGTTTAAGGGCTGTCCACATGATTCTCATGGGTAGCAGCCAGGTTTGAGAATCTCTCATGTAGAAAGGCTAATAATCATCGTTGTAATGATAACAAGAGCGGCCAACATCGGTGGGTCACGCGTGGAGCTAAGTGCCTCACATGCCTGCTCACTCTGTCCTCACTCACCATCTGTCAGTGAGATTGTAGCATCAGTTATGCTCAGTTGACAGAAGAGAAAATGGGAGAGAGAGCAGGGAGACTCTGTGACATGCCCAAGGCCACATACTGCTAAGAGGGAAGTCTGGGCTAGAAGCTTGTGCTGACCACTTCGCCACTCACCCAGCCACGGGTCAAGCAGTGAGTGCAGATTCCATCCCAGGGACTCGCTGTGCCAACAGACTTCATCCACAGCACAGCTCATGCTCCACTGGGGCCTGAGGAGAGGGCTGGGATTCCAAAAGTGATTTCCCTCAATTCAGTCTCTGTTCACATAGCTCCTCCATGGGAGATGCTGTACTAGGACCAACGTGGAAAAGAGGAGAACAGGAGTGACTGAGAGAGGGCCCTGTGCATTATATGTGGCCACAGCAAAGCATGGGCCTGCGGGCCTGTGGGGGATACAGAGGGCCCTTCCCACTAGGACAGTCACCAAAGCTGTGTCTGAGATGAGCCCAACAGGCCAACAGGACTGGCACATCATGGATGCTCTCCATAAGTATTTGATGAATAAATGAATGGAGATGAATAAATGAATGGAGATGAATGAATGAATGGCAGGGGAAGTAAGAAAGGGAAAATATGCTGGGCAGAGAAACCTGTATAAACAGAGGCACAAGGACAGGAAAGCCTGGGATGAGTTAGGGACCAGTGGCTGGGATGTGGCACACATACCTCTAGGCAAGCAGTAGAAGGTGAGGTAGTAATCCCAGCAACAGCAATAATAATACTAGCAGTTCACATTACTCAGCAGTTAAGTCCCAAGCTCTGTGCCTTACGTGTATCTTATTTTACTTGATGAGGTATTATTGGGATGCTCGTTTTTAAGATGAGAAAACAGGCTCAGAAAAGATAAGCAACTTGCCCAAGATCACAGAATCTGTGAATGGCAGATCTAAGACTCAGACCTGAATCCATCTGACTCTGGGCCCACTTCTGGTTCACGCTGAGATTCAGAGTTTACACTGTGATGTGGTCAGCATGGAGCTCCTACAGGGTGCTGAGCTGAGAAGGCACGTGCCTGGGGGTAGGCCTACGGAGGACCCATCAGGAAGCGGGCATGAGCCTCCTCGGTGATCCCAAGTGAAAAAGTGAAGTGACCAACATAACTATCCTATAACAGAATTATTCCAAACAGCAGTTTCTTAAAATAAAAACTCCAGATGGGAGGTTTTTATTGCAGGCTAATTATACAAGTGAGAAAGACTTGTCATTTTGGTAAACATCCCCCATTCCCCAAACATGAAGAAATCAGCTCACATCAGTCTCTTACCATTTGTCTGAAAAGGACAGTATTATTTTCAGAACACTGCTGTTGATTTCAAATGTGCAAACAAACAAAAAAATTCTCCGGCTACCCTCAAGAAAAGGAAAATATTAGACTACCCATGACTCAAGGGAAACTGAGGGCTGCAGGGAAGGACCCCAGTTCATTCACACCTGAAACACTGGCCCTGTGTGGACAGGGCATCCTGGTTCACTCACACCTGAAACACTGGCCCTGTGTGGACAGGGCATCCCGGTTCACTCACACCTGAAACTGATCCTGGGTGGACAGGGCACTGGGTGGCATCTCCCTCTGCAGTGAAGGACCCCAGTTCACTCACACCTGAAACACAGACCCTGTGTGGACAGGGGACTGGGTGGCATCTCCCTCTGCAGCGAATGACCCTGGTTTACTCACACCTGAAACACTGATCCTATGTGGACAGGGCACTGGTGGCATCGCCCAACTTTCCAGGCCTAGAAGTTTAGTAGAACCCAAACAGGAACCATAAGACCATCAGCAAGACAGGAGATGGGGGCACCTGGACCCCTGGAAACCAGCATCTTTACAAGGGATGATAGAGCAGGTGGTGGGGAGCACAAAATGACAACAACAATCCAACCTCAAACTTTAAATCTGGGCTACTTTGCTATAACCCCAACACATGGTTCTTTTGCTAACTGATAGGAAGACCTTTTAAGTTTCTGAAGACTAGAGATCCTCTGCTGTGACTCATGCATTTAAACAGGAGGGAGCTGAAGCTCAAAAAGGATGTCTCGCCCAAAGCACACAGCCAGTTGGGAGTAAATGGAGTCTACCCTACAACTCCAGCCCCCTGGCTCCCCGGCTAAAGCTCTCTTTTCCTCTTTCCATCTCATTAGGCTGCTTCTTCCAAAGAAATGTTTCTTCTGCACAAACAAAAATAAAAAATGGTAGAAGTGTGCATTTGCACAAACACACACACAAACATATAATTCTTAAAACTGGTAAAAATAACTAAATCCAGAAAACCAAAGTTAGGCATGACATTGTCCTTAATTAGATGATGCTCTCCCCATATTTTTTTCTCTTCTCTTTAAATTTGCTTTTTTAACAACAGAGTTAAGTAGAGTGACCATATTAACGGAGTTTCTTGCCTTTTAATAGTTGGTGTCACCACCTTCATGTGATTCAAATTTAGTTGCTTTGCACCTAATTAAAGCATTGCACAAAAATAGGTAATTTGACATCCAAAGGAGGAGAGAGAGGAGACCAGAGAAAAGAGGGAACATATTACTTAACTTTATGATGATAATTACCTGAACACAAAGATGCTTATAAGAACATTCTACACTGGATATAATCCAGAAAAATTAAACCTATGTTGCTGCTTCAATACATCTGAATACTAGGAATTGGCAGAAAAAAAACATCTGTTCTATGAATAATAGCCTCTACAGTCCCAGAGGACAGCAGTACATGAATTGAGAAAAAAAAAAAAAGGAAAGAAAGAGAAAAAGAAAAAGAAAGAAAGAAAAAGAAAAAATGGAGTCTTGAGCCTTTTCCAAAATGGTGCTAATGCGCCACTGAAACTTAATTTTATAATTTACTGGCAGTCAAGATGGCAGGAAATAAAATAATTTGCTATATTCTGCACAACAAACCCTGCTTTTCCTGGGAAGGGGTAATTATCCCCATGGAAAAAAAAAAAAAAGAAAAAAATACGCCATCTCATATTAAGCTAAAGTCTCATCAAGAAGAGAAAAAGTGCCTCATTACACGTAATTACCAGGGAATTAGAAACATCATTTAACTAAATGAGCGAATAATGCTCAGGATATTGAAGAAACTTGCCTGCACTTCTGCAAAGCACTCTAAGTCCCATTACAAAAATTGCCCCTCTTTAATGGAATAATTTTAGGCCTTGTCTGCCTTGCTTTAAAAATAAAGAGCCTCCGAGAGGCAGAAAGAGGCTGAAACTGCCATAAACAACTGTTGAAAGGGACTGAAGGGAAGGCGCTGTCTCTCTTGGAGACCAAGACCCAGAATGACTCATAATCTACCATAATCAGGAAAATTAAACCTGAGGACTTGAAAAAAGGATTACCCCCTTTTTAATTGTACTTCCTCAAGACTGCGATGTGCTTGTGAGTATGTATTAGGGATAACAGATGAAAGATTTTCAAGTTCGGGTACAGCTTCCCTGCTCCGATACAAAAGCAGTTACAGTCATTCAGTGTTATCTTAAAAAAATAAAATTATAACATACCTGGAGATTGATGTTTATTATGTCTTAATGCTATGATTTTCTAGCCATTCAAAATCTTCCAGGCTTGAGTTGGGATCCCCTCCCCCTTTACCCTTTGCTTTTAATATTTGTCAAGATTTAGCATGGAAGCAATGAATTTAATATAACCATCTCACCTTCCAGCAATGCTAATCTTTCTTCACCCAGAAACCAGAAAAGGCAAGTATATTGATACTGGTCACTCCATCTTAGTTTCTTGACTTTTAGATCAAGTAAAATTCAGAAAGGAATTGGTATTGGTCAGATTCTTAGCAGATGGCCAAAGAAGGCTCTCAAGAGGCCACTTTAAAGAAGAAATGAGTCAGGGAAGGGACTGCAGTATCATCCTGAGATATCCTGCCCTGAGACCCAACAAAGAGCCACCAATCCCCACTGCTGCATGAGGACCAGGGCCTTCCCTGGAACAGGTGCAGCCAGAGCAACAACAAGTGCCATTCCCTCAGCCATGGACTTCACGCCACCATCAACAGCAACACCCCTTTTCAGCAATGAGGAAGCTAAAACCAGCCAAGGCCTCAGAGCTCCCTGTTCGAGTCCCTTGTTGCCGAGTCCAGATTCATATATGTCAATCACAGTCACCTCTCAGCAGGGCAGGAATGACATTCCTACTTACCACACCTCATCTGAATTCTCCATCCCCTCACAGAGGTTCCGTAGTCTAAATGCATTCCTTCCTGGTCCAGTACATGTAACTATGATAGTAAGAAGAGATGACAAAGTGCCAGCACCATAGTTGTGCTCATCACAAACATCTGCCCTTGGGATGGTTGGAGATGGTGAGCAGAGAAGGCAGGAGAGCTAGGACAGGAGATAGCTGAGCTTGATCTATTCCTCTGGTCCCCCTGGGCCCTTCGACATGTCCCTCAGAACCACTTTCAAGTTCTAGGGCCCTATACCCAAGAAATAAAAAGAAATAATGAAAGGCAATTATGAGAACAGCTTCACATAGATAAAGCCCTGGAAAAAGAAACCACATTTAAGATTGATAATGGGCAAAGTGCCCTGGGCATTTTAGGTCCCCTCATTTAACTCCGAGATGGAACTTGGCACTAATGAAGTGCTTGGGTGATAGGAAACAAAGAGGAAGCCAACGTCCCATCCCAGGTAAATGGATAAAAAAAGAACACAGTATTATATCATTTCATGATGAGTCAGGTTAACTGACTTGCCTGCCAAGATCACACAACAAATAAGGGAAACCCAGAATCAAAACACAGATCCACCTGCTTCCAAAACTATTTCCCTGGGCCACACAATGCTGTCCTCTCCAATGAGTATAAACAAGGAGCGTTAGTAATAGCACTCACCATACCATAGCATCCCAATGTATTTCAAAGAGCTTTCGCACATGTTCTCGCCAATGAGGTAGATAAGGATGACACAATCTCCATTTCATACCAAAACTTGAAATGATCAGGGCAAAGTCATCCTGCCACCGACTGCCAAGACCAGTGATACTTTCTCCTGACCTGATGATCATACTGGTAGTGAGAGTAGAACAAATTCTGAAAGAAGATACATCTGGACTAAGATTTGCAAACACAACCGATGTTTATTGTCTCAATGTAAGCAATACCAGTTGCTTACCAATAAAAGAAGTTTTTACTTTCTAATTGTTTCTTTTATTTTTATTTTCTAATTGTTTCCCATCAGACCATCTATCTTGTGACATTAGTAAAGCAAAAATTTTTAATTATGAGTTAGCCAGTCAAGTTGACACAATAAGCTCACATTGATCCCTCTCTGCTCCAAACACCACAGCAATGACAGCTAAATCATAAGAGAAAACAAAAGACACAGTCAGATGCCAAAGTAAAAAATAAACATTTCTGTGGACTTAAAGAGCTGATCTCTGGGGCCGGAAGCAGGAAGCTGTGGCAGGGAGTTTACCACCACAGCTGCAGTTGCAGCTACTCCAGATGTGGGAGGATTGCCTGAGTCCAGGAGGTCGAGGCTGCAGTGAGCTATGATCACACCATTCCATTTCAGCCTGGACAACAGAGCAAGACCCTGTCTCAAAAAATAAAGCGTGGAAATCAAAATTGTAAGTCAGCTCTCAAAATCAAAATTGAAATATATATTTACCCTAGACGAAATTAAAATTTTATAGCTCCATGTACCAAAGCCTTCATTTATGTTTAAAATATTCAAGGAGGTAAATGAATGTACAACTTCATTGAAAACAATTCAAAAGGCCGGGCATGGTGACTCACGCCTGTAATCCGAGTACTCTGGGATGCCGAGGTGGGCGGATCACCTGATGTTGGGAGTTCGAGACCAGCCTGACCAACATGGAGAAACCCAATCTCTACTAAAAATACATAATTAGCCGGGCATGGTGACGCATGCCTGTAATCCCAGGAGGCTGAGGCAGGAGAATCACTTGAACCCAGGAGGTAGAGGTTGTGGTGAGCTGAGATCACACCATTGAACTCCAGCCTGGGCAACTGGGCAGGTGGGGCAGCCAAGAGCGAAACTCCATCTCAAACAAACAAACAAACAAAAAATTCAAGAAATTATGTATCAAAAATAAGCAAATGTAAAACAAGAGGTGGATATGAAATCAAATAGAAATCCAAGAATTTTTTTGAAAACTTACTAGGTGAAATAAATTCTGGATTAGACACAAAGAGAGAATTAGTAAATTGCAGAGAGTTCTGAGGACCTCACCCAGAACATAGCATGGAGAGAAAACAAAACTAAAATATGGAAGAGCAATTAAGAGACATGGAGGAAGAACTATAAGGTTCCAACATTCACCAAGCAGGAATTCCAGAACAAGAGAATGTAGGGACTGGTGGGGAAAGACTATTCAGAAATATAAATGCTGAAAATCTTTAAGAACTGAAGATGTATATTATATTTTCAGTACTAAGCAAAAATATATGAAAATAAATCCACAACTAGACATATCACAATGAAATTGCAGAATACAAAGAATAAAAAGACAATTTTAGCTTCCAGAGTGCTATCGCTACTTTTATGTGCCAACTTTGCTGGACCAGGATACCTAGACATTTAGAAATTATTCTAGATGTTTCTGTGAGGGTGTTTTTAGATGATATTTACATTTAAATCAACTTTGAGCAAAGCAAATTGCTCTCCATAATATGGGTGGGGGCTCATCCAATCTGCTGAAGACCCGAACAGAACAAAGGGCTGACCTTCCCCAAGCAAGAGAGAATTCTGCCAGTAGGACTGCCTTCAGACTTCATTTGCAACATTGGCTATTCCTTGTTTACCACCAGACTACATTTGGATTTGAACTGCAACTCTTTCCTGATTCTCCAGTCTCCTCTATCAAATTTTAGACTTGCCAAGCCTCTGTGTTGCATGAGCTAATTCTTTACAATAAATATCTTTATACATATATGTGTATGTATGTGTATATACACCTGTGTATGTGTATGTACAACTGCATATATGTATGTATGTATACATACACACACACACATTATTTTATTGATTCTCTTTCTCGAGCAAACCCTAACTAACACACAGAGGGAAAGAAAGATAGCTTCTAAAGGAACAATAGTTAGGCTCACAGCAGACTTCTAAACAGGAAGTACAGATGTACAAAAAGTATGCAGAGAGAAAATTAACTGTCAACCTAGAACTTCATATCCAGCTAAACTATCTTTTGAGAGTGAGGACAAAATAAAGACATTATCTGGAATACAAAAACATACTCAGATTCTCATTACAAAACAAACAAAACAAAAAATTACTAAAGGATATATTTCAGCAAGAAAAAAAGTACTTCAAGGGAAAAAGAAACTATTGGCAGAGATATATACACACACACATATACACATAGTATATTAATATAAGTAATTAACTGCTGAACTATAAAAATAACTAACTTTGATATTTTAAAATTGAAGAAAAATAAAACTATAAATAGCAATTATAAGATTGTTAAAAGGAGTGTTCTGTGAGTAGGTAACATGTGAGAAATGACTGTTACTATTGGAAAGAAGCTAGAATTATTGAATAACTATAGAATTTGGTGGAAAATAGACAGTTAATTATGAGGGATAATACTTTAAAGGTAACTATCAATCTATAGCTTTCAAGCCAGAAGTGAGGTGGGGAAGAGGGGAGAAATATGAAAAACTATCAATCCAACAAAAGGCAGAGGAGGAAGAAAGAGAAAACAAAAGCATTGTAAGTAAAAATACCTAAATAAGGCAGCAGAACTGAAGAAATAAACTCATATACATTACTAATCACAAAGAAATCTAAATGGATTAAATCCACCTATTTAAAGACCAAAATTATTATACTGCATTTGCATTTTTAATCTAGGTATATGATGCTTAAAATAGACACACCTGGCCAAGCATGGTGGCTCACACCCGTAATCCCAGCATTTTGGGAGGCCAAGGCAGGCAGATCACTTGAGGTCAGGAGTTCGAGACCAGCCTGGCCAACATTTTGAAACCCCATCTCTACTAAAAATACAAAAACTAGCCAGATGTGGTGGCAGCACCTGTAATCCCAGCTACTAGGGAGGCTGAGGCAGGAGAATCGCTTGAATGCGGGAGGAGGAGGTTGCAGTGAGCCAAGATCATGCCACTGCACTTCAGACTGGGCAACAGAGTGAGATTCCATCTCAAAAAAAAAAAAATAGACACACCTAAAACCCACAAGAAAGACTGAAAATAATAAAATATAAATATATATCACATGCAAATATTAACCAAAATAAAACTCACAGAATATTGCATCAGATAATATGCAAAGCAAAATGTATTAATAGGGATGAAGAGGCATACTTTGTAATAATAAAGGAAAAAATTCACCTAGAGGATATAATAATTATTAATAATTATAAACTTGTATGTGACTAATAACACAGCCTCAAAATGATATAATTCATTACACACATTAAAAATATTAAAGCAAAACAAGTACAAATTACATAAAGCAAGAACAGAATTTAAAGCAGAAACTGACCAATCAACATAATGAGAGATCTTAACATATCAGAAAATTGATAGATAATGTAGGTCAAAATTTAATAAGAACATAAGATAACTGAATAACACAATTAACAATCTAATGAATATAAAAAGTCAACATTGTACCTGACAAATAAAGTTATCTGCAGATGTATTATAAGCCATTTATAAAGATTAATTGTGTTACAATGGAAAACTTAAATCACAAAAATTGATATCATTCAGATGACTCTGACTACACTGCCATTAAGTTATAAATGAGCAATAAAAATAGCCCACATGTTTGTAAACTTAAAAATATATATCTCAGTAATTTATGGTAAAAGAGGAAATCTCAGTGGAAATTATAAATATGTAGAACCAAACAATTATGAAATATCTCACATCAAAACTTTTGAGATGGGCCAGGCATGGTAGCTCACACTTGTAATCTCAGCACTTTGGGAGAGCTAATGGGGAAGGATTGTTTGGGTCCAGGAGTTTGAGACCAGCCTCAGCAACATAGTGAGACCTTGTCTGTACAGATTAAAAAAAAATTTTTTTTTAATTAGTCGGCATGGTGATGTGCACCTGTAATCCCAGCTACTTAGGAGGCTGAGGTGGGAAGATCACTTGAGCCCAAGAGGTGGAGGCTACAGTGAGCAATGATCACACCACTGGACTCTCACTTGGGTGACAGAGCAAGACCCTGTTGCTTAAAAGAAAAAAAAAAAAGTGTGAGATATAGTAAAGGATGTATTTAAAAGTAAATGTGTAACTTTATATAAATTTATTTTTAAATGAGAAAGATTGAGAATTAGTGAGTATTGCATTCAGCTTAAGAAGTCAGTAAGAAAATAAAAGAATAAACCTAAAGAAGGTGGAAGAATTGAGGCTGGATGTGGTGGCTCATGCCTGTAATCCCAGAACTTTGGGAGGCCAAGGTGGGTGGAAAACCTGAGGTCAGGAGTTCGAGGCCGTCCTGGCCAACGTGGCGAAACCCTGTCTCTACTAAAAATACAGAAATTAGATGGGTGTGGTGGCGGGCTCCTGTAATTCCAGCTACTCAGGAGGCTGAGGTAGGAGAATTGCTTGAACCCAGGAGACGGAGGTTGCAATGAGACGAGATGGCGCCACTGCACACCAGCCTGGGCAACAGAGCGAGACTCCATCTCAACAACAACAAAAAAAAAAGAAGGTGAAATAATCGGAAAGACAAGCAAGAATCCAGCAAGAATTGGAAAGGACATTCTTTTTTGCCTCTGCTACATTTCTGCAAAGCCATATTTTGCTTGCTATGGGGTAAGACTAGGTGGATTCAGGTGGAAATGAAATCAGTCAAACCTTGGTCATGAGGCTGTACCTCCAGGGCATAATAATGCAAACCCAACAGGCCCCCTTTTTTTTTTTTTTTTTTTTAAGGCAGTCAGTGTTTATTCAGACTGTGTGCTGAACACTTTGTTAAGATGTGTGGGTTAAAATGTACATAAAATGTATTACTTTAACCATTTTTAAGTGTATATTTCAGTGGCATTAAGTACATTCACATAGTTGTGCAACCATCATCACCATCCACTCCACAACTTTTTCATCTTCCCAAACTGAAATTCTGTACTCATTAAGCAATAATTCCCCAAATCCACCCTTTTCCCCGCCTCTGGCAACCACCGTTTTACTCTCTGTCTGTATGAATTTGATTACTCTAGACACTTCACGTAAGCGGAATCATATAGTATTTGTCTTTTCACATCTAGCTTATTTCACTTAGCATACTGTTCTGAGGGGGTTCATCCATGTTGTAGCATATGTCAGGAGTTCCCTTCTTTAAAGGCTAATATTCCATTGTGTGTATACACCACATTTTCTTTCTTCATTCATCCATCGATGGGCACTTGAGTTGTTTCTATCTTTTGGCTATTGTGAATAATGCTGTATGAACATGAGTGAATAATGCTGTATGAACATGAGTGAATAATGCCGTATGAACAAGTATCTCTTCAAGTCCCTGCTCGCAATTCCTTTAGGTATATACCCAGAGGCAGAATTGCTGGATCATACAGTAATTCTGTTTAATTTTTTGAGAAACCACTATACTGCTTTACGTAGAGACTGCACCATTTTACATTCCTACTAGCAGTGCACAGGAGTTCCAGTCTCTCCACATCCTCGCCTCCACTTGCTATTTTCTGGAATTTTCATAATGGCTATCCTAATGGGTGTGAGGTGGCATCTCATTGCAGTAGCAGGGACTTTATTAATACTAGACAGCACTGTAGGCACCCTCAGAGGTGGGCTTCCACTCCCACATTAGCAGTTCAGAGTTTATAACTCAATTTATGTTTTGAAAGAGACTGGAGAATAAAATGGAAATTAGGAAGATGAAGTTACATAATGCACTGCCTGAAATAAAAAGTTCTCTCCCATTAGGAAGAGTATTAGATTTAATGAATGCCCTAAGAATCTAATGTTACAGAATAACATGACATTTCTATACCCCAAAAGAAAAAAAACAGAAATTTTTATTTATTTTTTGGCTTCTTTGACCAAAGACCATCTTCAAAAGGAATATATATATATACACACCTATAAAATATATATACTGCTTTTGAAGATAGATACATACAAAACATATATATTCCTTTTGAAGATATATATATGCCATATATATTTGAAAACAAATAATGGCTAGTATTATACATAAATTAATATATATTTACATATATTTAATGTATTTATATATAATACTAGCCATAATATTTTTAAAATATATCAATAATTAGCCTGTATTGAGTTATCACTATATGCCAGGCACTGGATTAAATATGTTACATTTTCATTTAATCCTCCTAACAACATTTTGGGTTTTCTTTAACAAATGAGGCAGCTGGAGCCTAGGACTTAGAAAATTTGCCCAGGATAACATAGCTAATCACTGGCAAAGCTAAGATTTGAGCCATGGGCTGCCTGATTTGGAATTTTCCATTCTACAAGTCATATGACTTCAAGATGTTTTTTGTGCTGCTTCGATTTTCTTTCTAGTAAAACCTCAGTGCAAGCTCCACTTTGCTCACTAAGACAGCACCCACATGCTTCAGAAAACGGGAGCTTCCCTGAAGAGGGTCTTCATAAGCCATGCTGCAGTTCTCACATGAACTTGTTGCTTCCCAGTTATTGACAAAATTCTTCTCCCAGTGGGAACCATGCAGAGCACACACTCAACTGGTCCTCTTTGAACTGTGGCACACATTAAATGCTGAAGGCGCAAGATTGGATTGCCTTACAAACTCACCAGAAAATTGGGTAGGGTTTGTACCTCCAAAAATAAAGCTCCGAAACTTAAATGGAATAGCATATATCTGGTGATAAATAGCCAATTAATTTTTTATTATTTTTATACTTTAAGTTCTGGGATACATGTGCAAAACGTGCAGATTTGTTACATAGGTATACATGTGCCATGGTGGTTTGCTGCACCCATCAACCCATCATCTACATTAGGTATTTCTCCTAATGTTATCCCTCCCCTAACCCCCCACCTCTCAACAAGCTCTGGTGTGTGATGTTCCCCTCCCTGTGTCCATGTGTTCTCATTGTTCAACTCCCACTTATGAGTGAGAAAATGTGGTGTTTGGTTTTCTGTTCCTGTGTTAGTTTGCTGAGAATGATGGTTTCCAGCTTCATCCATGTCCCTGCAAAGGACATGAATTCATCCTTTTTTATGGCTTCATAATATTCCATGGTATATATGTGCCACATTTTCTTTATCTAGTCTATCATTGATGGGCATCTGGGTTGATTTCAAGTCTTTGATATTGCAAACAGTACCACAATAAACATACATGTGCATGTGTCTTTATGTAGTAGAATGATATATAATCCTTTGGGTATATAACCAGTAACGGGATTGCTGGGTCAAATGGCATTTCTGGTTCTAGATCCTTGAGGAATTGCTATACTATCTTCCACAATGGTTGGACAAATTTACACTCCCACCAACAGTGTAAAAGCGTTCCTATTTCTCCACATCCTCTCCAGCAGCTGTTGTTTCCTGACTTTTTAATGATCGCCATTCTAACTGGCATGAGATGGTATCTCATTGCGGTTTTGATTTGCATTTCTCTAATGACCAGTGATGATAAGCTTTTTTTCACACGTTTGTTGGCCACATAAATGTCTTCTTTTGAGAAGTGTCTGTTCATATCCTTCACCTACTTTTTGATGGGATTGTTTTTTCTTGTAAATTTAAGTTCTTTGTAGAGTTCGGATATTAGCCCTTTGTCAGATGGATAGATGGCAAAAATTTTCTCCCATTCTGTAGGTTGCCTGTTCACTGATGATAGTTTCTTTTGCTGTGCAGAACTCTTCAGTTTAATTAGATCACATTTGTCAATTTTTAGCCAATTGATCTTTAATTACAATGCAGAAGAGAAAAAAGCCCTACAAATGATCATGTAGAATTGTATCCCAGTTCTACAGGATCTGCATACCCAACCAAAAGTATGTTTCCCAACAAAGGGTATGTTTCTGCATACCCAACAAAGTTAGGTATGCAGGATGTATACTAGAAAATATAGCCTAGATGCCATTACAAAACATATATCTAGACCAAGTCTCAGTGAAGGCAAGACCTCCATTTCTCAGGGGCCTCATGGTCTCTGCTCCTCAATGCACACCTCTGCTCCCTTCTCAACTTTCTCACCTGCTTGCATATGGACCAGAAGTGGCTTCCCCAGCCCCCATATCCACAGATTTCTCCACCTAGCTGCAAAGACCACCACCAATGGGTTCAGTCTCTTTAGTGTCCTAGGAATGAATTCCCGTTGATCCAGCTCATCTTTCTTGAGAAAGACAACAAAAGTCCAAGGTCACTATCTTCAGGCCAACCAGGAAATCAAATGACCTTGAGTCAAGTATCCATCTGGTGTCCACTTAAATATATTAGGGAGGTGTTGGGGGTGGAGAGGGGTCATGTACATAGTTCTGTGGCTTTGGGTACCATCCCCAAAAAGGGGCTTAGTCCAGGACTGAAAGAGCCCCAGTGCAGAGATTATGGTGGCAAAGCGATAGCTTGGGAAACTTTTTCCTTAACAATGATTTTCACAATGATCATGCAAAGTATTTACATTTTATATGTATCTACATAATGTTCATCCACTAAAACTCCAATATCTCTAGGCTTAAGAGAGAAAATGCCTGCTTACATAAAGGGGAAGAAGCAAATATAAAAATGTATGACAACTCAAAGGAAATGACATATGAGGGAACTGGAAATGACTTTGGGTGACTTTGGAACTTATTCTAATGTGTTTGCTTATTCACATGCCTTTCAAGGTCAGGAAAAGAGGGCTTCTTTCTAAGTGGCACTAATTAATGCCTCCTTCCTCTAAGCCTCAGGCCACTTGGTTGATTTATATGCCTGTCCCATCCCAGTAAACTAGACATTTCTTGAAGGCAAAGGTCACATGTGATTCATCTTTGAATAATAACAATAACAGCAATTAACATTGTGCATGGGGTTAATCACTTTATATCTGCTATCTCACCTAATGCATATAACAACCCTATGCAATAGGCACTGTTATTATCACGACTTAAAGAGTAAGAACGCAAGGCTCAGAAGTTAAATAATGATCCCAAATCCCATAGCTAGGGAGTTACAGCACCTGCATTCAAGCCTGATAGGTCTACTATAGAGCCCAGCTTCCTAAACTCAATGCTATGTCCAAGACTAGGTCAGAAATGTTAGGTTCAAGAGATGAATGAATGGGTGAATGGGTGAATGGATGATGAATGGATGGATGGATGGATGGATGGATGGATGGATGGATGGATGGACAAATGAATGAATCTTTTAGGAAAACAAAACATGATCCACAAAGTGGATACTGTGGTGGTTGGTGAGCTAAGCATATTAAGGCATGTTCCTGAGTGAGGTCAAGGGCTTGGATTTTCTGTATTCCTGGTCTAGCTAAAACCTGCACCTCTAATAATAAATCCCCACCACAAGTCCTAAAAGCATAAGGGTCATATGAGAGGGAAAGAGAGACGAAGGGATGAAGGACAGATAGATGTGCGGTGAGTATTGATTCTGTTCTAGGTTTCACAAATCTGAATTTGTCTGATCAGCACAAATCCACCTTCAGAAATGGTGGAGGGTCAGAAGGATCATCTTCATATGAAAAAGACTCTCATTATGTTCTAGAGACCACAGGAGCTGAAAGGTTTTAGCACCTTCATCCACCTCTAAACATTTGCCCTTCACAACAACTTTAAAATCAAAAGGCTTTAAAAGAACGAAAGCCCTTTTGAACAGACTTCGTTCACACTTGCCTGTAACTCTCTTACTCCTTGTATCCAGTCAGGGTTCAGACAGGGAAGCAGAGTTCCAGGAGCTCATGGAACAGGGCTTTATTATAGGAATCTGACCTTGTAGTTGTGGGAGGAGCTGTGGGGGAGGCATGAAGGTCTGGATGGGGTGCTGGAGGTTCGGCAAGCACAAGCAGTCAGAGAGGCCAGGCACATTCAGCCACCACAGAACTGCAAAAAGAATCTGAGGAAAGGCTGTGTAGCTAATGTCCTGTGGGTCTGCAGCCAAGCATCTGGTGGCAGGCCCTTGGGCAAAGCCAAAGAGTAAAGAGAAGTTAAACTCTCTCAGGCACCTCTGCAACCATCCATCACTGCACCTGACAGCCAAGAAACCCCAAAGATAAATGGCCACCATGTTTCTTCAGGCTTCCCGGTCTGTGTGTGTTCCCCTTTTGGCCAGCTCTAACTCGGAAGCATAAAGGGAAGGGGACGCTGGGAAATGTAGTTCTCAGCTTAACCAAGTTGACCCAGCACAGTCCACCAGCCTCCTTTAATTAAATATAGAATACTTAAAGTGATTATTCACATCTTTGGGGAGACTGCACATTTTAATCATAATTACATGATAAATATTTCATGGTATATATCTTTGTCATATAATTAGGAGTAAAATATGTAATCTCAAAAAGATACTAAATAATTCAAATGGCTGAGGATGTGATTAAAATCATGACTGAGATATGGTCAGAAGGTAACTCAAGGTCTTCAAGCATGATCTCCCAAGCCACATGTCTCCTAACAACTAGCCCAAAGCCATTATCACTACCCTACATTCTCTTATGAAGTCTTATTTCAGAATGGAAATTTCAAGAACAAACTCACAATATTTTCCCATCTTCCTCCCTCCAAAATTACTAGACTTGAAAAATCTATACAGTATCCCAATAACCACCTGATTAATATGCAATTTTAACACCTGGTGGTGTCCCCAAGTACCTATTATCTTCTGAAACTCCGTGTTCAGATAAACCTGAGCTAGGCCTACAAGTGAGGATAAGCGCATGTCCTAAGCTGCTGCCTGGAAGATTCCCTCCACAATACGTGTGTTTCAAGGTTTCACTGCACTGTAAGTAAAATGGGCCATGTCACCATGCCTTCAAAAGACACAATTCCTTCATGGCATATGCATGCTAGATCAGATCCAACTCTTGGGCTTATGGGCATGCCAACAGGCTCATTTATCCATTGCCACCCACCACCACCTGGACCAAATGGCATAATGAAGTAGCAAACAACTATTTCAAAACCCCACCAGCCACATTTTCCTAAGTCAAACTGTGCACAAATGCCTTTTACTGTTTATTGATTGAAGGAAAGAAGGAAGGGAGACACGAAGAAAGAAGTGAGAGAGAAACAGAGCAAAAAGAGAAGACATCATATGCCCTGAATTACAGACCTTCATGATTACCTGTAAGCAGTGGTCAAGAGAAGACCTTCAATGGCATGCCACTGTAACATTCAGCCTGGCACAGGCTTCTAATCCCTGAAGGTTATGAGGCTCTTGTGAAAGACTCCTATTTTTTCCAGCAAGCAGTTGGCAGTGATGGATGACTCCATTAGAACAGCCATGACTCCATGTTTTCTCAGAGGCCCTCAGCATCCAGTTAAGAGGCTGAGCCTTAAGAAGCTTTTTAGATATCAATTCCTGGATGTCCAAAGGGTTGAGAGAACCACATTCAGCAGGTTTCAAAATAGCTCAGAGGAGGCCTGTTTCAAACTGATTTCTTCAGTTTCCAATTCCTGACCTTTATCTCTATTTCTGGAGAGCTAATAAAAATAAAGATTAATCCTTGTCTCACAAAAGCAATGACAATTCCACCCACAAATCTTATCGGCTCATACTCTGGCACAGCTGTCAATCTGCCCAGCAAGTCCTCTTCCTTCTCTTACCAGGTTCTCCTGAGTTGTCCAAAAGCAGGACAAGCATATCTGTCCTCGTAATTCCAAATCAATAACTAGATGCTTATAGCAACAGGTATTAAAAACAACTTCCCTTAATCTTATTTTTTCTTCTCATCCATTTTACTAAGCTCTAATCAGGGAGAAGCCAGTTTAGATTAAAAAGATGAAATTGATCAGGAATGTTGGCCAAAGAAATCTAAACACGGCCCAAAAGAGAAACCTTTTTCCTGAGTTCTATTTATTTTGGAGTCAAAAGTGAATAAGAAAACCTTTGCTAAAGTTTTGACTAGTGGCCAAATAAAATTTTGTCTTGACTCAATTAAAAGTTCAAATTTAAATTTTGCATTACTCCAATTATTTCCCAGTTCATCCACATAAGCTAGTTTCCCTGCATGTTTCCATAGGGTTATTCTGAATGGGAGGTCTTGGGTAAATCAAACTGATTTATTGTTTTCAGCCAAAAAGTGTTTTCTTAGAAATATTAAATGTGTCCAACCTCAGTAATGCAGACAGCTAGTCAAGTGCTTCCATGCAGAGGTCTTGTTCAATATGCAGGTCAAATATCACAACTATTATTAACAATGTGTTAAAATCTATAAAGAATTCACAATTTAGGAGTTAGGATATCCTCTGTAATCTCATTTGATTTTTTTCCTATCATGTCAATTTATCATATTCTGTGTCAGTGGAGTCCAAATAAATGCAATTGATCTAACTTTTAAATAGCTTTAGAGTTGAGTCAAAAGCAAAACCCTGGGCCGGGCGCCGTGGCTCATGCCTGTAATCCCAGCACATTGGGAGGCTGAGGTGGGTGGATCACGAGATCAGAAGATCGAGACCAGCCTGGCTAACACGGTGAAACCCTGTCTCTACTTAAAATGCAAAAAGTTAGCCGGGCGTGATGGCAGGCGCTTATAGTCCCAGCTACTCAGGAGGCTGAGGTAGGAGAATAGCAAGAACCTGGGAGGCGGAGCTTGCAGTGAGCCGAGATCGTGCCACTGCACTCCAGCCTGGGCGACAGAGCAAGACTCTGTCTCAAAAATAAATAAATAAATAAATAAACAAACAAACAAAGCAAAACCCTGGGTAATGGTTGGCAACACAAGTACAGGATGTTTGGAGATAGCATGTCCTATTGCAAAGTTAAGCAATGCAAAGGTGAATTCTACATTCTAACAGTACACAATTAACAATATATATTCTACTAGTATAACTAAAGGGACCAGAAAGCCAAGCTACCAAGTAACAAGCTCTCAACAAACAATGCCCATTCTAGACGTCTACTAGCAACTGAGGTCAATGTTCACCTGATGAACACGAGCAACAAAAGGTATTGTGTTGAGAAGCTTATTGGTATACTTGTCCTCTGTTTCCATGATCACCTTTATGCTAGAGTCACATATGGAAAGCTGTGTTTCTCCACATCACCAGCAATTTTGATGAACTAACTGTGAACCCAGCAAGAGAGTTGCTTCTATATCCAAAGCTTGATGAAGGCATACATTGCTACTATTCCGTGCAAGGGTATTTCTTTACCTGGAGAATGCTAATAACTGAATGCCATGTTAGCCTGTGAAATGATGAAGGAACTGAGGGATTTTTTGTCAGACAATCCAGTAAGAATGTTAGGTCTTAGCAGCTGAGGAGGGTAATATAACACAGAAGACAAATTGTCTGGGCTCTTTAAGAATACATGGCTGGTGCTAAGAAAATCTTCAAGAGCCAAGTATTTTGAGAATTATAAAGTGATGTTATAACAAGGTCAGGAGTCTAGGTACATAGGTTTTAAATTACTGCAATAGCCTATAACAGAGTCCTATAAAGGGGATGAAAGGTACTTCGTTACAACATTGGAAAAGCAAACTTAGGTGCTTCTGAGACCAGTAGGTATAATTTGTATGGCTTCTTCAGGTTTGTGTTAACTGCACAGAGTTGGCTAATATGGTCAGAGGTGAAAGAATATTTCTTGCAAAATTAGTTAATCAAGTAAACCATTGGAAATGAACCTTCAATTACTGAAATGTGACACCTGCTAAAATAAAGCTCAGTAAAACATTTCATTTTCCTTTTTTCTACTCAAGTCAGGTGATTTGGAAAGTTATACCAGTGGTGTATTTAAGGAAAGCAAAACAACAAAATAAAACCAATTGCTTTTCATTTAAAATAAGTCTGAAGACCATTTGCCAAATCATGAGTTATATTAAATGGGCTGGCCAACTCACGTCATGTTCTCCCAATTACAGCCCTCTATAAATCACAGTACAGTCTAGTTTTTACCTTCCAATTTTTTTTCATCAGGACACAAAATGATTCCCAACTAAGTGCCCTACAACCACCCCAGGACAAGTTCCGTGGGCATCCTTCGAAAATGAAAGCACCGTTACAACACACCACTGATCAAGGGGAAAGTGCCTTTGTACTCAATGGTCCAATTGGTATTTGCAGCCACTGGCACAGCAGCTTTCTTTCATTTCTCTTAGTGCTAGTTCCAAAGGCAACATACGGGTGCCATTCTGAAAGGAAACTGCTGTAACTAGTCTTAATAGCATAAATCAGTACTTTCCCAAGTGAAAGATGGGCTACCCAGAGACATTTCAAAGACTGAGGTGGGGAAGTCAAAGGAGAGAAGAACCATGAAACTAGCGCTGTGTTTGCTCCCCAGATGTCAACACAGATGTTGTTTTTAATCCACCTCATCTATTGAATACTAACACGCTCACATAGTTTCCTGAGGAAAAGAGCAACTTCTGTGGGATTCTACAGTTTTCACCAAGTCAGAGACAAATGCCATTCCACCACAAAAATGGCGGCTGACCTCAAATGAGGGCGCGCTCAGCTCCGCCACTCCCCTGCCCAACCTCGCTGCTGCTAAGTTGTTTCCTGGTCAGTGATGGACTGTAGCTTTGTCCCTTTCCCTTTCCTATATCTTATTAACCACACTGGATGTTAAATGGGGGTGGGCTTATTCTGGGATAGAAACGGTTACCAGTTACCATTTCTACAAACTTGCAAAAACGCAAAGCCCGTATTTTATATGGCTACTGCATAAGCAAAAAAAAAAGCAATAAATGGGTACAACACTGAAGAAAAGTGGAAAATGGAAATGGGGCAAGGGAGGGGTACAAATGAGGCTTCAAGCATTTGAAAAACTTTATTTTAAAATGAAGAGATAAAATACGGAAAAACATTAAACATTGTAAAATCTGGACAGTGGGTTTACGGGTATGATCCCGAGTTTTTCTGAATGTTTAAAATAGTTCACCAACATTTTAACAGAAAAAAATACTGGCATATTTAAGAACTAGAAATCCCATAGATATCTGAGAACTACATTAACTTATGAAAAAGAAAAAAGAATCTAAAACGTCAGCTAATAATTATATCTGAGAGGGAAGTGTTAAATATTTTTCATCCAAAGAGAGCAGATATTTTCTACTCACTGTGTCAGGCACACTCTGATAAATATTTAACATACTTGTTCATAACTCCACGATCTAGGTATTCTCTTCATTTTACAGATGAGGAAACAACGACTCAGAAATTTTTTTTTTTAGATTAAGACAAGGTTGACATCTGGGGAGCAAACACAGTGTTAGTTTCATGATTCTTCTCTCCTTTGACTTCCCCACCTCAGTCTTTGAAATATCTCTGGGTAGCCCATCTTTCACTTGGAAAAGCACTGATTTATGCTATTAAGACTAATTACAGCAGTTTCCTTTCAGCAGACAAGGTCTTGCTGTGTTACCTAGGCTGGAGTGCAGTAGTGCAACTTCAGCTCACTGCAACCTCAACTTCCCAGGCTCAGGTTATCCTCCTGCCTCAGCCTCCAGAGTAGCTATGAACTACAGGCATGCACTACCACATCCAGCTAATTTTTGTATCTTTTCTAGAGATGGGTTTCGCCATATTGCCCAGGCTCACAAATTAACCTAGCTAGTGGCCCCCTAAATAGGCAGTAAAGTCAGGATTCAAAGCCAGGTTCAAAGGTTGGACTCTAAGATTCACGCTGTCACATCACACTGCCTGACCTGTTAAACTAGCAGATTCAATTCTGGATGAGTGACAGGCCCTTCAAGTGAGTGGGCTCAAAGATTTGACAAGATGCTAGGCTCCCTTATTTTTAAAGTATAACCAGAAGGCTCTCGAACAGGGAATTTCTACCCACACTGCTTTTCCTAGTGCTCAGACTGTCACAGTGCCTGCATTAGCCACTTTGCTGATCTTAGACTTCAAGCAGTCACCAAACTTAACTAAGTCCCTTACTACCAGGGCAGTGGCTGTGAGGACCAAAGGTTGGCCAAGTTCTTGAAAACAAAATGTGGGCACACTGTGGTATCACAGCGGCTGTCAGTGTTTTGAACCCCAGAACTTAGCAGGGGCTGGCACATCGCAGGCACCAAATAGTTGTTCAAATAATCAAATACTAACTAGGTGGCCCTTAAAACTAAGGTAAAAAATAAATCATGGGCAAAATTTCATATTAAGTGCATGAAGCAAGATATTTATGTAACATGATCCAAATTTTGTAAACATTATATATACTAACTGGCCCCCACTTGCTCAGGAACATCTTAGCCATAGGTACCTAAGTAGGCACCTGCAGCCCCTCACTCTGCAACAGCCAACAGAGGGAAAGTCCGTGCAAGGCTCACTCACAACTATCACCAGCCACAGGGAGCACCTGCCCACATGATACCTGGGGGTACAAATTTGAAGTTGCCATTTTCCCTCCATGTCACAGAATTCCTAATGGCCAGAATCCTGTTGTTAGTCATAGCCACAAGCTCTTTTGTATACAGGCTTCAGATGCTCTAGGGCAGGGGTGTCCAATCTTTTGGCTTTCCTGGTCCACATTGGAAGAATTGTCTTGGGCTACACATAAAATACACTAACAATAGCTGATGAGCTGAAAAAACAACAAAAAAGTCACAGGCGGGTGTAGTTGCTCGTGCCTGTAATCCCAGCACTTTAGGAGACCAAGGAGGGCAGATCACCTGAGGTCAGGAGTTCGAGACCAACCTGGTCAACATGGTGAAACCCTGTCTCTACTAAAAAAAAATACAAAAATCAGCTGGGCATGATGGTGGGTGCCTGTAATCCCAGCAACTTGGGTGGCTGAGGCAGGAGAATCGCTTGAACCCGAGAGGCGGAGCTTGCAGTGAGCGGAGATCATGCCACTTGCACTCCAGCCTGGGCGACAGAACAAGACTGTTTCAAAAAAAAAAAAAATCGCAAAAAATCTCGTATTTTACAAAAGTTTATGGATTTGTTTTGGGTCACCTTCAAAGTCATCCTGGGCAGCATGTGGCCTATGGACAACAAATTGGACAAGCTTGCTCTAGGGGATGACTTCTAAGTATAGCTACGGGCATCCCCCTCAAAGTGGACACCATGCAGGCTATGTGGCTTGTACAAGTCACACCATCCCAAATAACATCTTTAAATTTGTCTACCCAGGCATTTCACATGATGTGGCTAACAAAAACTTTTACTGTTAGAGAAATATACAGAAAATCCTGAAGGATGGATATATACCAAAAATGTTAAAAGTAGCTACCTCCTCTGAGATGAGTAAGTTCTGGAGCCCTGACATACAGTGTGGTGGCTATCATTAGTAATAATGTATCGTATACTTGAAATTTGCTGAGATTATGTCATAAGTATTCTCACCACATAAAAATATTACATAAATTTGTAAATGTAACTTGTCAACTTGTAAATTTGTTTAACTCAATTTAACAAAGTGATGGAGATGTTTATTAGCCTGGTTGTGGTAATCATCATTTCACAATGTATACATGTATCAAAACACACATTGTATACCTTAAATATATACAATTTTCATCAAATACCTCTCTGAAGCTGGAAAGGAATTTTTAAGTTATAGGATTATGACAGTACGTTTCATTTTTTGCATGTTATCTGAATTTCTCTACAGTAAATATATCACTTCTAAGAGACTTACTAAATGCTTAATGAACAAAGTCAAAGGTCACCTGTCTAATGCACTGGACAAGATGTCTATACTCCAAAATTATATTTCAAATTATTTTAAAAGGAGTCTATATAATTTAGCAATATCAAAGTGGTCCAACAGGCATGTACCAGAGCATACAAAAAGATGTGGTCCTGCTCTTGCTGTAAGTAGGAAAGCAAGATGTATGCATACAAAAATGTTTAAATGCCAGGCAATGTGAGTAACTACTGCTAAAGGTATACAAGCGGGAGGTGTTTCATACATGTTTTGAGAAAGGGCATACTTATTTGTGAGCTGCAACAAGGAAGAAGGGCTTCATGGAAAAGGGGGTTTTGAACAGGACTTTGCAGGATTCAAATCAAATCCTGAAAGAGCAATTCAGAAAGAGAATGCCCCTGGGCAAACTGAGATTTGGGAATCAACACAAGCGTCAGGGAGGCCGAGACGGGTGGATCACGAGGTCAGGAGATCAAGACCATCCTGGCTAACACGGTGAAACCCCGCCTCTACTAAAAAATACAAAAAAACTAGCCGGGCGAGGTGGCGGGCGCCTGTAGTCCCAGCTACTCAGGAGGCTGAGGCAGGAGAATGGTGTGGACCCGGGAGGCGGAGCTTGCAGTGAGCTGAGATCCGGCCACTGCACTCCAGCCTGGGCTACAGAGCGAGACTCCGTCTTAAAAAAAAAAAAAAAAAAAAGAAAGTAACCTGGCTCTCAGCTAACAGAAGAACCCCCGTGTTTTCTGCGGGAGTGGTAAAAGGTAAAATGATTGTGGGAACAAGACCAGAAAAAGTAGAACCAACCGGCTCAAACGAATTTGGGGAAAACTGAGTTAAACAAATTTATAAGGATTCGTTGTAGTGATCTAAGCTCTCAGTAGGCTAATGTGCGTTGAGTCGCCACTGAGGGAAGGAAGCTAGAGTTATTAGGGTATAGAAAATACCTCTGGCAAAGCAGGAGTTTAACAGATAATGGAGGAAAAACAATGAAGGGTCTGAATGCCAACGCTAAACTGGGCATTCTGGCCTTGGTCCCTCTAACAAGGCCTGGATTTCCCACAGAACAAAGGCTAACCTGCTAATATACCTTTAAGTTTTTACACAACAGAACTCAGAACCAGATACTGCTATCACTTTAACATTCCCACCCCACACGCTTATTTATATTCCCAACAAGGGTTAGTTAGTCCCATCTTCTGAGAGCACCTTACAGTCCGCGGCCCCTTCCTGATGATCTGGAAGCCTGGGAAGCAGCACACCTCCTTATGAAATCGCTGAAGGGCGACTATGAGCAACAGGAAGCAGTGGAGGATTCCAAGTATGACACAAGAATACAGTTTTTAAAAATCTTCTAGAAAATTTTTAGAAATCTGATCGAGCAGTTTTTCCAAATTGCAGGTGACAGGCATTTGTTGTAAAACCAATTCAAGGTACCATAACCAGGATTTCTTAAAAAACAAAGAAAAAAAATGTACACATGCACCAGATACATCACATGCAGGAAGGGCAAGTCGTGTTTCAGGACCCTTCTGTCTGTCATGCATACTATACTGACCTCTGTGTTCTGAACTGTAGTTCAAAATGTATTTCTTACTTGGGTCACAACTACAATGTTCAAAAGTCACTGCTCTATTAGATGGAGGGCTTAAGGCAGAAACTGGAGGCTGCCACATTCACCCAGAAGGCCATGGGATGGTAGCAGTGAGAAGAAAAGATAAACAGAAGAGACACTTAAAGAATGTGGGTAAGAGAAACCAATGAGGCCAAGGTAACTACATCTGGGTAATTTGGGGAGAAGGTAGCTATAACCATAAACAAGCAAACCGTGAAGAGCTGGTTAAGGGGTATGTAGAGATGGAGGGAGGTACATTTGATATCCAGAGACAAGAGGACATCCACATGGAACCATAAAATAAGCCCTCCCTCAGCACCTCAAAAACAAGTCCACATTACTTTAATTTGGTTACCTGTAACAATACTATATTATTTCTTTCACGTATACAATGTTTTAAACTTACGGTCTGTCCTCAACCAAGTGGTCAGGGACTTTTAGAAGCACATAATCACACGAAAGAACTAATATCATTAGTTAGTCCCTGGCTATTACATTATTTACCATCCCAAGGGCTTCACTGTGATTTGGTATTTGATGGCTAAGTACAGAAGGGTCTGTCATTTGGCTGTGTGTGGACTATGACTACATCAACACAGGGATGTACAAGCTACCTGAGCACCACTGCACCGGCACTAGTAGGAGAGCACTGAGCCAAAAGGTCCCCAGCGGCTGCCACATAGTCTCTGCCCATCCTGAGTGAAGCTGTACACTTGGCTCAAAGGCCCTGCTGATCCACCGAGAGGGCACAAGGGGGCATGAGGGAAATGGCTGAACTCCAACAAATCACTTTATGCAGGACTGAATCCCCAACACACATCAGAGGAGACAATTAAACGAGGCAGAGTGGACTTAAAGGTAAAATGTCATCCCCCAACATGCCTGTGATGACGAGTTTTGCTTTACACAAGCCTTTTTAAGTAAATTATATTAATTACCAACATTCAAAAACATCCAACATTCAAGGGTTCTGAATCTCGTTTATTAGATAGCACAGAAATAACAGGTCTAGATTATATTACAAAAAGAGCTCAAACTGTTCAGATACAGCAACTGGGCTTGCTAGGAGACAGAAGGGGGAATTCTTCAGACTACTGTACAGGGACACAAAGACTCCTCATCCTAAACAAAGTATTAAGGTACATAGACAAGTTTCTTGTAAAACAGAAAACAGAGAAATCCACAGTAACTCTAACACATCCCTTAAGGAATAAGCATGTATTTGTAGGAAGCAAACAAAGCTTTCCATAGAGAAACCACTTTCACAGGATGATTAGGTGGACCTGCAATGAAGAAAATACATTTCAACAGATGGGTTCAGACTTACACCAAGTTTTCACTGAAATACTTTAAAAAAAAGACCCTTCTCTGTATCAGAAGAATTTTTAAAAAATACATCATGAATAAAATAAATGTCAGAAAAGGTCCAAGTCCTATTCAGAGACATACATTTGCAAATTAATATAAATTTTAAAGTTTGACAACAAAAATATCATTTGGAACTACCTAGAATAGGCCAAGCTAAGTTCGTGTTCTGCTTTAGTGCATTACATTGAAATGAATCTCATTCTCACTATAATTTTTTTCTTTTTAACCTTAATCACGAGCGGCTGGTCAACTGAAATGGACATGAGAACTATATAAATGTCAGAGAAATATGTAAACCTCATTAATGTTTCCAAAAATTCATTTAGGGATAGAAACAGGTCCAAATAGATGCCTGTCTAAATGCACTGCAATTACGTTACAATTATTTTTCCAAATACACAGATATGCTCTGTCTTTTCTCAGCTCATTACTGACTCAAACAATTTGCCCTTCTGGGATCAATTGTTTGCTAATAAATAATTGTTTACAGTCACAAAATTATATTAGGAGGTTTTCTTATTAGTTTTCCTTCTGCACCCTAATAAGATTGAAAACTAGCTGATTCCCAAGAGTCTAACCTTAACCTCGCTTTGTTTAACAGCCCAGGAAATGATGAACCATCTGCTTCAGAAAATAATGGACGGCCAAGAGGAAATATTGTTTAATTGTAGATTAACCTCCTCATGAAGCAGTCTGAAGCAGCTTTAGAATTAGCAACTATAACCAGCAAAAGAAACAAATGGCTCATGAGCGTTTTCCTCTACCATTTAAGGTCCAGAAAGAATGCAAAGGGATTTTGATTACATTTATTTACAAACATTTATTTCCACAGTGGAAACAAAAAATCATCAAGGTCAAAACTGATTCTCAAAACTGCAGTCACTGCCCTCCAATTTTGTTTGCCCAAATACCTTTAATGCAGCAAACCATCAAACCATCTCATGCACTTAAGAAAGTGTTTATTTAAAAAAAAAAAATTCAAAAACCTCTTTTCCATTATTTTCAGGTTGTTATAATATTAAAATTAGCATTTTCCCTGGTTTCTTTAATAGTAATAAATCCACCATTGGGGAGTACGAATTGTTTTATTATCATCAACATGGCACTTAAGTAAATGAAATCTTGTCAAGTACATGGTGACCTACAAGTTCAAAAGAAAAAAAGAACAGCATGAGATCAAAATGGCCAGCCAGGACAGGAGATACAAAAGTGACAGATTAAATGCAAACACAGCCCTTTATCCAACAGGCTTCACATGCTAAGACTTTTCTAAAGTCAAACCTATAAAAGCATATCTGATATGGAATATTTAATACTCTGCCCCCTCTCAGAGGCTCAACCAATCAGCAAAGGTACCACACCCAATTTAACTCAGCAAAGTATAAGAATCCTGAAAACATTCAGTTATTCCACAAATATGTATCAAGAACTTCCTTTAAGGGCCTGGGGAGAGGGGACAGGGAACTGGGCAAACACACTTGGGGTAGATATTTTATAGTTTAACACATGCCAAAGTATCAGATTTCCCTTAAGCCTGGTGGAGGTAATTAAATAAAAAGCTTTGCCCTGTTGGTATCAAAAAATGTAAATGACTCTTCTCAGTCAACAGTTACAACCAAGAACCAAAGACGTCTACGAAAATTTCAAAACTAAGGAAATTTGCAATTCCAGGCAAGGCCATATTACTCTGGGTTTCCAATAAGACCTGAAGGTCACTTACTTTGTGTTAATATTAAAGAAACAACCTCTGTGGAGAGGAAAGATTTTTGGCAGTTCAAATTCTTAAACATCTTAAATAGAATTTACTAAAATAAATTATTCTTGAATTCCTCAACTTAATTTTGAAGCAATGAGCTGGTAATAACTCCAGAGATTCAAATAATAGAGCCTATTCAAGAAGAATGAGAGTTTGACATTCTTCTGTACAAAACAACTAGGCACAATTTTATCCATCAGACGTCTATCAACCTACGGATATTGAAAGCTTGGGAGAACATGATAACATCAACTCCAACCCTACAGTCAGCTGTAATATCGAGCAGGCATCAACAATGCTATTCATGAATTTAGAAAAATTAATAAATCCTGGGTTGAATGCAAGAAAAGGCTCAAATACAGGTGAAGCATACTCACTTGGGTTTTGTTTCTGCATCTGTCACTTGGCGAATGAAGATACCATCTTCAGGATGTTCCGTGTCATCCATTTCATACATATATGATGATGCTATTGCAAGTGTAGTCCCATCATTACTGAAGGCAAGTGATGCGATGCTCGTGGGGTACCGATGGAATTGGCACAGTCGCTTTTTGTTAAATGGATCCCAAATATTTACAAAGCCATCAGAACCACCTGGAAGTAATTTCAAAATAGTTAAAATGGCTCTTAACACCAGACACAGAAATAACTATTATCTTAACAGTTAATTTTTAAGGTCATGAAAATTACATTTCCATAAAGCATTGTATAGATTTTTTCTCACTAAATACCATAAAAAGCAAGCACCAAATAATATAATAATTAAATATAGGTCAGCATGCCATACTTTACCTGTGGCAAATGTATTGTGGATATTGTGAAAAGAAATGGCATTGACTGGGTAAATCTGCTCAATATTATTTTCTTTTAGTCTGTGACATTTGAAGGCATACTTCTTCTTCTGTACCTCAGGGCTTGGGTCCAAATACTCAACTGCCACTCGGCCTTCAATAGAGCTTAATACATAACCCTGCCAAGAGAGAACCAGAGGGAAAAAATGGTAAATTCCAGCTTCCAAAAACAAGGTGCTAATTCCCAAATTCAACCCACACTAAAGAGTGATTATTTCAGAAATGAGAAGTACAGCAGGCTTTAATGAAGCGTTTAGGCTGTACTAACATAGTTACGATGACTTTAAAAAGAAAATAAGACTGGCATCACTTGCTTTCCTCATAGGTACCAGGGCCTTGCACATTACAATAAAAAATGTCTAGTTATTTCATCAAACCTAAACAAAATTTAAAGTGTTTTAGTGTCGCTTATTTGTTGTCCTGTTGTCCTGCCCAGCAGACTCAAATTTGTTCCCTCAGTTAAAATATATTCTTCTATGTTCTGTGCCTCTTCATCATGAACAACTGTTAAGAATTGTGTTTCCTTCATTGGGGGTATCAATAATCCAAATAAACTGGAACACCAGTCTTCCATCTCAGTCATGCTACTTCTTACATTTAGTACAGTAAGTCAGGTTTGCACAAGGACTTTCAGGGACATTCAAAAGTGGTTTACAATTTCAAACGTTTTCTCATCTTTCCTTGAAATGACAATATCTTAAAAAATAAGAGAGAACACACCAAATACAAAATCTATGATTTTTTAATCCTTCAAGGTATGAAAAAGATTTATTCCTGAAAACTGTTTATGAAGAAATAGGTCAGTCAGTAAAATCCGACTTTTTAACTGCCATTACAAAGTAGAAATAATCTTATAGAAAATATTAGATATAATGGCATTAAAATAATGTTCACAATGTAAGCATATTTTAATCACATATTTAAATCTCTAAAGTTTCACATAACTGCAATTCTTTATCTTCAATGGAAACTTCCAATTTCCTAAAAAAAGGAACTGTGATCACCATTTGAGGTACTGGCCTTTGCAGGTTAAAAAGCCAAGAGAATAACATACCTGCTTCAAGTTCTACAACCACCAAAGGACAGCCATAAGATACCAAAGACACCTTCTATTTTTAATGACTTTTCCTCTTGCAAAATTTCTATTGCAACTGACCACACCACCATCTCCTCTTAAAACTTTAAGGACCTGAGGGAGGAGGGAGATCACTAACAAACAGGCTAATCTTATTTAGCGATGGAAGGGCACCCTGTACATCCATCATAAGAGGGGCCCTGCCTCTGTAACCTCAGTTGAGTTTAAGAAAAAAAAAAAAACAAAGTTCTATTGTCAAACTGGGGAAAGAACTCTATAAGCATTAGGGTTACAAAAAGGCAAAAAGAAAACAGCAAATTCCATAAGCTTAAAATCCAGATACAAATTTCAATTCAGCATTTTGTAAACTGAAATATCTGCAAAGCCCTCTTTGATTCTGTATACCTATGAAGCATCCTGGACCAGGATCAACAAAAGATCAGAAGACTTCCTCTATTCACACCACTTCCTGAGCACATTACTTGGTCTCTCTGAACATCAAGGTCGTCTCTAAAATGGGGGTTAACGCACTTCCTTTTAACACATGGCTGTCAAAAATATCAAGGAATACACCTAACAGCAAATCCTAAATCACTACTGGAAAAAAAAAAAAGAAGGCTTTAGGGGATAGTGGCCAAATCATTATAATATAAGATCATATTATTTTCAAATTCCAGAAAGAAGAGGGAGTATAGTTCAGTACCTGCTTGTTTGGAAACGCTCGTATGCAGCGAGTCTGGTATTTCAGGCTGGACTCCCTGCGCTGCTGCACATAACCCATGTTCCGTAAGTCCCACACCAACACTCTGCGGCCTGCTGTTCCCACAATCAGCCGGTCTCCAGAGACTGAGAGGGTATATACCTTTTAAGAAAGACCAAAACTTGCTAAAAATCACCTACTTGCCTAAAAATGGCATTTTGCCCCAAAATAAAGTCCATCTGATCATAAAACCATAAAAAATTAGCTGACTGAATTCCCCAATCACAAGTAACAATTTTAGATACTGCAATTATTTAAACCAAGTTTGCACAAAATAGCACACCCATGATGCTCTTCATACTTCACCAAGCATCATATAATGTACATTCTAAGTAATTCTGTAAAGGAGCTTTTGAAGTCTTAATTCTCTCCATTACTAAAACAAATTAAACTATTTTTCCCAGCCTTCATGTTTCATTTAGAGACAACATAAAAGTGTAAAAAAAATTCAAGGAGGAGATAATAAAGCCATAAAATAATTCAAGGTAGAGTTTAATGGGTTTCTGGCTTTTCATAAAACAATCATTTTCAAAATTATTTTTCTATAATCACCTTTTAGAATATTTCATTTTGCAACTCTAAAAATCTTGATTTTTTTTTCCCCCAGTTGTTACATGGAATAAATAGGCCTTTCCAGGAAGAGTGAGGGAGCCACCACTAATTAGATGTTTAGTAGCCTTTGGTGGCATATAAACTCAAAATTAAAAGACAAGACAGTGGTCTGACACAAATACAACAAAGTAATTCTTGTGCCCTGACGTAATACTACACATTCAAGACAGAAGTTCAACATTAGGGAAAATTTTTAAAAGTAGTGTATCCCCTCTTTTTCTCCTCATAATGCCTTTCTTCAATATTAAACTTTCCACAAAAATTCCTTTATAATAAATCATAGAATTTCCTACAAGCGAACATTTAGTGGTTTATTTGTAAATATAATGTTACTTGGAAACAAAACAGAGGTAGCCAACTCATTAAAAAGGTGGCAAAAAAAAATATTCTCCTGATCATGTTCAGTCACTTTTTAAAAATCTAGACTTGCGATTCACAACTGTGCTCTATTATTTTCAATTAATAAGGAACTCTAATCTGACTTAGCATTTTCAAACCTGAAGAACTGCCATAAAAAAATGTAGAGGCCCCATGGCAAGGTAAGATGTCTATGCAACATTCAATACTTAAGCCATATGTTGTTAATAATCACTAGTATGTTAACCACATACCATCAGCTGAAGAAGAATCAAGTTACCAGCTGTAACAACGCTATGCCCCACCCCTCTCTAGAATCTGGCCCTAAAATTCAACAATTAATGTGACCAAGGGAAAAATAAGGAATTAAAATTAAGATTCAAAACAACAGATTTAATATAAGCAGATTTAAATGTGAGAAATGTTAAGATTTATCATAGCTTACTCAGAAAACAAAATGTTTGCAGTGAAATGAAAATTAATCTAAGATGTATAAAGTACCAAACTTCAAAAATAGAGAATCCAGAAAGAGATCGATTTATAATGGTATAATCATACTGGGAATTTTATCTTAAATCTTTACTATATAGGTGACACACAAGCTTCTAATAGTGCTTTCTATCCCCACTGATCATAAATCAAGTGAAACCACTGTCATGCTACTGACTAGGTATATACATTTATCAAAGAAAGTATTAAAAAAAGTGACATAATGAACCTTGCTGAACCAATAAGCAGCTTGATTCAGTGTGGCTGTCCATTATATGATATTCTGTCAGCAATTTATCACAGTTCTTAACATGTTACATACAACCATAAATCAAAACTAGAAACAATGCAATTATTTTATTCTGAACAAAGGTCTTGCCAGGAGTAGATTCGACTGTGATGTGACAAAAATAATGGCTTTTTGGATGCACTATTGTATATAATGATGGCTAACAGGAATTGAATAGTATATTTACGCTGAGGAAATAGACTCAAGTGAGGGATGCCTTTAAACTGCTAAAACAATCAATCTTTAAAATTAACTACCACCTGATAAAGTCTGATGAGGATACAGAAGGAATGCTCAATTACACTTTCATCATACAGATCAAAAGGTTAGAATAATACACAAAGTTTCGGTTTTAAAAAGCTTTGTTCGCTAAGAGCCTTGAAACTACATCTATCAGTATTAAAAAATAAATATATAAACAGTAGAAGCCAGGGAACATAAAACACCTTTCTCACTGAACTTGAAATGATAACCCATTTTGCCCTCTCAACAGTCAACTCAAAAGAAACCTCAGATAACAAATGAAAATAAGTGATGCTCCATCCAATTTTCTGGTTTGGGATGGAGTGTCAATTTAAGACAATCGAACAGTCTGCTAAATGACTTCTCTGAAAAGGCAGTGAGTTGCTTCTCAATTCTGCGATTTAAAGCATTAACAATACATGGAAGCAAATATAACAACTGACAAATAAAAGTTGGCCCCAAATCCCAAAGTTAATTTTCTTTTGCATTAAAGCATTTCTATGTAGCTGGATTTATAAAATCGACTGTCAACTTTTCCCCCCCATGTTGACTTTTCACCTTTAAATTCAACCAACATAGTCAGCAATCATGCATCAAGACAAAAATCACCCCAAAACCATCAACTCCTGCAATGAATATAAAGAGCCTACCTTTTCAGGCTGAGAGAAGGTCCCGGCATTACAAGGAGTTCTGGGATCCCACAATTTAACTGTCTGATCCCAACTTCCAGTGACCATCACATTCACTTCTGGACAGTATTCAACACATCTGATAGGGGCATCATGGGTCCCAACAAGATTTTCTATAGGAAAAAAAAAGTGGGGGGGAATCCCCAACATCTACCTTACTACCTTTACTAAAGATTCCTAAAATAAACAATTAAAAGAAACATTCATTCACCTGTAATCAATTTGCCTCATCCAACCCCATGGAAATGACTACAGACAGAAAAATCTCTCCATGACTACAAAGTTATCCACTCCTCTCTGTTCACCTTACAGTGCACACTTCACATGACTCACTAGTATGGCACATACCAAAGGCTGTCTTGAATTTCAGATTACATTAAAGCAGTGGCATGTCTGTTATCTTCCTCATTTGATTCTAGATTTCCTATCAAGAACTGCGTTTAACTCTGTGATCTCTGCCGGTATCTAGTGCAAGCTCTGGTACAGGCTAGGTGCTCAAGAAACATCTGTTGAATGAACAAATGAATGGAGAACTCTGGTCTTCTGGATCAACAACATTTATGTTGAACATTAAGCCAATGCTGCTAAGAAACTTATTTACATGGCTAAAGGGTTATGAGAACTGGAAGTGAAGTCCTCATTATTCTACTTGGTTCCACTGTGGTTCAAATTTTCAATAGACATTTTCCTTCTTTTCAATTTGAACCTTCCCACCATATCTCATTTATTCCTTCAACATCTACTATATACCAGAATCTGTGCCAACTCCTAAGGATATAGGAAGGAACAATATATGGTCCTGACCTTCAAACAGTAAGGTTAGTCTCAGCACTCTGGGAGGCCAAGGTGGGCGGATCACAAGATCAAGAGTTCAAGACTATCCTGGTCAACATAGTGAAACCCCGCCTCTACTAAAAAATACAAAAAATAGCCGAGCATGGTGGCACGCACCTATAGTCCCAGCTACTCGGGCGGCTGAGGCAGGAGAATTGCCTGAATGCGGGAGGCAGAGGCTGTGGTGAGCCAAGATCACACTACAGCACTCCAGCCTGGGCAACAGAGCAAGACTCCATCTCAAAAAAAAAAAAAAAAAAAGAAAGAAAGAAAGAAAGGATTTCATGAAATTTGGCAGTGACTTTCACAGAATAAACAGCTAATTCTCTATGTAACACTGAAAATTGAGAAGTTTGCTTTTCAGTGTTTCTCCCTACCCCCCAAGTTTCTGAACAAATAGAACCTAGATCTCCAAGCTTACTTATTACACAGGGTAAGCTACTGGCAAACAAAACCAAATACCTGCAGTATAAGTTACAGATGAAAGTAACTTTCATGCAAAAGCCTCTTCTAATTGGGTGCTTAGTTTTTTTGACAAAATGTGGCCATCCTCCAACCATTCTCCCGTTGCTCAACTCATCTTCTATCTAGTCATATCTCCGTACCAACCTATCTCCTTAGGATATCTGTGTCTGATGAATATACATGCAAACAAATGCTCAGCTAGACAGCTCTATGCATGTGGGTTCCATTCCAATCTCTACACTGTCCCAATGTCACCAAAAAAATTTGAGTAAGTCATTTCATATCTGGACCTCTAAGAAATTACTTAACTGAAAGGAAATGTATCTAGTTACTCACTCAAAAACTGCAACTGAAACATATTTTGCTAAATAACTATAACAAACACAATTAATATAGACATGATTGCCTATTTTTTGTGAGGTTTTAAATCTACCTTTAGCTTCTGAAAACTAAATTAGTTTCTGAAAACTGAACTCTCAAAACATCAGCATTGTAGTGGAAAATCCTAATGAAATGTTGGCCAGTCTGGGATCCAGCCCACTTCTAAGAACAAAATAAAGGCCAAATACTTAAGTGTCAATGTATGTAAACACTGACAATGGTGACCACAACTGGCTTTCCTGCAAAAAAAATATATGCATAATGTTCTGTAATCAGTAACTCAATGGTTATCATTTAAACAAAAAAATCCTAAATTCAAGCTACCTGTACTTAAGCAACTTGGTAACTAAGCAATTTAGGAACTACTCTTCCTACACAAACATTTATACTTTAGGACACCAGTCAAGAAAACAAACTGGTAAAGATATTGTCACATTACCTTGATCAGTGTTCAAATCATGCATTTTCAATTGATGATCTAGTCCTCCACTCCAGGCATGCGTTGGATCCTATAAAACAGTTTTGAACCATTTAAAAACTAGAACTTTTGAAAGGGTTTCAACGTTCTTATTTCTACAAGCAAGTGTTCAGTTTATGCTGAGGATATGCACTGGGCTCAACTATTCATGGCAAACAAACCAAAAAACAGCACAAAAAAGCAAGTGGTCACTAAACTCCTGTGTCAGGAAATTAAAGGAGGGCTGCTTTATTCTAGCCAACACGCTAGCTGAGGGTAAACATACATTTCCCCTAAACGGTTTCGTTCAGTACGGCAGCCAAAACAGTATTGTTGCAAATATAATGATCATTTATGTTCAGAAAGTTTACAGAGTTACTCCACAAGCCTTTAATGGAAAGGGGAAACGGAGTTTCCAATGTCTGCATATCCCCAAACCTAAAACGGTACCGGTTCAAGGCAGGTGCTCCTGAAAAGCTAAAGAACTGTCTAAACAACCCCACCGACAGACGCCTCTACCCAGCCCTGGAAAAGAAACGCTCCTAACGTGGAGAATCGTAACACAGGAAGAGGGCCGGAGCGGGGCGGGAGGGCACCTACGTAGAAGGCGCAGTCCAGGACAGCGCCGGTGTGCTGGTACTTGAGCCGCATGGAGTTGGCCGGCACATCGTAGAGGCGCACGGACGTGTCCCAGGAGGAGACAAGCAGGAACTGGGAGGTGTTGGGGCTGAACTTCACCGAGGAGATGCCATCCTCGGGTGGCTGGTTTAGCTTGAACTCGTTAGAACCGGTCATCTGCAGAACAGGGGCCCAGTCAGAGTCCCTAAGGGTCCCGCGGGCTGGGGCTGCGCACGGATAGCCTGGCGGTGGGGAACCCCAGAGGGAGGGGCCGAGACGACGACCGCGAGGAGTCTCTGCGCCTGCGCCGAGCACTAGCCCGCCAAGGTCGGAACTCGTCCCCTCATCCGGCCCTCGCCGCGCCCAAACCGGCCCGGCAGGCACCGCAGTCCCCCTAAACCCAGCCCGGCCTGCAGCGATGCCCGGACCCCAGACCGTTCCCTTTCCCTTCTCCCGGGTCCCGTCGGCCCGGACACTCCTAAAAATATAAGGGAAAACAATAGAAATGAAACGGGATCCCCTGCGAACGGAACGGCCCTGCCAGTTGCAGACCCGGGAAGTCCCTGGAGAGTCCGCTCCCGCACACGGTCGCCTCGCCTCCCTACCTTGGGCTCCCCTCAGAAACAACGTTTCCACTACTCGCCGCTCGCTACCACCGCCGCCGCAGCCTCCTTGCTTCCCTCAGAGCACTCGCAGGCTAGGCGAAGGAGGCGCAGAGGAAGCTCCAGCGTAGACCTGCCATTGGCTGATTTCAAACGCCAACGACTCAGTCTAGGCGGCCGATTGGTCCGCTCAGCTGCCCAGCATCGGTCAACCCAGTCATCCTGTTCCGGCTCAAAGGGAAACCGCTGCTTTTCCGATCACGTGGGCTCATTTTACCACTTCGCTGAGGCAACGGCGTTCGAGCTGGACGCGTGGAAACTACAACTCCCAAGGACCATTGCGCCAAGGCTCTGTTCACGCCCTCTCCTGCCCGCGTATGGCATTCTGGGAAATGTAGTTTTCGTGGGAGGGGGCTGACGCTCTGCCCGCCCTCTGCATAGAAAGCGGGAAAGATCTTTACAGCTCTGTCTGTGGCGCCCTCCCCTTTAAGTTAGTCTCTGAAACACAAGAATCCCATTTTGGTCAATAATTCCATAGTGCTAAAGTTTTCTCCCTATCCCTGGATGTGCACACGCCCGTGAAGCTAACGAAAAGTTGATGTAGAGAAGAAAATATTTGCTCTACTCAATTAACTGCATTATTTTGCCTTGATTTTTTTTTCTCATTTCTTTGGAGTTTCCACCTATAAACCAGCGTCTCTCATTTCCCATTGTCTCAAGTTCTACTGAAGAAACCCGTTCATATTTATATTATGCTTTATCTCTCCACCCCATCTTTCCACAAACATTTATTGAGCCTCCGCTGGTGCCAGGCCTGGTGAGAGGCTCTGGAAAGATGCATGTAAACAGACCAGCCTTTGCCCTGGAGGAACCCCCCTTCAGAAGGGTGAACAGCCTGGGAGACGGTACTCTGCAATGTGTTAAAGCTCCCACAGCTTCTTTTAGAGCTGCTTATTGAAGGATCCTAAAACAACAGCTACAAGCCTATCCCCTTCCACTCTGTCCTGCCACTCCCCAAAGTTGCAGGCTCAGTGTGCTCCATTTACTGTTTTCTAGAATCCTCTAGAAATGAGAATCAAGAAGGTTGCTTGAGTAATGAGAAATTATTTTATCTCCATGAAAGAAAAGCAGTACTTAATCAGTAGAATGAAGTGACTGAGTGATTCTTGAATGTCAAAGGTTCACTGAAAAATTTCGATTTAATCCATGCTTTAACTGCTTTTTCACTGCCTTTTGTAAAAGAAAAATATATATTGTTTTATTTGATTTTGTACGAAGTGAGAGAAAATTGTTGGGGTTAAAGTGATTAACTTTTAAGGGACATAAATGAGAAAGTGTTGATGATCTTTATGCATTCACACACCCTGAACTGGATGCACATCTTTGTATGATTCCTGACACAATGAACACACAACAGCAACCTTTCTGCCTACTGCATTGATGATATTACTGCTGAAAGACTCTTGCCCTCCTTCCTTGCCAGTCTGGTACTTGGTTCTCTATCTCTTCTCTTTCCACAAGTTAATGGCTGAATTCAAAATTTTAAAATGCAGTTCCTTACTTCCATTCTAACTTTAGCTAAATAATTTTACCTCCTGACTTATCTGGTTCCTTCTCCCAGTTGTTTATTTAATTATATTATTGTTCCAAGATTCTGAGCATGAATTACCCACTAATAAAATCTAAGTGTATTTCATTATCCAGTGTGTGTATGATTCAGGTCCCTCTGGGCATGCAGTTGCAGCCCAGCTCGATTTGAGTTTTAAGAAACGTCAATCTTTTAAATCCAGTTTAGAGGCTGAAAGGAGGCTGATGATTTTGCTGATTATTCAAATGAATTGATAGTCTTGAGACAGGAAATCTGGCAACAATGGAGTCCTGAACAACATTTAAATCCAAATGCAAAGTGTGTGTGTGTGTGTGTGTGTGTGTGTGTGTAAAACTTAGTTATCTGTAAGAGAGGAATTTCTAAAAACTAATTATACTGTTGGATCACGGTTGACAGCTAGTTTCTGGATTAGTAAAAAGAATGAAATAAACACATCATGATAAACTGGAAAAGGATCATTCCCTAAAATTTTAAGGGCACAGATCACTGTCACTAAGTGACTGCAATGGTTATAAGAAACCATTTCCTATAAGGGAAATCTACAGAGGATACAGTGACCCAACACTGTTAAAACCATGATCTCTTGTAAAAACTGTAATCTGTTGAAATGCAAACAAAAATGATATGGATGGAATATTCCTATAGAAGCAGTTCTTTATACGCAGTTTGTTTTTTCCGTGGAATCTTCAAAGAACATTAGAAAAAATTTTAAAAGTCATCTGGAGCAAAAGAATTTCACTGAAATGAAGTATATGTATACGATAAATCACAAGAAAACGGATCCACTGTCTCTTTTATCTGACTGCCCAATAGCATAGTTTCCCAGCATGTACTAGGGCCCAGTAAATATTTACTGATGTAAACTCAGTTGAAATAAATGTAATTGAACTAACCTAGTATCAGCAGATGTGTTCTTGGGTAACATCCTTCTGACATCACCTTGGAATAGATGGTGATTTTTATGAAATCTAATGTGAGGAGAAAAAATATGATCTCAAAATGGACAACATCAGATAGAATATTTTTGGCCAGTTTACAAAAAACACTGCGAGTTACATAGACGTTTACAGATATCCCGTATATATTCACAAAATGTAGATAATTTCGATGCCTTGCAGCTCAGAGTCAACTTTCACACGCAAATGTTTTCCTTCTAGCGGATGAGATAGGGCCTTAGCGCTGCGGACTCCAGGTTCCTTTGCATCCGCTCTGCGGGGCCAGAGGCCAGAGGCAGGTGGACGGAGGAGCTCGCCCCAGGTGGTGCTGAACCACCGGCTTCCTCCAAGCTCAGGCTTCCTTTTCCGACGTTTTGCCAAGAACAGGTGGCTGCAATCTAACGGGAGCGAGAATCTGCAATTTGCATGACACTCCCGCGGCTCTTCTCTCGGTGCAGCGCCCTCCCAGCCCCTGCGCGGCCGCAGGTGTCAGGGCGAGGAAGTCCGTGGGCGGCCCCGCCGCGCGTCACGGTTCCATTCAGAGCAAGCGGCCGCGTGCTAGCCGGTGATCCAGCCACACGCTGAACCAATGCAAACTATTAACAACAAAAGAGTGTAGGGAAGCGCCTTTGCCTCCCTCGCCTTTTTTGCCTGGTACTGGTTCTCGGATCTCTCCTGAGCCGAAGTACTGCCTCACCGCTCCCAGTTTCCTCTCTGCGTGGCACACATAACTCCGCCACCGGCGGGGTAGCTGGGCGCAGCGACAAGCTCGTAGCACCAAACTCGCGGCGAGCTAAGTGGAGGCTTTACCAGGTACAAGCAGCGCCATCGCCTGCTTTATACCCCTGGAGAGGAAGTGCGCGGCACAGGGGACGTCGTAGCGTGACCTGCTGTGGCCAAGCTCAAGGCGAGCCCAGTGCTGGGAATATGCCGCTGGGCACCCGGCTCGCTCGTTCCCGGAAGGCAATCGCTTAAGTGGCGAGGCCTGCCTCCCTGTCTTTGTCTTTCTCCGCGCGGGCTCAGGAGCTGGATTCCAGCCGGAGTGCACCCCAGTCGGCGCGTCGATTCTGGGCGAAGGAGGGAGAGTGGGCGGGCAGCTCCAGCCACGTGCAGTCTGGGCGGCGCCAAGGTCCCGATCTTTAACCCCTGACCCCAGTCCCACCCTCCACGTGGCGCGAGCCAGACTTCTGCAGAGAGACGCATGCAAGTCTTTCCACCGAAAAACCTGAAAACCTTCCGTGCGTTATCATGCCGGGCAATTAATCCCACCAAAGTTAGCAAAGATGTTTAAAATGTTTTATTTTTTTCTCTTTAAAAATATTTACAGATCTGAACTCTCCTCTTTTCGTCCCTACCCATACTCGGGATGAGGGAAACGAAAAGAAGCAATTAGGTAATTGTCCAAAGCCTCTGAGGACCTGGCTTGGCCGAGCGTGTATGCATGTACATATATACAGGTGTATATATGGGGGAGGAGTGTACCTGGTTTTGTAGGTGTTTTCCTGATTTTTTTTTTCCTACCAACCAGAGGCTGTCTGGCCAAAACTCCCTTTCCCAACACCACCCGAGAACATCCCACTCCGAATGGTTTTCAAAGCGTACTGGTTGGGTCTAGGTAGAAAGCAGGCTCTCTGACTTAGGGAATGCCGATAAATACCCGAAACAATCAAAACAAAAAGTAGGGCAGAGGCCATAAATAAGAGCTAATGAATACACATAGTGTATTTCTTCATATTTCTGGAAACGTGCCGCCTTGCTCCGGAGCCCTGCTTACAGTGCAGTCCGCGCCCGGCTCTGCGGGCAGCTGGAGGCGGCCCGGGGCGCAGGCTGGCGGCGCGGGGAGGCGGGCGGGTCAGTAGTCGAGCTTGTTGTAGAGGTTGTAGAGAGGTAAGGCCGAGAGGTTGCTGCCCGGGTAGTAGAGCGGCGCGGGAAAGGCGAGCGAGCGTGGCACCGGCACGCGCAGCAGCGAGCTGTCCCGGAACACCAGCGGCATGCCCACCAGAGTCTGCGCCGACGCGTGCGCCATGTTGGCCGCCTCCAGCTCGGCCGAGAGCTGCCGCTTCCACTTGTTGCGGCGGTTCTGGAACCAAGTCTTGACCTGGGTCTCCGTGAGCTGCAGGCTAGAGGCGAGGCAGGCGCGCTCCGAGCTGCTCAGGTAGCGCTTCATGTCGAAGGTGGACTCGAGCTGGTACACCTGGCTGCGCGAAAAGACTGTGCGCGTCTTCTTCTTGGCCGCGCCAGCCTGCCGCTCGACGCCGCCGTCCCGCGGCCGCTCGGACCCCGGTGAGGGCGAGCCTGCGGGCAGGAGCCTCTCTTTCTCTTCTTTAAAGTCCGAGTGCGAAGGAGAGAGGAAAGACGTGCGCTCCGAGCCGCCCGGGCCCGAGCCTCCGCTGCCCTTGGGTGTACCTGAGAAGCGAGAGCAGACAAGAAGGCCATGGAGTTGGTTGGGGAGCCTCGGAGACCGCCAGCTCTCCCTGGGACCATGCAGTTGGCAAGCGCCTGCCGCCTTGGTCCCACCTTACCAATCCCCTCCTCTTATCCCTCACTGGCTCCCCAAACCCAGCACCCTGTCCCTTAAAAGCGACAAGAGAAAGACCCAGCTACTTGGAGTATGGGGTCTCTGTGCTCCCACCTTTATGAACGGGCCAGGGGCAACAGGGAGAGGAGGTCTGGAGTGGAGGGGGAAACATTAACACGGTTTTAAAAGGCGAATTTGCCTTGTAGTAACTGAGCTGGAAGAGTTCCTCGAGCTTTATAGGGTGGCATCATTTCACAGGCCATTTGTTTGGAAATCACGCTAAGGACTAACGCAGGGCTCCCCTTCGTCAAATGTTGTAAAGAGGAACCGTCTCTGAAACGCACCATTGTCAATCATCTTGGAGTGCTAATCATTCCAAGGAGGAGAGAGAGAGAGAAAGGCAGAGATACGGAGCGAGTGAGGAAGAAGACGCAGAAAGAGATTACGGTAGAGACAGACTGCCCAGACCTGACTTGCAGATCTCCACCTCGTGTCCGGAAAGAAAGCACCAGATGTGCAAAGTGATTGAGGACAGCCGGGTGTACGGCCGGCCGCGTGTCCCTCTCGCGGTGGTCCACTCTCTTTAACAACTCAACCTTCCCCAAGAAGCCCAAGCCCACACTGGTTTGTGTTCGCCTCCTCCCGAGGGCCCACCGGGGGAGGAGGCACCACAGTGCGCGCCCCTCTCCTCGAGGTCCCGAACCCCAGGCTGCCGCAGCTCTGGCCAGAGGGGGCCCGGCGCGGGAGTCTTGGCGGGGCGCTCAGCCTCCCTCCCCTCGCGCTTGCTGGCTGCCACACTGGCGACGTACGATCCTTACCCAGGCAAGGAAAAGGGATGGGGGGATGGTGCTTGGGGCCCTGCTCCTTAGGGCCGTGCGGGTCTGGGCAGAAGCAGGCGGGCGCCTTCCAGCCGTCGTCCGGCTCCTCCTCCTCCGAGGACACGGATAGGCTGCGCTTCCTTGCTGGCCAGCCGACGGGCTCCCGCGGTGCCTCCGAGGGGCCCCCGCCCAGGATGGACTGGATGGTGAAGCTGGAGACGCCACTGGCCGCCGGACAACCCTTGCCCGCATCTTCTTTGCTGCCCATCCTGGGTTCATAAGAAATTGGAGGAAACCAAGAACTCCCTTTAGAGACGATCTGGGTGATCTGGGTGGAAGGTGGTGCAGCAGGCAGGCTGCGGGGAGGGGCGGGGAGGGAATCTAGGGGGAGGGGGCGCCGAGGCTGGTGAGGCGTCCCTTCCGCGCGAGGGACGCGAGGGCACCGGACGGCTGCGCGGGGGTTCCTGCCCGCCCGGCTCTGGGTGCGCCCGCCCAGCCCCGGTGCGAATGCCCCTTCCTCGCCCGCCAGCTAGCCGGGTCTCCGGCGGCGCGGAGGCGGCGCGGCCTCATTTGCATAGAGGTTACCCGAACGCGGCCAATCGCAGCGCCGCCGAGAGGCCCCGGAAAATTTCAAAACGCTCCGGCCAGGCATACAGCGCCGGTGCGCCCCCAGAGCGTGCCGAGGGCCGGGCGGGCATCAGCGGCATCTAACCAGGGGCAGCCAGGGCTGAAAGCAGCGTAGATTCTAGCCCAAGTTCCTGACGGCTGCGGCGACTCCGACCCCTTGAACCCCTTGGACCCCTCTCTCCAGAGGCAGGGGCGGTGCGGAACTCGGAGCTTGAGTGGCTCGACGCCTCCCAGGGGCTTGTACAGGCTGCTCCACGATCCTCCCCCAGCCCTCCACCCCTTCTAGCCCCAGTGGGCGGGCCGAGCCGGCACTCCCGGGACCTTGGCGCCCTGCGCGGGGGTGAGGTGGGTTAGGAGCAGGTGTCTGCAGGAGTACGCTCATTCTCTCCAGCATGGCCAGTAGCCCTTGGGGCAGACAGTCCCCTTCCCCGTCTGTAGACCTCATCCCTGTCACAGGTCCTACGGAACTACAGGATCTTTTGTGGGAGGGAAGAAGTCCTAAGACCTCTAGTTGAGATCTGGGTTCAAATCCCGGCATAACTATTTACACACTGCGTGAACTTGCACAACTCTGATACCGATTAAAGGCTCTCTGCCCTCGTAGTCGAAAATAACTTCTCGGATTGCCTCAGGTAGGGATGGAAAGCCTCGAAGCACTAGCAGCGCATAGTAGGTACTCCATAAACCTGGTGGGGTAGCCCACCGCCCGTGTTTTAAGCGAATCCGTGTTTTTGTTTTTGTTTTGTAAATATTGAAGTTTTCAGAACTGCTGCAGAGATAGATGCTTTGCTCCCAGGAAGAAGAGAAGGAGCTGGTGACAGGACTCAGTGTTAGAATTGGGCAGAGTCGACTCAAATCTCGGCTGGGTGATCTTGGGGAAGATATTTGGAAATTCTGAGCCTCGGTTTCTTTATTCCTAAAATTGGAGGAAGCAGTGCCTCCCTCGCAGAGGCTGTTGTGAGGTCAAACTACCCAGCACCGAGCCTGGCACACCGTGGGGCGCAGTAAATAGTGATTCTCTTTATGTTCTCATAGCCCCATTCTGTGCCCTGGCTCTCGCCCCTTTAATTCCTAGACCAGCTGTTACCTGAGCTAGAATTAGCCCAGCCAAGCAAAGCGGTTTGGGGCCACAGTCGTCTGCACAAGCTTCCTGGAAACTGAAGTGAGGCAAGGCCTGAAGTGCTCAGGCAACCCCACCCCCTCAAGCTGTGGCCTCCGGACCTCTTGGCCAAGAGATTCCGGGAACCCTGTCTTTAGGGGGCCCCCCAAGTGCAGCCAAGGGTGAGTGGAGACTCTGGAATCAGTCCCCACAAATGTCCAGAAGCTGCACCATGACGGTGCAGTCCCTTCCTCGCCCGCGCCGCGCCCGGGTTATTAAGTAAAGCGCTTATAATATCATTAGCCGCGGTGAGTTACCGACTGCGGCCCTGCCCGTGGCAGAACTCTCCCTACTTAACTCCTCGAAGGGCTCGTTAATGGGCTAATTGATTAGGAGTCGGCCGTGCAGCCGGGGCAGGGGCAGGCGAGGGGGCGGGGGCCAGGGGTTGCGCGCCGCGGCCCAGGAGGCCAGCGAGGGGCAGGTGCCGGCCTCCGTCACCGCATTAACCTCTTCAGGGCTCGGCGGCAGGGTCGAGACACATTACAAATGGTCAGCTTTAATCATGGTGTCAGCTCATTAACCCGGAAGGACCTGGCGCTGAAATACAATTTGTGCGTTCTCCTCTGCGCCGCGGCGGCGCAGGCTCCCGGGCCATGTCGCAGCGGGTCGCGCGTGCTCCCGCGCTGTTGTGGGGTACATGGGAGGTTCAGGGAAAGAATTGTCCGATTCTCACTAACCATCAGCTTCTCGCAGACATCCTAAGCTGGGCGCTACCTCCGGAGCCAGGGTCAAGGCAGCCCTGAGGGGAACTGGCCGGCCAACTCGGGGAGCAGTACCAGTCACCCCGCTGGGGAAGAAAGCTGGGGACAAGTAAGGGGAGTTGGTCGAACCTTCCTGAACTGTAAATACTTCGTGCAGGGAACATGCTGGGAATTCCCCATCGTTCTTCACTTTAATCCTGATGGCAAACAAGTGACACAGATCTATTCACTCAGTGTACAGGCCGGGAAACTGAGGTTCAAGAAAACAAGAGACTAGCCCAGGCAGAGAAAGCAAGATTTGTGCTCAAGGTTGTTCCACTGCCAATACATCGCACTTGGGAGGAGGGAGACAGGAGCAGACACTGGCATTGAGCTTGGAGGATGGCTGCAAGGGAGGCTGTGAGGATCCCGCTGACTCGGGACGGCGGGGGCGGGTATATGGGTGAGGCAAGAGCCCAAGGAGTGATCTCTGTCAGGGCAGAGGACCTCGAGGTGGGCCTCAGAAAAGCAGCTCCCAGGCCCTGAAACAGTGAGAGACTGAGGAGTCCACCCTTGCAAGGAGCCTGGCTTGCTGACTCTAAACAAGGAAGTTATGAAGCCTTGTGTCCCTATCTCTCCTCCCCCTAGGGATAGTTTGGGGCGTCAAAAAGATCCATCTTGCCTTGTATTTCCTCTGCCCCGTCCCTCTAATCGCTTCGAGGGTCTAATCTTTACCGAGGCACTTCCTGTGCACACCCGGCAAAGGACGCATTAATTCGCATGAAGGCACTTGCATAAATGCCTATGGACGCTCACACATTCATTCAGCAAACGTTCACTGAGCTCCTACTAGTGTGTGCACGTCACACCCACACTGTACTTAACCAGGGAAGAGATGGTGGTGGTCACAGGGCTGGGGCAAGGAAGGCTGTGGTGGAGACCCAGCTCTGCAGCCTGACTGACTGCAGCTCCCCTGAGCTCCTCTCGGTTGATCGCCCGAGGGACCTCCCGCCCCTCCAGCACCTACAGCCGTCACACCGCAAGGACCGGAGGGTCAAGAAACAACCTTGCTTGCCACCCCTTTCTAGCATACGGGGATCTTCACCGGGAGCACGGAGGCCCAGACGCCCCCTCCTGGGCCCAGTGTAGCTGCAAACACTCAGTTCCTGGAACCACCACCCACAGACACCTCACGTCTCTCCCCTAACGAGTGGCAATCCTTCCACTCGGTACCATCCCACACCCCGCCCACCCCCCTAGCCTTGGGATAGCTCCGCCCAGTCCTACTCATTTTAATACCTACACCTTGGAGGATGGCCCCTCTGCATCTCTGGGATTGACCCCGTGTCTCGGTCTCCTAGGAATTAGGCATAACCAGGTTCCAAGGAATGATAAACTTTCCGAGACTGAAAGAACGCTTAAAGTTTAGGTCCCGAGATTATGCCACTGCTCAATATTAAAGCGGCCCAGAGCAAACTTGCCGAGGAGCCTAATAAAAATTGATCCTCTCTGCTCTGCGGCAGTTGGGAAATAGGCTGGCTGAGCCGGGTAATAGTAGAAGAAGGCTCCCTCCGAAATGACAGATGAAGTCATAAACAAGTTTGATCTTGGAATCAAGCTTCGATAAATATTAAACACAGTCTGCCCCCCCCCCCACGCGAGTGGATTATGATATATGGCGCGTCCAAACTTTAAAATAAGGAAATACCAGAGAAAATGATCTCAATAAATTTTCTAAGTATAAACGTTGATTATGTTTCGATTTTCATTCAAGGGCCTCTGCTGTTCGTTCTTTGGTGCAAATGACATCTCACAATAGGCTTTTGGGGAAAAGGGCTCCCTATTTGAAAAAGAGAGCCCCAGAGGTGTACAATTTATGTAATCTGCGGCTGGAAAATGAATTGTGTAATTTATTGGAAAACAGAAAGTCATGAAGATTGGATCAGCATAGCCGAGTCCCGACACTCCCCCCCACCCCCACATCCATCAAGTTCCAATTAACAGCCTAACCAGAGAGCTTTAATGGGTTTCCAATCTAGTGGCCTGATAGACTCATCAATTCCTCTGGGAGAAATTAAGAAAATCGACCGCCCCTTGGCGACGCAGTGTCATTCCTTTCTGCAACTATATGTCAAATTAAAAACACAATTAAAATTTAAACTGTTTCAATCAAAGGGTGCCCTGCAACCTATGTTTCACTTAATAGAACTTTGATGAAAATCTGATGCGTGCACTCCATCACCAAGGGGGGCGAGGGCGGTGAAGGAGCTCATGAAAGAAGGGGATTCTTTATATTTCTTTAAGACATTAGCGCTTGGGTGAGGCACACCAGGTGACTCCACCTCACCGCTCCTGCCTCAGCGATAGGCGCAACGCTATCTCTCGCTGGCTCTATACCTCTCCCAGGCCTAAACCCAAAGGGATCCTTTTGGAACCCGGCAACTCAGACTTTGGGAAGTTTCCCCCGGAGATGCATCGCCGGGAGCAGCAGCCAAGGAAGAGATTTGGGCGAGTACAACTCGTGCGCACCTCCAGGGGACTCTCGGAGGAGGCGCGCTACAGTCTCCAGCTATCCCTTCCCTCGGGTCTCCGGAACCACCCCGTCGCTCGAGTGATACCCTTAGGGGTCCTGGAGAAGGAAGGGTGGGGAGGAATCCCAGGCGCATACACGGGCCCCAGTGAGGACGAGGGTTGTGTTTCTATCTAGGACCGGATTATTCACCTCAGCCTACGCTCCCCACCTCGTGCACCTTCAGGGTATTCCGCGGGAGAGACACACCTGGGACAAGTGCAGCCCAAATCTCAACCCCAGACCCGGATCGGAGGCACCCGGCAGGGCTCAAAAGTACATCCTGCCTAGTTGTCTTCGTGGCTCTTTCCTTTCTTCCGCCATCCTTCTCCCACCCCCCAGCCCCCACCTGTTTTCAGGTCAAAAGGTCAACACCATCCACCCTGCACACCGGCCGTGCACACTTCCAGAGTCCTAGGCCCAGAGGCAAGGGATCACTCACATCTCAAAGTCCGGGTTAGGGGGTGGGGGTCAGCGAGAGGGCGGGGAGCCAAGGGTGGGAGCCCTGCGGATGGCTCCTGCGGGGCCACATGTACATGCGGGGCCGGGTGTTGTCCTCTGGGTGTGCCTGGCTGCGCTTTGGACCCCAAGCAGGGGTTTCTATGAGGCTCCTGGTTCTTACACCCTGACCCATGGCGCGCACCCGGGTAGACAGGTCTTCTTAACCGCTTTGCGGAGTCTACATTTGGACCGCTAAGCGGAAGATGCCCCCTGGCTGGGTCACTGAGCCACTGGAAGTGGACGACCCGAATAAACTGGGCAAAATGGAATCGTGGAGGGCAGGGTAGCGCCCAGCAGAAGCTCAAGCCCCACGGGGACTCTCAAGGGGAGTCCAGGTGCCCTGCGGGCGCAAGGGGGTGAAAGCAGCAGCGCGTGGCCCTTGCCCAGGCGGCTGGACAACGCGAGGCCTCTTCAAAGCGCTTGCAGGAAGCAGCCGGCAGCACCGCCCTCCCGCCCGCAAGCCTCCGACGCTGGTCCCCATCTCGCAGGCCCAAGTCCTAGCTGATCCAGCGTTCTGCCGCAGAAGGGAAAGCAGATCCCACTGATCTTTTCCCCTGCTCCCTTTCTCCCAGCTCTACCTCCAGCCTCTCACACAAGCAGAGCGCACGCACTGGGGTTCTCACCGCGTGGCCTCTGGCTCTGCGACGCCGGGAGCCTGTTGAGGGGGCGTCGCAGCTCAGAATGAGCACCCAGTGGTGGGGGGGCAGTTTATATCTGTCTTGCTGTTGTTTGATATACACACACCTACTCTATTTACTACCAAATAAAAGAAATACATCTGTGTTGCCAACAGAAACAGTTCGCATGCTGGCTCTGTGGTCTCCCAGGGTCCAGAGGCCTCGGGGGTGCTCAGAGCCGCAGAGCCTGGCACTGTAAGGAGGTGGACACTGAGTAGGATCCCAGCCTACAAGAGCATGGGGGTCTGCGGTGGGATGGTGGCAGACTCTGCTAGTTTATCCCAGATGGCTTGTGAGGAGGGATTTCAAGTCATCCCAGTCCAAAGGATGTTCATTCAGGCTTCCTGCAGCAGAGGTGGGAGCGCCACCTCACTCTGCCCAATCCTTTCCCAGGATTCTTCCCAGCTTGCCTAAGCCTAAGGCCACCGGAGAAAAGGGTCACTTCGAACAAGGTGTGTGTGATTACGTCTGTGCCCCAGCAGTGGTGGTGATGCCAAACACATTTGTATGCTAGGAACCCATGGAACTGGTGTTAGGAGGTCTACAGTGTGTGGATGTGCATGGTGAGTGTTAATATCAAATGTGAGTGTATCCTGTGTGTTGTTTCCATGTGTGTCTCTTTGGGTGGTGCAGAAAGGATTTAGCCTGGAAGCTGAAGTCATTTGCATTGACTTGAAGATTAATTGGGGTGCAGATGGGGAGGAAGAATCTAAAGCTAGGGTTGGCAGAGAGAAGCTGGGCTCCACAGTCTGAAGGAGGGGTGAAAAGACAAAATTGAGAGTGCCAGTTCAGTGTCCTAGGAGAGAGGACGTGGGATGCCCTGTCTTCCCCCTAGGGAATGTCCAGGAGGAATTTTGTGTAGGCACCTTCACTTTTCCCAAAAAAGGCCCCTTTTGGTGAGTGGTGCCAGCAGCTCCCAGCAATCCTGGCAGAGGCAGCAGGGAGGGGGGCATTCTGGGTGGGGGAAAAAGATGGCCAGCTCTGGAAATGTGACAGCCCCACTAAGTGCCTTCTTGGCTTCTCCTGGCTTGAAAACCACAGAAAAACTTGCAGTTGAGCTTAGGATGCTTTGTGTAGGGTGACTTCTGTGCTCCACAGCCCCACACTCTGGCTCAACCCCCTCTCTTGCTTTGGGATAAATACGGTGACCCCTGACAGGAGGGAAGGGGACATTTCCCACCTGGACCAGCCTCTAGGCTCACACAGCCACCAGTCCCCAGGCCAAGTTGGCACCACCTCCCTCCCCCAGGGCACACATCACTGTTTGGGGGAGGAATGCTCAGGGGTCCAGGGCAGTGGGGCTCCCCAACAGGAGGAAAAGGGAGGCTGTAGGAGCAGGACAAAGGATAAACTGTGCTTGTGGAGAACCAGTTATTTCCCGACTTTGTAAAGACCTGGTCAGTCAAGAACCGTTTTCTAGAATCCAAACACAAATAAAGAAGCATTTTCTTTGCCTTTGATAACATCGTGTTCTGGCTGTAAAAATCTAAGAACGTGTTTGCTATTGCAACATTATTTTTAATGAACTGTTATTGGCCTGTCCTGCGGTTGGTATTGCCAACAGTAAAAGGCATCACCATGTTTGTAGGTAACACAAGGAACAACATATTTTGACCCGAATTTCTGTTTATTTTTCATTTATGACACATGGCCTCATTTTTATTCCAAACCAGAGGGAAATAAAGAGAGATCTATCTTCACTGGGGTCCAGGCTAAAATTTTGCCATAAATACGCATGTCGGTTTATTTGGAGGGCAGTTTTCCATTAACAGAAAACTATACTGGACGTTTCAGCCACAGTAGAATCAATTGTGTCGATTGAATTTGAAGAACCTAGCAACGCACTGCGAGAGGAAAGGCAGGCGTGCAGGCGCTCCCCAGCGGTCGCGCCCTATGGTTGCTCTCTGGAATCTTTTCAGCCTCTGGGTTCCTCATCTTCCCCTTTCGGCTTCCCAGCTTCAAAGGTGCCCCGCCAGGAGTTATGCGTGCAGACCCTCAGCTTAAAGGCAGGCGGCCACACCCGACCAGCGAGTGTCGCCCAGGCACCTGCTTCTGTCGGGCGGACCCACCCTTCCAGGCGGTTCCGGCGCGCGGTGCCTCCGCAAGCTGCTCACCAAGAGCGCGACGGCCTGGAGCCCAGTAGCACGCGGGCGTGGTGAGCGCTACGCTTCCCGGCGTCAGCCAGGACAGGGTCGGGGATCTAGAGATGCCGCCCAGAAGGTGTCGGGCGCCGGAGGAAAGACAAGAGCAGAGCCTGGCACGGAAGAGACAAGGTCTTCTCTGTTGCAGCTGCCGCAGCTAGGTAGCCTCTGTGCCCTCACACTTGGCACATCAAGACCGCGCCCATGCTCTAGCCGCCCCGGGAATCTCAGCTCCGCAAGCCCTGCGGAAGTTCCCCTCTGCTGGAAGTGGGAGCAAGTCCCAAGAGCTGGCTGTCCCTGGAGTTGTCCTCTTGTGGCCCAGCCTCTCCTAGCCTGACTTGGCAATCGGCCTTCGGCTGCTGCTAAACTCTGAACTCACTTCCTTCTTCCCTCCAACCAGAGCCCACCAAAGTTAACCAGCTGACGAAAGCCCAGGGATGCCCTATTCAAAAGCTCTCGGCCCCCGAAGGAACCAAGGTTTAAGAACAGAACGCGAGGCTGCAGTCCAGTGTTCGGAAACACCAGCTGTCTCTGGTATCTCGCCTCACGCGCTGTCGCTTTGCTCAATTTCCCAAACTAGATGAGCCTAGGTCCACTCCCCTTCCACCTAGCATTCTTCCCTGCTCGCTGGGCGTTTCAAACCGCGGAAGGTACAGGGGAGAGAGTGCCTCTGGTCGCGAACAAAGCCGCCTCTGTCTCCACTGCCTCCCGGATTACAGGGATGTGCGTCCAGGTTGCACTCAGGGAGCGCAGAGGCAGTCAGCGAGCAAGGCAGAAAAGAGTTTTGGAGACACTAGCTCTGAGGAAAATCGTCCAAACGTACACACTCTGGCAACACGAAAAGCTTTTCTTTTTAATTAATTCAATGTCACGACAACATTAGTGTAACAATATTTTGTGGATTTTTTTTCTCTTTTTCTTAAAAAGGGACTCAACCCAGGCAGAGGTGAGGGAGATGAGGGGAAACAAACTATCGCAGAACAACAGGTGTAGCCGACAGAAAGAAAACAGATTGGGTGACAGAGCCAGGAGTCCTGCGGAGTAGAGGGTGAACTTTACAAGAAATCTGTACACTTATCAAATAAGTTAAAATTCTTCTAAATTGATTGTCCTTCACTTAAAGCGCTCCAGTATGCCTAACTTACTCCTTTGAGCATCACTACCTAAGCTTGTTTCTTCCTTCCCCCCTTTCCCCTGCCTAATTTTTTTCTTTCTAAATGAATGACCATGATTATACAGTGAAAAGGTCTGTTTCCCTCGGTGGAGAAGGAAACAGCTTTCTCAGGACATTTTGTACAATATTGCACAGGTCAACGTACAACAGTTACTGCAGAACATGAAAAGTAAGAGGAGAGGATAAAATATACCATATTAAAAATACTGAAATTACTCTCTCAAAACAGGGAACAAAGTAATAATAGTAATACTAATAATAATTTACAAATGAAATTCTCAAAATAAAGGCAACTAATAAATAAGACCACTTAGACCAGGCCAGATATACAGCTGTTTCAATAGTCAGAGTTCTGATTTTTGGCTGTCTTTTCCCTTTAAACACTTAGAGAATTCTTCCATCAAAGAGTAAGACCGATGAAGAGGCTAATTGCGACAGACGTCTCCAGAAGAGAAAAGCGGCCTGAGTCAGGATTCTTATGAGAGGCTGCTCATATTCTGAAAATTAAGGTGGATAACTGATTTAGGGGTTGGGAGGAAGAAACACACCCAGAAATCCAGAAATAAAAGTACTACCATATGAATTCTCTCCTTCTCTGGATTCTGAAAACAGTTCTATAGAAAATGAATAAACTCGGCCGGGCGTGGTGGCTCACGACTGTAATCCCAGCACTTTGGGAGGCCGAGGCGGGCGCATCACGAGGTCAGGAGCTCAAGACCAGCCTGGCCAACGTGGTGAAACCCCGTCTCTACTAAAAATACAAAAATTAGCCGGACGTGGTGGCACACACCCGCAATCCCAGCTACCCGGGAGGCTGAGACAGGAGAATCACTTGAACCCGGGAGGTGGAGGTTGAAGTGAGCGGATATCGCGCCACTGCACTCCAGCCTGGGAGACAGATAGACCAAGATTCCGTCTCGAAACAAACAAACAAAAAAGAATAAACTAGAGGGATTCAGGTTTTGCGCTCATTTTCCTTCTATAAAAATAAAACCAAAAAGCCACAGCGCAACGGAAATTTGGAGGGGAGGGCTGTACATTTTACAAAAACTATCGGCTGAAATATTTGACCCGGAAATTTTGTCTTGTTCCTGCTTTCTCTTAATATAAGCCAAAAACCAAAAGTAAGAGGGGAAGCGCCTCCAATCCATTAGGGGTGAATTGCACGAAAATGCATTGCAAATACTTACAAAACGCTACCAACTGGGGGAGGGGAAGCCGAGGCTGCGCGCAGAAGCCCCAGTTCCTGAAGGCCGCTGGACGTCTCGGCGCCCTTGGCCCGGCCCAGTCTCCTCCGGGGTCCGGACGAGGAGGCCGGGGGCTCCCTCCCCCACCCCTCTGGGGCCTCAGACTGGCCGTAGCAGCGGCACGGAAGAGACCACCGGGTGCGAGTAGTAGACGGGGTGTGGGAAGGTGAGCAGCGGCTGGCTGACCGGCACCGGGGCCCCCGCGGCTGCAGCCGCCGCTCCCTCGGCCGCTGAGTTCTCGTGGTAGAGGATGGGCACCCGCACGATGCGCTGCGCCGCGGCGTGGCTCAGGTTGGCCGCCTCCAGCTCCGCCGCCAGCTGCCGCTTCCACTTGTTGCGGCGGTTCTGGAACCAGATCTTGACCTGCGTCTCGGTAAGGTGCAGAGACGCGGCCAGGCCGGCTCGCTCTGAGCTGCTCAGGTAGCGCTTCATGTCGAAGGTGGACTCGAGCTGGAAGACCTGGCTGCGCGAGAAGACAGTGCGCGTCTTCTTCTTGCGGCACGCCGGCTTCTTCTCCGGACTCTCGGCGCCCTTCTTCCAGTCCTCTGCGCCCGGAGTCGCCGCCGCCGCCCCTACGCCCACCCCGGCCGTGCCTGGCGCCGCTTCGCCTTCCTTCTTGCTTTCCTCGGAGTCGCTCTCCTCCAGAATGATCTCGTCCGGGCTCTTGGAGTCCAGCTCCTTGTGGTCGGGGTCGGCCTTGAGCAGTGGCTCCGGAGAGTCGCGGTCGGTGCCCGAGGCGGGGGAGGAGTCTCGCAGGAGGGCCTTCTCCGAGGCTGGGGAGACAGACAGACGGACGCACACACATGCACACCGACACAGCCTTGAGCGAGGCCCGGCGCCTGGGGACGGCAGGCTCAACCCGCGCCGGCCTCCAGGTCCCGGGCCATGAGGCCTCACCATTCCCGCGGGCCACCTCCTTCCCGGCTGGGCCAGAGAAGGGACGCCAGGTCCTGGGATCCCCCTCCTCCCGAGGAAAGGCGAGCAGATGGTGGCAGTGCGGCCACCTCCTTCCTTTCCCTCAGCTTCCCCGCCAGGGGCCGGCAGAACGGTTCCCTTTCGGCTTAGGCGCATTGGAATCACCCCCTCCTTCCGGGCAGTGTCCCGAGCCCCGGCCGTCCGAAGCCTCCCTATTCACGCCCGAGGCCACTTTTCCCGGGAAGCGCCGTGCCCCGGGCTCCAATTCCACTTCTTTTCTCACCAAGTGGGATTGGATTCACGGGCAGCGCAACCCAGCGCGTGGGCAAGAGATGCAGGCCAGGGGCCGAAAAAACTGACCAAACAGGATTTGCGGGTGCTGGGGTCCCAGAGCTGCGGAGGGAAGCAGCGCGGGGCTGGGACAGGACGGGCGCGCAGGGGAACAACGAAAGTTCAAAGAGTGGTCGGTACCTTCAGGTCGCGAGAGGTGGCCGCCGGCGGGGGTCAGGGTGTAGGGGTACCACCAGGCTGGGGAGCGCTCCAGGTAGTGCGCGGGCAGGGCAAACCTCTGCGCCGGGATCTCAAAGCGGGGGAAAGCCAGGTCGCCCACCTGCGAGAGCGCGAAGCCCGTGGCGCCCTCCAGGGCCCCCTTGGCCGCCGCGGCGGCGGCAGCGGCGGCGGCGGCGGCAGCCGAGGCCGGCGCGAAGAGTGTCCGTGGGGGCGGCTGCGGCTTAGGGGGCGGCCGGTGGTGGTCTCCGTTGAGCAGGTTCTTGATGGAGAACGGGGACTCCTTGGGAGCGGGTGGTGGGGGCGGCGGCGGCGGGGGCTGTGCGCTGGCGGTGCCGGGAGCGTCCGGCCCGGGTTCCGGCATGGTCCCCTCTCCTCCGGGTCCCCGGGAAGGAGGGAGCGGGACAGGCGGGCGGCGGGGCGAGCAGGCAAGAGGCCGGAAATCAGACCATAAACGGAACTCAACTACGGGGCGCAAAGTCGGGGGCCGCCCCCGGCGCAAATCCAACGGCGGGAGGGCGGGGTGAGGACCCAGTCAGGAGGGCTCGCATGGGGGAGGGGTGTGGAGGGGCGGGGAGCGGCCCTGCCGCGGCACGGAGGGATCGTGGCGGCTCGGCTGCGGCTGCGGCTCCCGCGGAGGAGGCAGCAAGAGCAGTCCCCGGCTCGAGGCTGCGTCAATCCGGCGCCGGATGCTAATGATGAAATCAAAATGTCATCCAAGTTAAATGCGGGGAGTATACGGCGATTGGGCGCGTACAATGGCAAATGGGATTAGGCAGGCGAAGGCTCAGCCGAGCCCCGGCCCCGCAGCCGCCTCCGCCACCGCCCCCTCCTCGCCTTCCCTCGGATTTTGGCGCTTTGGCTTCGGGCTATAAGAGCCCGCCTGTTATTGGCTTTATATAGTCCAATTAGGCAGCAAATGAGGACAAGCCTATTAGCACAAAAGGATATTGGCTCCCGCTAAAGAGGCACTCGGAGCGCTCCTGCGAGCGCAGGAGGCGAGCGAGGGACGCGGAGCAGGCGGCGCCCCTGGCCGAAGCGCACTGACAGCCGCGAGCCCGGAGACCGCGCCTGCCGCTCCCCCCTGCGGCGCAGGGACCCGCTTCCCGCCGCCAGGCCTGCGGGAGGGGGGAGGGGCGGACCAGGCCCTCTCGGGTCACCTCCGGGTTATCTGTGCTCGCAGCTGCCGCTCCCCCGCCCCCTGGGGCTGGACAGGGGCCCGCCGCCCCCACGCGGCTGGAGAGCCACGCAGCGCCGGCCCAAGAGGCAGGACGTGACCTCGGCCCGCGGAGAACTCATCACTTTCCAACCCTTTGAGGTCCAGCGACCTCAGTATTTTTCCTAAAGCCTGCTAGGAAGGGCGAGGCCAAGAAGAGAGGGATTTGGGTTCCCCACCCATCGTCCAGCCGATAGTAAGGGAATCCGCGTGTAAGTCCTCGCACTGCGTCTTCGGACTCAGAAATCCGCGTGGCCTTGGCCTTTAGCCCTGGAAAATGGAAGAGTGAGCCTTACCCCGGGACCAGGAGTGGGTGTGCCTGTGTGCGTATGAGCGCTGACCCGGCCAAAACCCGCGCGTCACTCGGTGGGGCTGCTGGGGCAACAGCTTCTCGGAACCGACGGCTGCTCTCGGAAGGGCACTCCTCTGCTCTGGCCGCCGGTGCCCAAGGCTCGCGGCTCAACTAAGAGTCTGTGACCCCGAAGACAGCACTTTCTCCCAGGAAGTCTCTCCGGCCGGCCGGCGTTTGGAGCTGCCTAACTAACGCTTTAATAGGGGCAAGGTGAACCAAAGGCGCAGCGGCGTAACGTCCTCCGCCGCGGTAAGCAGAGGCATCCGCTGCGCGGCTCGACAGCAGCCAAGTCCTTAGAGAACCACACTGGACCTTTGCAGAACGGCTTAGTGAAAGGACACTCCACTCCATTGGCTTTAGAAACAGCTCCCCGGTTCGCACGAGAAGCCCATGGGGCAGCCATTTAAGACTCTAGATTTAAGCATCAAGTAAATCAGAATTGTTTGTGGGGTCCCCTCCCGAGAGACAGTTTTCTTATCAGAGAAAGGTGACAAACTGGCCTCACCCTCTTCCACCCCGGTGAAGCTCCCGCACACCAGGGCTTTTTGGGATCCCTTTACCTCCCCACCGCTTTCTTTTTCGTTAGATTGAGCCTCGCCTAATTCAAGGCCGCCCTGCATTGGCAGACTCGGGGTACCCACTTGAGACGTAGATTTTGTTTTCCGGTCCTGTGGCGTCAGACCCTCTCCCACCAAATCTCGACAGGCATAGGTAATGTTTCTTTTTGCATTCATCTACAGCAGCAAACCCCATTTTTGCTTTGGAAATCTAGAAACGTAAATGGCGCTTCCATAAACAATTACTGTTATTACTCCCTTGAGTTTACACAGGGCTTTACTGGAATGCAAAACGCTACACCATCCAAAATCTGGGTTGGAAAGGATCACTGCCCTGAGACCCCAGCAGGGTGGGCCTCATACTTGGATTTTATAAGTGGAAACCCGCGCCCAGAGAGGAGGAAACTGGGCCTAGCTCGCCCAACCGCTGCTGGATACCCAGACGTCATTTTCCCCCAACTACAGAAGTAGCTCGATGCACGAGGTCTATGAGGGTTGGGTGGGCACCGTCTGCACACAGCCTGCCACGCGGCCAAGTGTGCGTGGAGAGACCCCTGCGTGTGTGCCCGTGTGTTTTGGGAGCTCCACCATTCAGGGCAGACGCATGAAAACTTCGCTAGAGTTCTGACGCACGAAAGTCGCCTTTAAACTGGGACAGGTGGAAAAGCTTGTCATCTCCCCTGAAAAAGAAGCGCCCCGGCAGACGTCGCCGAAAATGCTGAGGATTCTGTCTGGGGAGGGGGACTCGTGGCTGATCACAACTCCAGGGCTAGACCCAGATGGGGAGTCTAGCCCAGTGTGGCAGGAGAAGAGTCCGGGACAGCAGCCCACGTCCCTGCTGTGCGGCTACCCGTTGCCGGCTTTCTGGTTGTCGCCCCAAGTTCTCCGGTTGACTCCCCTCCCAGGGGCGCGCAGGGGCGCTGTTGTGTGCTTGTGTTTGGCCAGGGAGAGGAGTTTCCCCAGTGTCAGCACTCTCAGCCCATCCTCTCAGTTTTAGGGATTGCTGGGCTGAACAGCGGGATACATACATTGAGTAGATCTTTCCCTTCCCCTTCGAGAAAGCTGGTGGGAGTCGGGTCTGGGCGCCGGCTCAGCCCTTCACTCGCCCTCTGGCGAGGGGTGTTGCCAGCGTTCCTGCGCTCACGACTCCATTCAAAGTCAGGCAGACAGCGCCCTCTGTGGGACAGCCTCTGAACCAAGCCTGCGGGTTCCTCTGGAGAACCACTGTCCCGGCTCAAGACGTTTAAAAACCATTGAGGTCTTGCCCTTCGCCGCCGCAGTTAGAGAACAAAAGCATTTTTTTCTCTGGATCCCGGGAGAAGAAGTGGGTGAAATCGCCTTCAGATCTCTGCTGATCTTTACCTGGCCACGACAGGAAGTGGCCTCGCCTACCTGTCATCCTCCTTCCCGCTTTTCCTGCCTCTATTTTAGGGCCCATTCTGTGGTCCCAGTTTCGTTCTATCCGTTAGGCGCCAGTCCTAACCTCAAGCTAGGTGTTCTTCAGGAAGGACGCGGGGAGGGGACGGGCTTGCCTCATTCGTCTTCCCGGGACTCAGTGCCGTCGGCCAACCAGCGGACGAAACGCCTGTGCTCAGGAAGCGCTTGTGTTAATGCCTGAATACCTGAGTGAGACGAATGAATGAATGGATGAATGAATGAATGGATTCACAGCTCCCTTACAGAGAATTGGCCCATTTGATTAGGGACCTTCAAATAACCTGATCATACCCCAAAGCTGTTTTTAAAGAGTTTAATGAAAATCTGAGATCTTTTGATGCTGCATTTTACAAAACCTAAAGGAGCCCAAGGAATAAGACCTTTGAGGGACCTTTCCCAGGCTAATCTCAGGCAGATGGGCTGTGAGAGCGGGTCTCTACACCACACCACCCACCCCTGGGACAAGGAGCCAAGAGGGCAGAAGGGGCCTGGAGAATGCCCGTGATTAACACCCAACTTTTACACAAAAGCATGAGGCCTGATACAGGAGTGCTTGGCATGGCATTCTCACCTGCCCCAGGCCCACCACACACACAAAGCACATACACGTGTGTGCACACACACAAGTCAGTAAGCAAGGCGCTTCCCAAAGGAGGGGAGCATTTCCATATTTTCCAGTACTTCACCTAAGAGAAGGCTGCTTCCTTCCCTCCATAGCCATACTGCAGTCCTTCTCCTTGGAGCATCTTCCTGGCACAGCCCACCTCCTTATCCGTGGAGGGGGTGGTGACTGCTTAGGCTTCTAGCCAAAGTTGCAAAGTTCCCAGGCTGGAGGTCCCCACAATTAACGTAGTTTGCCCTGGCCCTGATGGCCTCATTTTACCGCCCACCTCTTCTGACGTGCAGGTCTTTGCTTTGAAGGCAGAATGGACAAAAGCCTGGAATTGTGATCCTGGGGCAACTGTGCTACCTACACATGCTACACAAGCTCTTTACTGGAACTTTCCTAGAAAGTTCTCTCCCATCTTTCTCGATGCCACCAGAAATGCTGTCAATGACATCTCCCTCTGGCTAAAGACTGACCCTTAGATAATACACAGCCCTGGGAGATAGGTCATAGCCAAGCTGTGCCTGATCATATATGTTTCCTGCATCACATACAATGTCCTTAGAGTGACTGAATATCTAACCCTTTCATGACAGTGAAGGTAACAGTTATATAGAGGTAATATCAGCTCACGGTCATTGAATCCTTATTAGAAGCCAGGCATTATAACTTGGTGAGGTAGGTACTATTATGATTTCTGACTGATAGATGAGGAAACTGAGGTCCTGAGTATGACAAGGAAGAGCAGGAGAGAGTACTAAAACATTTAGCCTCATAGGGTTGTTACAAGGACAGGGCTGGCATATAGTAAGTGCTATGTAAGTCCTAGCTATTGTGCTGTTATTCCTCATTCATTCATTCTTCAAGATGAACCCACAGGTCAAAGTCTGTTCTTGCAGTGTTGCCTTGAGAAAGCTGACACAGTTCTACAATGGAGAGATGCCCCAAGAGTTGCTTCCTTACTTCAAGGAGGCCTTACTCTTCTATCCAGAAATGAGCCAGCTGTCCCATGTCCCCTTTTCTCTTCCTGGTTCCCTTGTCTTCTTTGAAAGTTCTTCTTACAGGGAGGCACAGTGGCTCACATCTGTAATCTCAGCACTTTGGGAAGCTGAGGTTGGAGGGCCTCACTGGAGGGTAAGAGTTTGAGACCAACCTGAACAACACAGTGAGACCCTGTCTCTACAAAAAAATTTTTTAAAAGTCTTTCTCCCCAAACCAAGAATCTTTCAAGTGCAATTATTTGCAGGTTGCTCTCTATCCTCAGAGTTCTCATTAGGGGAGAAGAAGTATAACTTGCTATGCAATAAAATCCACAATTTTGAGGATACAACTTCATAAACTTTGACAAGTGTATACTCCTGAGTAATTATCAACTGTACTCCCCACCCTGAAAGTTTTCTCCTGGTCCTTTGCAGTCAGTTCCCCCAAACCCCACCCTGAGAGACCGCTGTTGATTTTTATAATTAAAGATGAGTTATTCTGGTTCTAGAAGTTCATCTACATAACCATGTCCAGTATGTACTCTTTCTGAGTCTGCTTCTTTGAGTCAATGAATCTGTGCGATTCATCTGTTTTGTTGTGCAGGGTATTTTTAGCAGAAGAGTGGCACATCTGGTTTACATTTAAGTCAACTTTAGATTCATCAAGTTCCAATGGGATTCTCAACCTAAAGAAATTCCACATCCCATGAATGGAGAAAGAAAATGTGGCCTATCCATACAATGGAAAATTATTCATCAATACAAAGGAATGCAGCACTGATAGATGCTACAATGTGGATGAGCCTTTGAAAGATACCAATTGTAAAAGACCACATATTGTTTAACTCCATTTAAATGAAATGTCCAGAGGAGGCTACTTCATAGAGACAGAAAGGAAATAAGTGATTAGCAGATGCTAGGGGGATAAGGGGAATGAGGAGTGACTGCAAATGGGTATGGGGTTTCTTTCTGGGGGTGATGAAAATGTTTTAAAATTGGTTGTGATGGTGGTTGCCCAACTCCATGACTGTACTAAAACTTTCAGTGAGTAGATTGTATAATATATTAGTGCTATTTCAGTAAAGCGGCTTTGAAAATATTCACCTCCCAGCTACCACGCATAGGTACAAGCTTTCCAATAACTCTTGTCTTGAGAGCCCCGTGGAGCTGGTCCAGTGACCCAGCTGGGGCTCCCCCAACCTTCCCTACATAGTTCCTCTTTCTGCTGGTGGCTGGGCAGGGGGTGAGGGATGCAAGGATCATTGACTCAGCCTCCTGTATATGAGAAACTCTCTCCCAACAGAATAGGGGAGGCCTAGCCCATGTAGCCCTCAGTGAGGTCATGCAAGCCACATCAGAGCTGAGCCCCTCGATAGCGAAGCCTGTCCCCATGGCTCACATTGGGCTGTTATCCAGGATGTCTCTCTTCTAGCTCTGATGTTCTTTGATTCTGTGCTTCTTCCCTCAGTGACTAAGGAATGACCCATTCTCCCCGAGCCATCACTTCTGCCACACAAATGTAGCACAATCAGAACAATCAAAGGTCATGTCATATAAGCCAAGATGACTCCTAAAGACAGCCAGGCGAGGAGTGGCTGAAGCTTCCTCCCAACAATGCCCGAGCAGCCGTGAAGAGTCATCTCATTTATTCACTTAGTTAGCAGTACGCCTGGGCAGGCATTGTGCCAGGCTCTGGGGATATAAGACTAAATCAGTCACAACTTCTGTAATGGGGGTACAAAACTAAATCAGTCACAACTTCTGTTCTTGGGGCGCTCATAGCTTAGAAATGAAAAGTGAAAAGGGAGCAAATAACGGCAATGCAATGTGAGAGGCAAAGTGCCTTTAGCACATTTAGGCACAAAATGATCTGGGATCACAGAGGAGGAAACAACTAATTCAGTCTAGTGGTTCAGTGTAATCAGTGGAGGCTTCCTGGAGGAGGTTATCAACCAGGATCTTGATAAGTGTGTTATCAGGTAGAGAAGGGAGAAGGACAAAGAGGTAGAGGAAATGTCAGAGCATAGCCATAGACTTTGTGGTAGGGAGGGTGGGTGCACAGAGAACTGGAGTATGGGGAACAGAGCTGGGCCAAAGAGACGGCTTCCCTTGAATTCCTGCATCAGAGATTGTGGGCCCTTGAATTCTTGCATCAAAATAAATAGGTCTTTCCACAAAGCCCATCGTATCACATTGTGGTGGCAGTAAGGAGAGCATGGGCTCAGGAATCTGCAATTTTGCTAGATGTAGTAGGCTGATTTCTAGCACCACCCCTGTAACACTTTCCTAGGGTTGCCTTAACTAAGTGCCACAATCTGGAAGACTTAAAAGAATGGAAATCTATTGTTTCACAATTCTGGAGGCCAAATGTCCAAAATCAAGGAGTCAGTAAGGCCATGCTCTCTCTGAGTTTCCAAAGAAGAATTTGTTCTAGGGAAGGATACCTGTCTCCCAGCTTCTGGTAGGACAAGGTGCAAATAAGGTCAGTTCACAGATACTGGGGAGTGAGGACTTCAGCATGTCTTTTTGGAGGACACGATTCAACTCACCTGCCCACAGTGATCTCCTCCTCTGAGCATTCATGTGCTTGTGTAATTCTTTCCCCTTGATTATAGGCTGGACCTAGTAACTTGATTGCAACCAACAGAATACAATAAAGGTGATGGAATGTCACCTGTATGACTGGGTTACAAGATTGTAACTTCTGTGCATTAGCTGACTCTCTCTATTCCCTTCTCAGTTTGTATGTTTTCATGAACCAAGGGTGGCCTCATACCAACAGCCAGTGATAAACTGAATTCCTAAGTTCAACAGCCTGTGAGAAACTCAATGTTGCCAATAACCACTTTGTGAGTTTGAAAGTGGATCCTTCTCCAATCAAGCCTTCAGATGAGAGCACAGTCCCTGGGACAACACTTTGATTGGAACCTTGCAATAGACCATGAAGCTGAGGGTCCTGTCCCACAGAAACTGTGAGATAAAAAATGTGTATGTCTTAAGCCACTAAGTTTTGTAGTAATTTGTTAAACAGTAGACAATAATTAATAAGCACAGTTCTCTAGGTACTTCTTACACCTATTAGGGTTTGAAGACCTAAGCAATGGGGAGCCATGGAAGGATTTGCCCCAAGAAGCAAGAGGACCTGATCAGATTATGTTCTAGGAAGACCATTTAAACAGAGTGAAGGATTTGTAAGAGCAAGGAGGACCAGGAGGCTAGGAGGCTTGTTAGGAGGTGGTTAATGAGGACCTGAACTACCAGCAATTTTTAACAAATTGAATACTCCCATAAAACCAGCACCCAGATTAAGAAACCAAACATGCCAGAATCCCAGAAGGCCTCGTTGTGTTCCCATCCAATCATCCTAGCCCCCATCTCCAACAAGAATAATCACAATTCATGGATTAGTTTTGCCTGCATTTGAACTTTATTTTTTAAGATTTTATTATTATTATTATTTAGATAGAGTCTTGCTCTGTCACCTAGGCTGGAGTGCAGTGGCACAATCTCAGCTCACTGCAACGTCTGCCTCCCAGGTTCAAGCGATTCTTGTGCCTCAGTGTCCTGAGTAGTTGGGATTACAGGCATGCACCACCACTCCCAGCTGATTTTTTTTTTTTTTTTTTTTTTGTATTTTTAATAGAGACAGGGTTTCACTATGTTTTCTAAGCTGGTCTCGAACTTCTGGTCTCAAGTGATCCACCTACCTTGGCCTCCCAAGTGCTGGGATTATAGGTGTGAACCATCATGCCTGGTCCATTTGAACTTTATATAAATAGAATCATATGTAGTTTTCTATCTTTTGTGTCTGGCTTCTTTTGTTCAAGATTGTGTTAGTGAGATGTAGTCATTTTGTTTCACGCAATTTAAGTTTTTGGTTTTTTCATAGCTGTTTCGTATTGCATGGGGTAAATACAACAAAATGTATTTATTCATTTTGCTGTTGATAGACCTATTGGCGGTTTCCAGTTTGGGGCAGTTATACATACAACTGATAGATATATATTTTCTAACGAACATATGGGTGCATTTCTGTTCAGCATCTCCAGGAGTAGAATTGTGGACCATAGGATATATTTCTGTTCCCTTCCACACACAAGGAAAAACCAGGTGACAGAGATTCATATGACAACAGGAAGCAAGGACTTGGGTAGGGTGAAAGCTGAGCATCCCACAGGGGATCCTGGTGCACCCAGAACTGCTCAGGTCATCCCTGCTGTGCCTCACATAAGTGCCAGGCATATACTTTGAAAAGCACTTTCTCACTCAGTCTCCCACATCTTCCTCCCGACTCTGATCAGGGGTCTCTATTATTCCCCTTCAGAAAACAAAGCAAAAACAAATACTAAGCCCCAGGGAGGCTAAACAACTTGCCACCCTCTCCTTCGTCCAGTTTGCCAAGACTTTACCCTCCCTGACAACTTGGCTCAAATCCATTTATTAGAAATTGGTACCAGGCCCTTAGCTGTGGAGAGGCTGCCAGATTGTGCTGAGGTCTTCACACAGGGTTCAGTTTTTCTGAGATGTCGTGAAAGAAAATTCTGTCCTCCTGGTGTGGGTTCTAATGGACTTGCCAGGGAACAGGAATTGGGCTGGAAAGTGGGAAGCAGTTACCTAATAAATGCTTTAGAATCAGACAGAGCTTGCTTTAGATTCCATCTCCGTCACTTACAGGTTATGTGAATTTTAGCAAGCTGTTTACCTCTCTTAAGTCTCAGGCCCCTTGTCTAAATGACAGACCACTTGTCAGGGGAGTTGTGAGGCTGAGGTGAGGTCGTGTGTGCAGAATGCCAAGCATGGAATCTATCACCTAATAAATGCTCAGTAAACGGCAACTAACCAAACATTAAGGCTGGACAGACGGCAGGAGGGCAGTGACAGTATGTCTCAGTCAGCGTAGGCTGCTATAACAAAAATACCAGAGACTGAGTGACTTAAACAGCAAACATTGATTTCTCCGAGTTCTGGAGACTGGAAGTCTGAGATCAGGGTGCCTGCACAGTTGGTTTCTTGGTGAGGGCTTTCTTCCTGCTTTGCAGATGGCCACCTTCTTGTTGTAACTTGACATGGTGAAGAGAGAAATATAATCACTCAGTGTCTCTTCTTAGAGGGACACTAATCTCATTCATGAGGGCTCCACTCTCATGACCAAGTCACCTCCCAAAGGCCCCACCTCCTCATACCATCATATTGGGGATTAGATTTCAACATATGAATTTTGGGAGAGGGGACACAAATATTCAGTCCCTAACACAGGGGAAGTGCTTGAAGGCTGAATATGGGTTAGTCCTGCTCATCACTGGCCACCTGTGTGGCTTGGCTGACTCCTTTGCCTCTGAAGAGCTCAATTTTCCTTGTTTCCTCATCCATAAAGTGAAAAGCTGCATAGATAGATCCAGCCTGAAAGTGCTATGATTCTGTAGTGTGCTTTTCTCATTTCCTGTAGAAACTCCAGTAGATTGGACAGAATTGAAAGAGGACAGCATTCTCATACTCACAGTTCATAACTGACCTTTGATAAGGCTGGTCTTCTCAGGAACGGCAGCAAGGAGGATGTCACTTCAACATAAGAGTTTGCCCCAATTTTCTCCCTAAACGGGAGGCCCAAGAGCAACTCTAGCCCTGCACATCTATCCCTGAAAGACATAAGTGTTTTCTAAAACTATGAAAGGATTGTCATGATCAATCAGATAAATTGATTATCTTTAAATGTGCAGGATGCTGTGATCTGTGTGGTTTGCATGCTGATCCCACCAGGGGTGTGCGTTGTTTTTCTGGAATATGGGGTGACTAGAGTACTAAAAATATAATTTAATTTGGTAAACATGTACAGGCGCCCACCATGCATTAAAACCCTGCAAGGGGGCAAGAATTCCATTGAATTGAATAGTCTCTGCTCTCTGGGACTTTACTGTCTAGGGCAGGATTCAGACAAGGGCCACAGAAAGCTAAAATGTCAAGTCAGAACAGGATAAGTGCTATCACAGAGCTACGGTGTAGGTCTCTAAGATGGAGCTTTCAATAAGCACAGATGGGAGAAAGAGGAGAGGGTATTCCAGGCAGCAGGCAGAGGGGGCAGCATGTTTGGAGACACAGAGACTTGCAAATGCACAATGGGGTTGGCCCTCTCCTGTACTTGGAGCACAGTCTGTGTGAGAGAAGGTGCAGTGAGAATGGAAGTTGTCTCCAAGTCATGAGAATCCTAATAGAAAGCTAGGCAGCTGGGATATTTTTGTGGCAATGGGGAGCCAGAGAAGATGTGGAAGTAAGGGGCTGCGGGATCAAAGCTGTAGTTCATGAAGATAAATCTGCCATGGAGTGAGGCTGGAGGGGAGCAGGGAGAGTCTGGTGACTGGGACACCAGGCAGGAGGTTATGGCTACAGTTCAGAGCAGAGTGCATGAGGATATGAGCCAGGAAAATGGCCCTGAGAATGGAAGAGGAAACTGGATCAGAGGGTAGACACTGAGAAGGCAGAGTCATAGGACTTGTGACTAATTAGCCATGGGAGTCAGGGAGAAGGAGCAGTTGAAGGTGCTTGAGATGAGAACATTCAGGAGGAGGGTCGTAAATTACCAATTTGGATTTGAATGGACATTTCTCCAAAGAAAGATGTGCAAATGCCAACGCATGTATGAAAAGAAGCTCAATGTCACTCATTATCAGGAAAATGCACATGAAAACCACAACGAGATATCCCCTCACACCTGTTAGAATGTCTATTCTCAAGGAAAACAAAGACAAGTGCTGGTGAGGATGTGGAGAAATCAGAGCCCTATGCACTGTTGGTGGGAATGCAAAAATAGTGCAGCCATTATAGAAAAACAATATGGAAGCTCCTCAAAAGATTAAAAGTAGAACTACATATGACCCAACAATGCCACTTCTGGGTATTTATCCAAAATAATTGAAATTAGGATTTTGAAGAGATATTAGGACTTTCGTGTTCATTGCAGCACTATTCTCAATAGCCAAGATATGTTAACAATCTAAATATCCATTAATAGATGAATGGATAAACAAAACATGGTAGATACTGCAATGGAGTATTACTCTGCCTTAAAAAGGAAGGAAATTCTGACACATGCTACAACATGGATGAACCTGGAGGACATTACGCTGAGTGAAACAAGCCAGTCACAGAAGGCCAATACAGCATGAATGGCTCTCAATTTGTTGAGATACCTCCTTTCCTGGGAATTGATCTTCCTTCTCTCTCCCTCTCTCATCCCCAGTAACACATGACAGTGCCCACTGGTTGCAAATGTTTGGACACCTTTTACTCACCGTATGCATAATGAAGCAGAAAAGGTAGGTCTGGAGAAAGAGAAGCAAGAAAATGTCCAGTTTAGGGGGGCTGCCCCTGATGACTTTCTTGAACTTGGTTCTACTCACCTACTCAAACTTCCATTTTCTAGTTAGGGTAGTTTAAGAACTTAATCTCACCTATCTGTCAATTTGGGAAGAGTTGTACTGATCCTTACTAAAGTGTACATGACTAACAACCCCCTTAGGATATTGGTAGCATGTGTGTTTTATAGCAGAGCCTGTTGTGGTGCTAAATATTTCATGTACATTATCTGATTTTAAGGCCATGCTCTTAGAACTTAACAAGTTTGTCCAACCTGTGGCCCAGGGTGGCTTTGAATGCTGCCCAACACAAACGCATAAACTTTCTTAAAACATTGTGAGATTTTTTTTTTAGCTCACCAGCTATTGCTAGTGTTAGTGTATTTTATGTGTGGCCCAAGACAATACTTTTTCTTCTAGTGTGGCCCAGAGGAACCAAAAGATTGGACACACTTGCGCTATACCATATTCCTGGTAGACAATGCCCATAGGTGTGAAGCCAAAAGCGTGGGATATTTCACTTCAGCAGTTAACTGAGTTTGCAGGGTCACAAAAAATCTAGGAAGATAGAGCTGGCCAAGGGCTCCCTGGTCCATCAAACCCCCACCACTGCCTCCTTGGCTGACCCAGCCAAGAAGCCTGAGGTGGTGCAGACGCTTCATGCCTGTTCTCTCTCTCACCAAATGTTGGTCATGACATTAGGACAAAGCTTCTACTCCCTTATGTTGCACAGATGATTTTTTGTTGTTGTTATTGTTTTTTGTTTTTGTATTTGTTTTTGTTTTAGAGATGGGGTCTTGCTCTGTCACCCAGGCTGGAGTGCAGTGGTGCAATCATAGCTCACTGCAGCTTCAAACTGGGCTCAAGTAATCCTCCCACCTGAGCCTCTAGAGTAGCTGAAACTACAGGCTGCACCTGGCTAATTTTTAAAAATTTTTTGTGGAGACACGGGTCTGGCTATGTTGCCCAGGCTAGTGTTGAACACCTGGACTCCAGTGATCCTCCCACCTCAGCCTCCTGATTATTCACAAATGTTTTTAATCCACAAAGAGAGCAGGCCAACTTGGCCACTCTGGGGGCTGTGTGTGTATATATGTGTGCAAGTGGGGGAGTGTGGAGGAGAGGTGTCCATGGGTCATGGAATCTCTGGAGGCAGGAGAGGCTGCAGGACTTAAGTGGGGAAGGCATATGACTTCATTTCTCTGAAGAACTATGAGGTGTGCACCGAGGCAGTGGTAATATGCCCGAGACCTCGACACTCTCCCCTTTCTTCTCTAGGGATTAAGGTGAGACAAGGGGCTAGGTGGGCCTGCTTTGTCCTGGAGTGATCCCAGGCCCTCTGTAAGTCACCAGTGCTTCCACCACCCTCTCTTGGTCCTCAGCATATCTCTGCTGTGTGGGCTGTGCTATGCATGAGGGAGGGATGTCAATGGTACGCTCTGCAGCCAAATTGCCTGGGCTTGAATCCTGTCCCTGCCATTCACCAGCTGTTTTTGTCAGTTTGGGCTGCTGTAACTAAGTACCATAGACCCTGTGGTTTGTTTCTTTCTTTCTTACAGTTCTGGAGCCTGGAAGTCTGAGATCAGGGTGCCAGGTGTCTGGTGAGGTCCCTCTTCTTGGCTTACAGATGGCCATCCTCTCGTGGTGTCCTCACGTGGTGGGAAGAGGGCTGGCTAGCTCTCTGAGGTTCCTTTTGTAAAAGCACTGATCCCATTCATGAGGGTTCCATCTTCATGACCTAATCACCTCCCAAAGGCACCACCTCCGAATACCATCACATTGAAGGTTAGGATTTCAACACATGAATTTGGGGAGGGACACAAAACACTCAGTCTAACTTACACCGGCTGTGTGAATATGAACAAAGGGCTTAACTGCTCTGCTCCTCACCTCCTCATCTGTCAAATGGGGATAATGGAAGTAGCTTCCCCTTGGAGTTGCTGAGAGGATTAAGTGAGACAAAGTGTGGAAAGTGCCTTCATGCCAGCTTCCTGGCACACACTCCTTAAGTGCCCCCTGTCAGGAAGGATGGTTCCGAGGCACAGAGAAGGTAAGAGCCTTGCCAGCATCACTCAGCTAGAGAGTAGCTGTCCTCAGTTGGGTTCCCCCAAAGCAGACCCTGAGGGAAGGATTGGTTTATTAAGGAAATGCCCCCAGGAAGACTGGGAAGGGGCAGGGATCACGGGGCAGGGAGGGAAGGGAAGCCAACCTGTCCAACCCCTGGCCACAGCTTTGCCATTGTGGGGATTCATCCTGATCCTCCCGGGAACTCTGATGGGTGAGTCATGCCTCAGGGTTGTCCCTGTCAGAGGTACAGGCGCTGGACCTTTCATATTCCTGCTCTCAGGTGGTCTGTGGTCAAGGCTGCCCTGGAGGATATGAGCTCCCAGGCTCCTCTGGCTCTCTGGTCACTGGGGCAAAGTGGCTTCAGCTGTCCTCCAAAACAGTCACAGCTGCTTGCCATGGGAAGCCGAAGTGCCTGAAGCAAGCAGTACCAGGGTGCAGAGGTGGGATGGAGTGAGCAGGATTCAGGGCATCTGGGTAGGCACAGGCCTGTCCTATTCAGTGTGCAAGCAGGGCCCCACCTACCGTTTCTGGATTTCAGTTCTCTTCACACCTGGCCCCTTTCTCCTTTAAATGGCCTAATCCGGCAAGACAGGCATGCCCCCAAACAGACACAGTCCTGACGTGTCAGCCCTTTCGGGGCTAGCAGCAGGTTTTTCTCCTTTTGATGGCAATATTGAAAGAAGGGAGGCCACCCCCACTCTGATGACAAAAGAAGGCCCTCTCCTCAATCTGCGTCTTGTCTTTGGAAATTTGTGGCGACCATTTCAGTTTAAACATATGACAATTAAATCGTTAAGGGTTCCGATGCCGAATTAATTACCCAGTAGAAAAGGGATCAATTGTGTAAATATATCATTTATGTAATGAGTCCTGGCTGTGATTTAGATGTCCAGATTGGTTTTTCTTCCAGCTTCTGTCCTGAAAACAAGTCTAGCCTTTGAGCCAGGGCCAAACAAACAGCCTCTATTAGGTCTGAATCCAGGGCATTAAGTGGCCCAAATAGACAGGTGGGGGCAGGTGAGACAGGGGGCTGAGATTGTGGGAAAATTGGAGCAATTTGCCAAAATGAGCCAAGTTCCTCCTATTATTCTTCCTGTCTCTGCAGAAAATTACTCTTCAGAAACAGGGAGTGGAAGTTAAACATCCCCTTAAATGACACTTCAGGCACGGCCCATTTCACCCCCGCCTCCAGCCTCCTCCACTCCCCTCCACCAGACACTGTAGTCGAATCATGACAGCCTTTCCTGAAAAAGGAGCCACCGTTAGGTTCCAGGAGGCAGCCCCGGTCCCCAAACATTTAGCATTCTTGGGATCACGGTTCCGGCCGTCCAGCTTGGGGCCTGCCTGCCAGCTTGGGCAGGTGGCCGACTTGCTGCAGTGCTGCTCCCAGTCCAGGCACTGGATGGCAGCTCTGGTGGTGAAGCAGTCACTGACTCTCTAATGTCCTAATCCATTCAACACTCCATATGGGGCGTGCTTCCCATGTTCCTGCATAGGTCCCTCCCCTGGCTCCCCAGGCTCTGGGCTCCACCTCTCCCGCTACCCTCACCGCACTGGGTTTATCCATTTCTCATGGCACCAAACGCACAGCCAGTGTCCCCAGGACCCTCACAGAGCCCCACACACAGAGAACCCTCAACCCTGTTTGTGGAATGCATCAGGGAGCTTGGAATGGAGAGAAGGGCTTCTATGCTCCACATTCCCAGCCAGGTGCTGGGACTCCCAGGGAGCCTCACTTCTCTGAGATGCACCCCATCCCCTGCATTCTTGGCCTTTCTTGGGATGAATCTGAGGCAGAAAGTGAGTTCACCTGAGCTCTAGCCCTGGCTTGCACCCTGGTGGGGTGGCGGTAGGGTCGTGCAAGGCTTTTGCCTCCCAAGACTCATCTCAAAAACAAGATGATGATTAGAAGATCCAAGATGATTAGAAGATCCTGCCAGCCCAGCTCCTCCTCGGTGGGCTGTATTCAAGATTCCTGCCCTGTGGGTGGGGAGAAAGGTGAAAAGCTCATGCTCTATTTTAGGGGGTGAAACCTGGAACATAAGTGGGCTGAGGAAGCCTTTGCCTTGAAGAAAGTGAGATTGGGTGGGGGAAGTAATTATGCATCAAATGCCATGTATTTGTCAGAAATTCATTGTTTAATTGATGTTTTATTGCTCCAACTGACACATGTGATCGAAATGAAATTGCATCTATAGAGAAGGGAGTGAAATTTATTTCTGCTTGTATCTTAATGGGGGAATTAAAGCATCAGTTAAACAATGAAGATGACATATATATGAGGTATGACCTGAAGAAGGAATATTACTCCCTAAAATGTTATTTTTCAATTTACAGTAATGGAGCACCTGGCAATAAGGGGGAGAGACACAGTTCACACATTTTCCATTATTTAAAAATGGCAAAAAATATCATTATTAAATAATACAAGAAAACTTCACTTTTAATAGTATAGTATAAGCATTGTACCCCTAAGTGCTCTGGCAAGCTACCCAGCTAATGAATAACAGCTACAGGGCAGAAGAGTGAGAAGAATTCTGGGAGAAAAGGTATGTCTTTTCCTGATCTTTAAAATTCAATGAAAAAGGACTCAGGAAGCCAAAAAAGAAGCTGCTAACTGAGCCCGGCTCTGTGCTTGATCTGACTTCCTTGAACTCTAAACCCTGCAATAATCATGCTTTACAAAGAGGGAAACTGAGGCTCAGAGACCTTGCCTGAGGTCACACAGCAAACATGGAGTTGACCCCAGGTCAGCCTGACTACAAGGGCCATCTCTTTCCTTTCTGACAGCAGATATTTAACAGAGAGGGAGGAAAATAAGAGACAATATTCACCCAAAGCAGGGATGATTTCTTGAATGCAGAGACTAAGGTGAGATGGGAAGAAGTTTACCTAAGAGCAAAGGCCATTGGAAGGCAGTGGAGAGGGAAGGCATGAGAACCACAGGGAAACACACAGAAAATTCCAAAAAGGGAAGGTCATTGTAGACATAGAGCTGACTTCCCTGTCTTTCGCAAAGATTCACTTCAGTTCAGAAGTTAGTTTATGAAGAAGAAACCATGGTCAGTTAAGCCTGTACCTACTTTGTGAAAGAAATAGATTCTGTAAATCAAGAGTCTGCATAGCAAGCCCAGAAGTTCTGCATTTATTTCTATTATCAAATTGGAAGTTTAGAATTTTTCAAAAAAATTATGGTCTTAATATGCAACCAAAATATGCCTATAAATACAGAAAAATGATTGGAAACATTTCTTGCCACAAATAAGACAAAGAGTCAATATCCTTAATATACAAAAAGTAAGGCCAGGTGCAGTGGCTCACACCTATAATCCCAGCACTTTGGGAGGCCAAGGCGGGTGAATCACCTGAGGTCAGGAGTTTGAGACCAGCCTGGCCAACATGGTGAAACCCCATCTCTACTAAAAATATTAAAAAATTAGCTGGCGTGGTGGCACATGTCTGTAACCTCAGCTACTCGGGAGGCTGAGGCAGGAGAATTGCTTGATCCGGGGAGGTGGAGGTTGCAGTGAGCCAAGATCACGCCATTGCACTCCAGCCTAGGCAACAAGAGTGAAACTCCGTCTAAAAAATATATATATATCGCATTTATAAGGCTAGGCATGGTGGCTCACATCTGTAATCCCAATACTTTGGGAGGCCAAGGTGGGAGGACTGCTTGAGGCCAGGAGTTTGAGACCAGCCTGGACAACATAGCAAGCCCCCATATTAGCCGAGTGGGTGCACACCTGTAGTCCTAGCTACTTAGAAGACTGAGGTGGGAGGATCGCTCGAGCCCAAGAGTTTGAGGCTGCAGTAAGCAATGAATGCCCCATTGTACTCCAGCCTGGGTGACAGAGTGAGACTGTCTCCAAAATAAATACATAAATAAGGATTTATGAACCATTACAAAAATATTTAACAGGTGTAGAAGTCTAGGCAAAGAATAGAAGGAGCAAGTCACAGAAATAATGAGCAGATCATAATCTTTATGAATTTAATAAATGTATATTAAAACATCAGTGAAATACCTGCCTGTTATTAAATTAGCAAAGCCAAGAAAAGAAGCTAATGCTTAATGCTGGTGAGGATGAAAAGCAAATATATTTACACCTCACAATTGGGAATAAATCAGTGTAAGTTTTCCAGAAAAAAATTTGGCAATACGGATCAAGAGCTCTTAAATCCAAATATTTTGAGCCGGGGTTTCCCTTTAGAATACAGTATATCATAAAAAAAAAAAAAAAGCTGGATACTTAACACACACTCATACCTACCAATACACAGACATACATTCTACTATTACTTGTAATACAATAAAATGTAAATAAGCAAATGGTTAAATAAACTGTGGTATAGCCAAACAGTGGAATAGAATGTTATGTAAGCCATCAGAACTGATTTTTGAAGTCTGCTTAATGACAAGGAAAAGTTCTCACACAGTTAAAAAGAAAAATACTGTGTCAATGTGTGTTTGACAGAGACAGGGAAGGGTGTGTGTGTGTGTGTGTGTGTGTGTGTGTGTGTGTGTGTGTTGGGGGAGGGGACAGGGAACCTGAAAAATATAATAAAACTTTCAGGATTTTTTTTTTATAATGGGATAATGGGTAATTTTATTTTAGTGTTAGTACTTTGTATAATTTTCCAATTCTCTGCAATAAGCAAGTATTTTTGTAATCAGAAAAAAATGTTCTGTTTTTTAAAAAGCAAAGTACATTTGAAATAAAACATTTAAAGGAAAGTATTTGAGGATAAAATATGGAAGCTATTTGTAATAAAATCACAAAATGAACACAGAAGATCTAGTGTGGGCTTCTGCTGAGCATCAATTTGCTTTGAAATCTAAGGACAAAATGATGGTAGTTTGTTTGAACAAATAATAGTAGATTGGAAAGTCACTTAGTGGTGAAGCTGATGGTTAAGAATTTTTTTTTTTTTTTTTTTTTTTGAGATGGAGTTTCGCTCTTCTTGCCTGGTCTGGAGTGCAAAAGCGTGATCTCGGCTCACTGCAACCTCCGCCTCCCAGGTTCAAGTGATTCTCCCGCCTTAGCCTCCCAAGTAGCTGGGATTATAGGCATGCACCACCACGCCAGGCTAATTTTGTATTTTTAGTAGAGACAGGGTTTCACCATGTTAGCCAGGCTGGTCTCGAATTCCTGACCTTAGGTGATCCGCCCACCTTGGCCTCCCAAAGTGCTGGGATTACAGGCGTGAGCCACCACGCCTGGCCTAAGAATAAATTAAACTGGTTGTGCGAGGACAAGATCAGCCAGCTCAGTCAAAGTGCGGGGGCGTGTATTCCCGAAGACTCCATCTGAGGACCACACTCACCAGTGTGCGTTCATATGGGTACAGTGTATTTATTATTACGGTGGTTCCTAGTTAGGTGCACAGTGGGATTTAGAATGTAGCTCTTTTTAATTTTATTTTAAAATAGGGTCTCACTCTGTCACCCAGGCTGGCGTGCAGTGGTGCAATCACAGCTCACTGCAGTCTCTACCTCCGTGGCTCAAGCAATCCTCCCACCTCAGCCTCCCAAGTAGTTGGGACTATAGGCAAAGCCACCACACCCAGCTAATTTTTGTATTTTCTGTAGAGACCAGGTCTCACCATATTGCCCAGACTGGTCTTGAACTTCTGGGCTCAAGTAATCCTCCCGCCTTGGCCTCCCAAAGTGCTGGGATAACACTGTGCCCAGTGCTCTTTTTCAAGCTGGCAACCTAGTAGTCTCTTATTTAGTAAGTTGATGTGGGTGGAAGCTTTGGCTTTGATAGAAAGAGGAGTAAGAATTTTTTGTTTTATTTTGTTTTTGTTCAACTAGAAGGAGAGATGAGAGAAGAGACACGGAATGGCATGGTGTTTGCCCCACTCTTCCAAACCCCATGGACTGACTTGGAGCCTGATACGGAGAGAGACTGAGTCCAGAATGAGGAGCTGTTAACATACAGAACTTGAGTGACTTTGAGCACAGGTAGCATGGCTGTAGGACTCAGGTGTACTGGTGAAGGAGACCAGTCTTGCACCTCTTTACAGAGTTGACTCAAGCACCCCTGGCTTAGACCCTAGAATACTCATGGTGGGCCCCGCAGCAGTGGCAGTGGGATTAGGCAGCAATAAATTATTTGGAAAGACATGAGGCCATTCAAGAAGAGAGAGGACAGCTGGAGAACTGGCTCAGAAAAAAGCAGGAAACAAGACTGTCCAGACAGCAGCAGGCACAGAGTCCCACGAGACAGGCTTGCCAGTTAGAACATGGCTGCTGTGGGAGTCACCAACACAGGCCCTCACCAGCATGGCCACCAGCCTCTGCAGCCTCTGCTGGGAACAACACCAACTGGCCTGCATCCCTGCACCTCTCTCCCAAGGTGCAAAGGCTCTGCTGGGAGCATCTAATAGATCAAGCCTAGGTGATATGCCTCATCCCAGCCACCAACAATGGGAAGATAACAGATTCGCCCCACTTCAGCTTCCTCTGCCTCCACCTCCAAGATCCACGCGATGGTGTGATTCCCCTGTATCTCATGTCAGGTGGCCTAAACATGGTAAATGTCCCCTCGAAACACCTGGGTGTTGTGGAGAAAGTTAAGTGAGAACATGCATATGAAGTGCTTGGCACACAGTGTGGGCTGGCACACAAGGCAGGCTGGCACATGGGGGGCTGGCACACAGTGCGGGCTGGCACACGGGGGTGGGCACACAGGGTGGGCTCATTAATGTCTGCTGCGATCATTGTTACAACATGTATTATTATTTTAATACTTATTGCAGATGAGACCCAGATTTGACCAATTGGATGATCTTACCAGGATCTCTGACTCCTGGGAGAGTGATTAAGTTTGGTGCAAAAGCAGTGGAAGAAGGTGCTATTTTAGTGGAATTCTAAAGCGACAGCTTTTGCATAGAAAACATTCCATTACGGATGAGGAATAATCAACAAGATCTAATCAATACCTATCTAATCAATAACCAGCCTGCTAACTATGTGCACTGTGCTCCACAGAACGGGTAAGTGAAATCGTTTGGATCCTCAGATTAACCGGGAAGAAGAGATCTTTGGGACAGAGGCTGTTGGATGCCTGCCCCAGCACCCTCTTTCCTCTTCCCTGTAACAGACTCCAATTTTTTGGAGGGCACATTGCTGCCTGGAATAAAGAACTATATATCCCAGCCTTCCTTGCAGCTAGGATTGTCAAGCTATTTGATTTTAGCCAACCAGGTACAAGTGGAGGTGTCGAAAATGCCTCTGGGAAGTCTGCTATAGGATTTCTGTTCTGTGCAGCCAAAATTCATGCTACCCAGCACAGCCTTAGTATCTTCATCTCTATTTAATGCAAGGTGAAGCTGGAGCTCAGAGGGATGAAGCAGCCAGTCCAAGAAATTGCTAGGCTGATGCAGTCAGGTCCTCTAACCTTGAGAATCATGCTACTTTTCAACATAACCGCCCCATCCTGTGTTTTAAAAAATCAACATTATTGAGTATAATTTGCAAGCCATAAAATGTACCAATTTTAAGTACATAGTGCAATGTTTTGTCAAATGCATATACCCTTGTAACCACCACCACAATCAAGATAAAGAGCATTTCCTGGTCCCTGGAAAGTTCCTGCTTCATTGCTATCTCTCTCTCTCCCCTGGCCTCGGGCAACCAGTGACCCGTTTTCTGTCACTATAGATTAGTTTTGCCCGTTCTAGAATTTCATCTAAATGGACTCATTTGATATCTGCTCTGTTGTGTCTGGCTTCTTTAGCTCAGCAGAATGTTTTTGGAGTGATCTAAGTTGTTGCTGGTATTAGTGGTTCACTCTTTTTTTTTTTTTTTTTTTTTGCAGTCTAGTATGCCTTTGTATGGATGTGCCACTATTTGTTCACCTGCTCATCTGTTGATGCACACTTGGTTTGTTCTCTGTTTAGGATGACTGTTAACATTTTTGTGCAAGTCTTTGTGTAGACATATGCTTTCATTTCTCTTGACTAATACGTAGGAGTGAAATTGCTGGGTCATACAGTAGGGTTGTATCAGTCCATTCTCACACTGCTATGAAGAAATACCCAAGACTGGGTAATTTATAAAGGAAAGAGGTTTAGTTGACTCACAGTTCTGTGGAGCTGGGGAGGCCTCAGAAAACTTAGAATCATGGTGGAAGGGGAAGCAAACCCGGGGAAGGTTTTATAAGGGGAAGCCCCCATGTTCAATTACCTCCCACTGGGTCCCTCCCACCACATGTGGAGATTACGGGAACTACAATTCAGACGAGAATTGGGTGGGGACACAGCCAAACTATGTCAAGGGTTGCGTTTAAATTTATAAGAAACTGTTGAACAGTTTTTGAAAGTATTTCACAGTATTTTGTCTTTAAAAACACTGAATTCTAGAATCTGAGTTTTAAACAAAGAAATTTGGAAGTGTCTGGTTTATTTAGGTGAGGTTCACCCTAGGCCCTCCTGGGGGACCTGCCTTTGGGGCATATACTCCCTTAGATCCCAAAGATCAGATCCAAAATCATTGTTCAGTCTCTAAGTACTTTCATGAGGTTGAACATGTTACTTAACCTCAATGAGAACACTTAACTTCAATGAGAACTAGCTCCTTCTATAACATGGAGGATAACAATAGCAATACCTACCTCACCTGGCTGTTGTTAGGATTAAGTGAGATACCATTTGCAGAAATGGATGGCATATCATCATTGCTTGCTACCTGGATATTAGCTTTATGATGAGGGGATTTTGCTAGAGAATAAGGCATCTTTTGTGCTCTACAGTTGAAGGGCTATCTATCATCAGGTTTTATAAGTCGTAGAAATAAGTCCTTTCAAATGGATTTGCTTCAACAGTTCATATTAGAATTGTTGACACTTCTTGGAGTCCTCATAGTCTAGAAGGCTATGTGTAACTCAGCAGGTGGGAAGGCTGTTGACAACATTAATTGTTTCATAAATAGTGTCAAGATGAGATTTTCCCCCCCTCTGGCTTAAGCCAAGTTACTGAAAAACCAATACTGTGCCATATGTTTATACTTTCCTTGGCACATAAACCAGATATTTTACAGACAGGGATGGGTAATAAAAGGCAAGTACTCACTCAAGTCACATGTTTTGATTCTCCGTCAAAGAAAAACAGCCATAACCATCCCAATTCCACTGAAACTGTATCAGAATTAGTTGTAAATCTCAAACATAGGAGATAGCACCTTAAGTAGAAATGGCTACAGAACTAAGAAAAGCCCCCTTTCTAGCTGGCTGACACATCAAGGAAAACTCTGAATATGTGCCCCATTTTCTCACTGGTTGTTCGTATAGCAAATAAGTTAGGTGGGTACATCTGGCATTAGGTAGGCTCACCAAAGGATTGTCATCATTACTAATGGCAAATCTGGTGACCCATTAGAATTCTTAAAAGTTGAATTGTTACAAGTAGACGGCTCCCAAGGAGGCCCGGCCTCCTGATGACCTGCGGTTATTTTCCATCACAGAGGAATTGCATCTTGTATAAGGTCAACGTAAGTACATGCTGCAAGAGACAGACAGTGAGGGAAATTGGTTCTGTCTGAGTGTATGCCCTGGGGTGAGAGTGGGACCCAGGACCTGACCCTGTTCTTTCCTCCAAAGCCTTGTTTCTGGGGCCCTCTCTGAGTGTGAGAATCACACTGAAGTTGAATGTGACTTTGGGATTTCAAGTTTTGTCTTCTTCCTACCACCCAGCCCCTAAATGTCAGCTATTTCATGATGGTGTTCTGCTCCCCTGCCCAAGAAGATCCTCTACACCTGAGGTGGGCCTGCTGGGAGACAACATATCAGTGTCCCACGTGGCAAATAAACATAGCAGGGATCTGCACTTGAGGTTGATTTAAAGAACTTTCCAGAGTGATTTTGTCACTTTGCACCACATTCATTCCTGGTGGTTACCACTCTCTTCTTCCCTCACTAATTTGCAGCTCCAGCTCAAATCTGGCCTTGGTTGGAGCCTCCCCCAATGGCCATAGACCCCCTTTTTGCCCCCATCTCCTCTAGTGGCAGCTAGGGCCCTCCTCTGTGTTTGGGTGGTTATGTTTCTAGAACGTGGGCATTGGGCCTGGAATGACCCTAGCAAATGATCACTCAGCTGCTTCCCTTAGCAATGAGACTTCTCTTCACAAACAGATACACAGAACCACAGCCCGTGAAACAGACGAGAGAGCTGCCCCAGGGAAGCTGGGCTGGGGGTGAAGTTTCTAAAAAACTCACCATTTTGGTGATGAGAAAACATGCTGGTAGCTTCACATTTCTGACACCTGTAAGCAGAACATGATACAATTGCAAGCATTTATTTTTTTTCTGGAAGAAATTACCAGAAACTGTTGACAGTGATTCCCTCTGTGGGATGGGGTGGAGAAGTGAGTGGCTTTTCAAAAAAAAATCCTGGTGGGGCCTTGGCTCACGCCTGTAATCCCAACACTTTGGGAGGCCAGGACAGGCAGATGACCTGAGGTCAGGAGTTTGAGATCAGCCTGGCCAACATGGTGAAACCCCGTCTCTACTAAAAATACAAAAATTAGTCAGGTGTGGTGGTGGGAATCTGTAATTGCAACTACTCAGGAGACTGAGGCAGGATAATTACTTGAACCTGGGAGGCGGAGGTTGCAATGAGCTAAGATGGAGCCACTGCATTCCAGTCTGGGTGACAGAGCAAGACTCCGTCTCAATAAATAAATTAATAATTTTTAAAAATATCCTTTTATGTAAGAGGCAGTAGGGCATAGTTGTTCCACTAGAGACCGGGTTCGAATCACAGCACTGCCCCTTCTGACCTGGGTGATCTTGGCCATGTTCATTTTCCCTGTGCATCTGTTTTCTTATCCATAAATCAGGGGTAATAACTGTGTCTGTCTTACACGATTTTTGTATACTTAAAACCATAGTGGGTGCTGTATAAATATTAGTTACTTCTCTTTCTCTTCTTGAACTTTCTAAGTGTACCTCTTTCATTTATTTGCAAAAGGTCAATATGTATTATCTTTGTGTATTAGTCCATTTTCACACTGCTGTAAAGATACTACCTGAGACTGGGTAATTTATAAAGGAAAGAGGTTAATTGACTCACAGTTCCACATAACTGGGGAGGCCTCAGGAAACTTACAATCATGGCAGAATGGGAAGCAGGCGCTTCTTACATGGTGGGAAGGAAGAGAGAAGAAAGCAAAGGGGGGAAGAGCCCCTTATAAAACCATCAGATCTCGTGAGAACTCACTATTGTGAGAACAGCATGAGGGAAACTGCCCCCATGATCCAGTCACCTTCCTCCCTTGACACATGGTGGTTACAATTCGAGATGAGATTTGGGTGGGGACACAGAGCCAAACCAAATCACTGTGCAATAAGATTATCTAATTTTCTTCCTTATGACGTTCTCTATTTATAAAATCCAAATAAGCATTTAAAAAACAAAAGAGGCCAGGCACAGTGGCTCGCATCTGTAATCCCAGCACTTTGGGAGGTCAAGCAGAAGGACTGAGGCCAGGAGTTCAAGACCACCCTGACCAATATAGTGAGACCCTATGTCTAAAAAGTATTAAAGTAAAACAATTTTTTAAATTAAAAAACAAAATATAATTTCCCCAATGTTTGTATGAGACACCCAAATGAGTGGGTGAACTGGGGAAGGGGGAAGGTCAAACACCCTGTTTTCTGGGGTCACATAGACAGAAACCAAACAGAAGGCTGATGACTACCCAGGCTGGGTCGTGTGTCTTGGTGCCCCATTTTGGCTGGGTCTCTGCTGGTTTCATTGGCTGCTCAGGAGATGGGCTGGCTGTGTGAAGTATCTCTGGGGATCATTAGTCTAGAAAGGATTCATTCTGGAAGAAACTAGGCCCTCTGCCACCCTGGCTCTGACAAGACTGCTGAAACTTTTTTTTTTTTACTTACATTTTAATTAGGACAGTCACCCTTTGGTGAAAATGGCAAAATTCTTGTACTTAAGAATCAATAAAATGTGCACAGTCTAAAATGAGATTAATAATGGCCAACCTGTCTATTTTGGGCGTAATTATTTATTCATCAAAGAAAACCAGCTGCTTAAAACCATAGTCCATCATGAACGCATAAGACACTTCCACTTCAGTTCTGTTGTTAAAATTCCCCTCTATTGCTCCGTCTGGTGTTAAATATAAAAAGCAGGAAGGTTCATTCTCTACCTGCATACATTTTAAATAAGAATTTCAACATTATCTTGTCCATTTAAAATAATTGTATGAAAATGTGAAGAAATATGATCTTGTAAAAGCTGCAGTCTGACGCACCCAGGGAGTGAGCAAGAAAGAGCAAAGCCGCTATTATTTAAAATTCATGGAGACCGTGGTAAGATTGATCGCAAGAAGCTCCTTTCCAGGACAGTCCTGGAGCCTTGAGGTGAGAGGCTGACACAGGACTGGGGGATCAACCAGGGACCCAGACCCAGGACAGACCAGAGGAGCGGCCACCCACTGCTTTGGCCTAGACAGAGACAGGACAGAGAGCCGCTGGCCACTCGGGGTTTTTAGACTGCATTGGTTCCCATCAGGCCTGCTCTGGGACAAGAGGAAGGGACCAACGTCTCCATGTGGGGTTTGGGCCAGTCTGAGCCTCCAAGTTGCGTCCTGTAGACAGGGGCACAGTGGAGGCTGGGGTTGTGGAACAGAGAGCTCAGGACTGACTGAGAAGAGGAGAGAGAGGACGTAATTTCTCTCTGCTTTGGACTTTAGCTGGAGTTTGAATAATTACCATCCCATTGCTGTGATCCTCAGCTCCCAGAGGGCAACAGTAACTGGGCATCACAAAACATTTCCCCTCCCCTGTGTCTACACATCCTCACTGGTCCCTGCAATAGAGGGGTCCTGGACTGAGCCTACAGAATTGGGTTCAATTCTGCTGTTTTCTTTCTGTGTGACTGTATCAGTTTCCTATTACTATTCTAAACAAAGTACCACGAATTCAGGGGCTTAAAACAACACAATTGCATTATCTTGTAGTTTAGCAGGTTAGAAGTCCAAAGTGGGTCTCACTGGGATAAGATCAAGGTGTTGGCAGGGCTGAGCTTCTGGAAACTCTAGGGGACAGTCCGTGTCTTTGCCTTTTCCAACTACAGGAGGCTGCTCACACTCCTTGCCTCATAGTGCCCATCCTGCATCTTCAAAGCCAGCAAGAAGGGTCGAGTCTTTTTCACATCAATCACAAACTCTGCTGCCTCTCTCTTTCTCCTATAGAAACTCTTGTCATCACAAGGGTTATCCAGGACAATCTCCCTATCTTAACATCCTTAACTTAGTCACATGCGCAAAGTCCCTTTTGCCATGGAAGGTAACATATTCACCACTTCAGGGGATTAGTGAGTGAACATTTTCGGAAGCCATTATTCTGCTTATACAGTTACCTTGGACAAGTCAGTTGGCCTTTGTGGGCCTCAGTTTCTCTAGCCTTAAAGTGGAGCAGTACCCACTACCTCATGGTGTTTTTATGAGGATCTAAGGAGGTGGAGCAATAAATGCACTTTGTAATCTGTTAATTTCCTTAGCAAGAAAAGATATTTTTGGTGCATTTGAAATTAAAAAGTCTTTTCTGGAAGGTTCTGGATTCTGCCAAGGATTCTGCTTCACTGAATATAACATTTTTCCCCTCCTCAAACAAGTTTGTGTTCACAGACAGCTCTGTTCCTGCTTCATCTAGAATCTCAGACTGGAGGTAAACAGTGAATTCTAGGGAGCTCTATGTGTGCACTTGAAGTCAGGATATTTTCACACATACCCTTTGTCAGTCCCGACAGAGTGCAGGAGAGGGCTGGTCTCATATGTGTAGAAAGCGAGAATGGGTGAAACCAGGCTCCATGGCAGTGGTTGGTGAAGTGAGCACAAGCCCCTGCCAATGACAAGAAGAGGCCTGTGGTGCAGTAGAAAGAGCCCTAGACTGGGGAGTCCAAGTGCTGGCTCCCCTGTTATGTGGTTGACCTTGGGCAGTTCATTCCTGGGCATTGTCTCTACTTCCCCATTGGTAACAGGTGGGAGGCAGAGGTCCCCACCCCTGGCCCCTTGTTAGCACCTTTAAGATTCTGTGTGGCCAATGAAGTCCCAGTGGGGACTCAGATTTAACAGCGCCTGGCTGATTTGGGTGCAGCTTGTGGCTCAATAATCCCCAAAGCCCCTCATTACTGAAGGGCCAGGAATCTGGATCTAGAACTAGACTCCGGTGCATTGACTGATTCAGGATTTCTCAAGGCATGCCCATGGATCATCTGTCTTAGAGCCACATTACAGTCACCCTGGGAGATGGGTAGGAATTTATGAAAATACAGATGCCCAGGCCCCAACTCCATCTACAGGCTGGAGTCCAGGAATCTGCATTTGAGTAAGTAACAAGCTTCCTGGTGATTCTGATGTGCTCCCAAATTTGAGAACCAAAACTCTGACCACAAGGTCAGCCTCGTGAAAGTGGGGCTCACTGCAATTCCATTTGAACCCTCCTGGCTTCTTCCCAGGTCTCCAAGAGCCTCAGTCCCCTTGCTTCCTGGCACTCTTTCTCAGGACACAAATCAAGCACTGGCTTTCATAAGGCTGCCCAGCCTGTGTCTCCAATGCCCCGTGCGCTCGGGTCCTACCAGGGAAGAAATCCCTGTAGAGGAAAAGAGCTCTTGGAATAAGGAGTTGCCATATGGGAGCAGGAATGAGAAGGGGCTGAGAAGGGGCTGAGAAGGCCAGGTCAGCCCCACCTCCTTATTTCCTGCCTGCAGGTGAGTCACCACCTGTCTCTGACATGCCCGCAGCTGCCCGGAGCTCCCCGGCCCCTCCCCATCTTTCCCTTTAAACTCTGTCATTTGTACAGCCTATTAACCTTTAACTTTATGACTACCCAAAGATGAAATACTGGCAGCATTTAAGGCTGAGAATACTCCAGACCTACCTTCTTAGTTTGCAACAAGGGTGAAGCACTTTCTCTTAAATCAGTCATTTTTAATATCAGTCACAGAGACGCTACCCAAGGAGAGTATTTTTGGCTCCACATAGCGAGCTGATTCATAATAAATGTGGCAGCACTCGTTTCTACCTCCACACCTCCCCTAGGAACAGGACTTCTTTCCTTTAGTTCCTGGGATAAAACCCTCTAGGTATTAATAACGCCACCACTTATGGAATATCTACCATGGGCTAGGTCAGTTGCAAGATGTCAAATTCGCATCAAGACCCTGCTGAAATATGCATATTTACCTTCACTTTCAGATGAGGCTCAGAGAGTTTAAGTAGCCTGACTAAGGCCACCCAGCTACTGAATGCCCAAATTGGGATTGAATCCTAGGTCTGTTGGACTCCAAATTCTGTGCAGATAAGCCCAAATTATCTAAGAACTTTTAGTGACAGTTGCTGTTTCAAGTTGCTATGAGAGGCCAGGCACGGTGGCTGACAACTTTAATCCCAATACTTTGTGAGGCGGAGGTGGGTGGATCACTTGAGGTCAGGAGTTTGAGACCAGCCTGGCCAACATGGTGAAACCCCAACTCTACTAAAAATACAAAAAAAAAAAAAATTAGTCAGACATGGTGGTTCATGCCTGTAGTCCAGCTACTCCAGAGGTTGAGGCAGGAGAATTGCTTGAACCTGGGAGATGGAGGTTGCCATAGTCAAGATCATGCCACTGCACTCCAGCCTGGGTGACAGAGTGAGACTCAAAAATAAAAAATAATAATAATAATAACAAAAATAAGAGAGAAACCAAATTGCTATGAGAATGTCCCAGGAGTGCACTAGCCTTAGTGAGAAGATGGCCCCCAAGGGGCTGGTGGAAAGTCCTTTGACCCAAATGAGGTTGAGATCCAGCTGTGCCGCTTGCTTGAGGATGACCAATCATCCCAGCTTGCCCGGGACTGTGTGGTTTCAGCACTGAAATTCCCAGGCAAACAGAGACATTTGGTCACCCTGCTTACCAAACACATACTACCCCTGAGCCTTGGGCTCCCAACTGTGCAGTGGAGACAGTGCTGCCTGCCTCACAGCAGGGCGTGGGGCTCCTCCCATACAGTAGTTTCTGGTGGTCTGGTGCTAACAGCATGGGGTGTCACCGGGACGCCACGGAGACTGGTTACCAGAGAAGTTAGGGAGCCAAAGGCAGGTGCGAGGCTGGATGGGGCACTCAGAGTGAAGGCCTGAGCACCTGGGAACCAAGAAAGACCTGATCTGAAGGGCACACACTTGACCTTGTCCCCTTGCCCTGCTTTACATTCCTCCCTAGCACTGACCACCCCTGTCACATTGATTTACATATCCTGCCTGTTGTAGTGCGCCAACTAGCATGTAAGCTCTGGGAGGGGAGCAGAGGGAATTTTGTCTGCTTCATTGCTATGTTCCTGGCACCTAGCGCAGCACCTGGAACTTGCATAAGCTCCCAATACCTTTTTTGTTAAATGAATGAATGGATGCATGAATGAATTAATGGCTGAAAGAACATATGAACAAACTAGGGGGTTTTCTGTTGCTCTTGAAGAGCAGCACCAGATGGCCAGCAGACTCAAGACTGAGTTGCCGAGGGCTGCTAAGGGTCATCCTATCCCAGATGACGACAAGCTCACTGTGATCTGCAGCCATTACCTTGCTGCTTCCGGAACCCACTCTCCACCAATGCCACCTGCTGGCCTGGATTCTTTGTGGCGTTTCTCTCCCACAGAATGAAAATCTCTGAAGCTGAATCTGGGCTATGGCCTCCTCTTGGAACTAAGCAAACCTCCACCCAGCGCTGGCACTGGGTGCATGACCGATCAGGTGGTTCTGTTTGAAGCTATGCTCTGGGGTACCTGGAATGACATCGGGAAGTCTGCACCTGGGTAATATAGCCTGTGACAGAACTCTGTCACCTCTGGCCCCCACGCACTATGCTGACTGTGACTCCACCACCTGGCTGCCGCATCATGACTCTAACAGTGCAGGCAGTGGGCGGCAGCAGAGGCTCACAGAACTCACAGCAAATTTGGGACCCTGGCAGGGGCCTAATTCATGCATTAGTCCTCGCTGTGATGTCACTAACTTTTTAACATTTATGTAAAAGTTTCTCTCTTGTTTTAGTCCCATTTTATGGTTAGCATAAGGCCAGTCTGAAAGATAATATATTGTGACTGTTATATTATTTATTTTCAAGCCAACTTATTGATTATTGCGTGCTGAAAATGACAAATGGTGCCTGTGCACGGCACGGTCAGCAGGTTCTATTAAAGAAATGATAGTATTGCTCATGGATTGTTAAAAGGTTCAGTTTAGGTTCTTTATAGGTTTATATCCATCACTATTTAATGACCAAATGATGAAAAATATGAGCAGTGGGGACAATTTTTTTTCTTCTGGAGTTTTATGTTTAAGCAGTTAGCAAAATAAGATACTCCATTTTGGTGGGGGCACGGGGCAGTGGCAAGGGGAGTGCAGTAAGATTTTATTTCTCCAGATTTAATAAACTGTAATAATTAATGCTGTAGCTATTTAACCTAGAGGAAGATGCTGAGAAAGCACCGTGCTGCCAGGCTGAGAGATAAGCCACGATAATCTGGCATCCAGGGGTCTTGCTGGTGAGGGTCCCGGTGGTTTCAACACCAGATTGTAGCCATCTGCTTCTTGTGGCTTTGGGGGTGGAGGTCTGGGGGTCATGCCAAGGCTAGGAGGAAAATGACAGGCATCATTGGAAACGGTTTTCCTTGTTGGATAGAAAGGGCCTGGTCAAAACTTCCTGGCCTGGTGGGAAGTAGAGAGGGACAGCAGGCTCTGCACATAAGATTGACTGTTTCGAGTCTGCAAAGCCACAGGCCCTCAAAGCAACCCAAGGGAGGAAGACTGGTCCCCAGGCACTTTCCACGGGGCTCAGGGAGGCTGTTGGAGATGAGCAGGCATCCCAGAGCCCCAAGGCTCAGCCTTGGCACTCAATATGCTGAACCAAGAAAAGCCAGAAAAGCCTCAGACTGTATGATGGTGATCTGGGGATGCCCACCAGCCTGCCATTGTCCCAGACCATCTGGTTGAACTCCTCAAGGTGCTGCAGTAAGAGAGGGCTGGAGCAGGCTGGGCTGAGATGACCTGTAGGAGAGTGAGTGGAGAGAGCTCTTTCTCCCTTGAGGGGCTTTCACAGAACTACTCCCAGAAGGCCCTGGAGACCTACTCTCAGGACGTGCCTCAGTGGTCAAGTCTTTCCAGAGAAGTATCTGTATGGCGGGCCCTCCCAGCTGTGGTTCCCAATAATGCTTTTAGAACAGCAGCTCTGCCTGGGACACGCTTGCAGTGGCCCTTTCTGAGGTGTTCAGGGGGCCAAGCCTTGGGCCCTCTCTCCCCCAGTGTTACTGAGCTTGCTCAAAAAGATGGGTGCTAAGTAGGAGGGGAGTGTCAGGACACAGAGGGAGGCAATGGGATCTGAAGATACTTCCACATCTGGCAGAAGCTGGTCACCAAAACCTGCTTCCTCTTTTCCTGGACACTAGCCAAATACATTTCCCAGCCTTCCTTGCTTTTATCAGGGTTAGGTCACCCCTTGGTATCTGTTGATCCCAGGCCTGACTCGTAAAGATCTCCCGCATCCAGTCCTCTGTGATCTCACCCTTTCCATTGGCAATTTTCATGCCCAGGATGACCTCAGAAGTCACACGGTAAGGTTGTGAGGGTCTCCGCCCTCTGTCCCAGTGATGGTGGGGAACAACGCCCTGATCTCCCTCCCTTCACCACTACCCCACCATCCACCCGAACTGCTCTGTACTATTTGCATGAATGTGAAATCAGCTTGTTTGTTGGAGCCATGACTCATTTTTGGGTCTGTTAGTTTATCTCAACTAATACCCAGAAGTATGTGGTCCAGTTCTGTGGGATAACGCCTGTATTCATTGCAATTCTTTCAGAAATTCAACTCAAATCAGCTCGGGAATAATAGGAATTTGCTGCCCAGGTAACAGGTAGGATTCTGATGGGTTGGTCTCAGCCAGAGGTGGATCCAGGAAGAAGGTCTCCCCTACCCACTGCCCATTCAGGCTCGTGCTCTGGGGTCGGCTTTTCTGTCTAAGTTGGCAAGAGCCAATCCCCACCCACTCCCAGCGCCAGCCGGAAACTAATGACCTGTGATTGGCCCAGCTCGTAGCCACTTCCTGACCCAATCATAGTGGCCAAGCAAATGCAGCCCGCTGATTGGCCAGTCACTCTCCTCGGGCTGTGGGGAGAGAGAAGGGGTCTGAGCAGCCAAAATCAACAGCCGCCACACAGCAGTTGTCTCTTAACTGATTTATTCTAAACTTTTCAAGTTTTGTTGAGGTAGGAAGTATTTTGCTAACATAGATCATTTGGCTTTTCCCCCTGGCAGTGGAGTAAACTATCACATGAGAAGGAGGCCAGTCGTGAAGCCTTTTTTTTTTTTTTTTGAGACGGAGTTTCGCTCTTGTTGCCCAGGCTGGAGTGCAGTGGCTCGATCTCGGCTCACTGCAACCTCCGCCTCCCAGGTTCAAGTGATTCTCCTGTCTCAGCCTCCTGAGTAGCTGGGATTACAGGTGCACGCCACCACACCTGGCTAATTTTTGTATTTTCAGTGGATACGGGGTTTCACCATGTTGGCCAGGCTGGTCTCGAACTCCTGACCTCAAGTGATCCACCCGCCTCAGCCTCCCAAAGTTTTGGGATTACAGGCGTGAGCCACTGCGCCCAGCCTTGTCGTGAGGCTTTTAGCTGTACAACCTGGGACAAGGCCTTCATCCTCTCTGATCTGCTCAGGCCTCGGCTGTTTGTTCAGTGGGGCTGTGCACATCATCCAGGGAAGTATCAGGGCCATGTCAGAAAGCATGTATGGGAGGGCGTGGCATGCTGTGAAGAGATGCACAGGGGAACGGATCATTTCCGGGCACCACCCCCGCAAGGTTCACCACCAGGGCCTGCCTTGCCACATCCCTCTCTCTGAGAAAGGCTGCCATGCCCCTGTCCCAGGGCCCCTGACATGTGACAATGGGTCACATGCCTTGCTCCCCCAGAGTGGCAATGATCTTAGCATCCTTCACCCACACAGCCTTGCTGAGCCCATGGAGATGCATGAAGACGTGAGGGACTCCAAGGTGAAGGGCTCAGGGCGACAGAGATGTTGGCTGTTTTAGCTCCACCCCGGGACTCCCGCACTTACACTCTGCGCAGGCCACTTTTGCCCCCATAGCTCTGTGCCCGGTAGTCAGTTGTTCATGCTCTTTGAGCCTCAGTTTCCTGAACAGCAAAATGGGCATAGTAATTCCTGCCTCACAGGGTCGGAATTATTGTGAAAATTAAGTGAAATGTTAGATATGAAAGCACCTATCGCATTGCCTAGCACGTAGTGGGTGCCGAATAAATATATGTTTCCTTTTGTCAAAAGCGTAAATAATTGTAAACAGAACAGGCAGGCTTACTTGTTTGCATTTTGATTACACTTATTCCAAAATTGCTTTCTCAGTGGAGTGTGAAGAGTCGATATTAGTAATTCATACGCTGGTATGAAACTCTGCCCTCTTCTCTATTGTCACCTTAAAAAATGCCAACATTACAGAGAGACCCTGAGCCCTTTTCCCTGTTGTGTTCATTTCCTCAGGCTGCCATAGCAAATTACCATAAACGGGGCGACTGAAACAACAGAAATGTATTCTATTCCAGTTGAGGAGGCCAGAATTCTGAAATCAGAGTGTCAGCAGGGTTGGTCCCTTCTGGAGGCTCCAAGAGGCAGTCTATGCCGTACCCCTCTCCTGGTTTCTGCGGATTGCTGGCAATCCTCGGCGTCCCTGGGCTTGTAGCTGCATCCCTCCAGTCTGACTGCATAGTCCCACAGCCTTCTTTCCTCCATGTACCTGTGTATCTTCTCCCCTGCATACAAGAACACCAGTGATTAGATTGAGGGCCTGCCCTACTCCAGTATAACTTCACCTTAACCAGTTACATCTGCAGAGACCTGATGTTTAAAAAAAGCCCAATTCTGGGGTTCTGGTGGCCATGAATTTTGGAGGGACGCTACCCAACCCACTATCCCTGTCACTGGTGGGAGACGAAGGGATCACAAAGTAGGGCACAGAAAGACAGAAGTGGAGGGTCCTGGGGATTGCAGGCAAGTTTTGCTGCCTTCACAGGTTTTTTCCACGTCCATTTAAAAACTGACTGCCCCAGGAGACATTCTTGACCTCTGAAAAAGAATGTGTTCCGCCTTAAGAATACACCCAGTGTTTCCTTCCTAGGTGTGGCTGTCCAAGGAAGAAGAATGAACAAGAGAACTTCCCTTACTTCCTCCTTGTTCCCATGCCCCTTCCTCCACCCCCCACGGCCATTCCCCTGATGTCTTAAACACTATCGGTAGCAAATAGGAGCCCTCTTAAGGATGGTTTTATTGCCAGGAGCAAAGCTCACTCAGACTTAGCTTCAATAACCAGGGATTTATTAAACAGAGAAATCCACAAAGCCTGCGGAGTTAAGAGTCTGATTTTCCTCATGATGGCCAGGAACCAGGAAGCCAAGGCTCTCTGCATTCCTGGGGCCCTGGGGCCCCTCATTTCCACCTCTCTAAACCCAACTTGATCATTCTTTGCTCTGCCAACACCCGGGATGTGTCTGCTTTCTGTGCATCCAAGGGAAAGAAATCCTACATCACCTCTAGGCGACACTGTCCCAATTCCAGATACCCGGAACAGAGATTCTGATTGGTCCACCCCAGCCAATAGAGAGGCTCCCACTGGGTCAGGCATTCACCCAAAGTCCAGTCAGCAGCGAGCAAGCACCTGCTCACTGTGTAAACAGCACGAAGGCAGCTGCAGGGGGTGTCCCTGTGAAGGCGTGGATGGGCAGTTCTCTTGGAGAGGGATGAAGCGGTAGAGCACCCTAGAGAGCCTCAACAAGGACCTCAAAATAGTTCCTTCACCTCACACGGAGACCAAGGGAGGAGACCTTACACGTGAAACCCTGCATGGGCTGTCCTGCTGCTCCTATCTTTTTCCACCAAAACTCCATGGGTCTCGCCTTTTTCTCAGAACAGGCAGGTCCAGCCTTGAGCCAGTTACTTGACAATGAGTCCAAAATGGGAAGGCTGACTTTCTGTATATGTTTGTAGGCATTCATTTCCCTATCCATCTATTTATTCTCAGTGATGTACTACTTTCTGTGGCAGTAGCAGGCGTGTTATAAAACAGTAGATTGGTCTGCATGTGATTATCTGCAAGACTGAACTAAAAGTCACTGTCACTAGTTCTGAGTCTCGCCCATATGTGAGGGCAGTCAGTTCCCCCCTCATCTCCACTAGGCTGGAGGAGACTGAGGACCTTGGCTGCATGTCCAAGTGTAACACTCTCAAAGAGCCAAGAGAGGGAGGAGCTGGCAACGGCCCTGAGCTTCCTCACCTCCCACACAGATCACATCCGGGAATGGTGGCTGTGCTCCCAGTGGCTCTGGGACTACCGGGTCTCTGAAACACAGAGTCAATGGCAATGCCACAGCTGTCCACCTAATAGCATCAATGGTGAGGAGATGCTATCAGGCCAGCCCTGCAGAGGATTGGCTGGTCTTCACGATCCACGTGGGATGTCCCTACTGTTTCAGTTAACCCACAAATTGTCTCATTTCTACTAGATTTTATGGGTTACTGGAAACCCCAAGTGGACCTTTGTGGTCCAATATTTAGGTGCCATCTATAATTAATTTCTTTACTTACCTCACTGGCGGCCCCTTTGTAGGCTCTTTGTTTTGTTTTGTTTTGTTTTCTGAGACAGAGTCTCACTCTGTTGCCAAGGCTGAAGTACAGTGGTGCAATCACAGCTCACTGCAGCCTTGAGTTCCTGGGCCCAAGCCATCCTCTCACTTCAGCCTCCTGAGTATCGGGGACTACAGGGGTGTGCCACCACACCCAGATAATTTTTTTTTCTTTTTGAGATGGAGTTTTGCTCTTGTTGCCCAAGTTGGAGTGCAATGGTGCGATCCCAGTCACTGCAACCTCCGCCTTCTGGGTTCAAGCGATTCTCCTGCTTCAGTCTCCCAAGTAGCTGGGATTACAGGTGTGCTCCACCACACCCAGCTAATTTTTTGTATTTTTAGTAGAAATGGGGCTTCACCATCTTAGCCAGGCTGGTCTTGAACTCCTGACCTCAGGTGATCTGCCCGCCTCGGCCTCCCAAAGTGCTGGGATTACAGGCATGAGCCACCACGTCCAGCCATAATTTTTAAAATTTTTGTAAAGATGGACTCTCAATATGTTGCTCAGGTTGGTCTTGAATTTCTGGGTTCAAGCAATCCTCCTGCCTTGGCCTCCCTAAGTGCTGGGATTACAGGTGTGAACCACTGCACCAGGCCCTTTTCTAGGGTCATTAATAAGAATATTACTATGTTTCTAGGGCTTTTTTCCTCAATGCACGTCGTCCTTGATAACTGCAAAACTCAGGATAAGCTCTGACTTCTAGCTTTGGCTCTTCTGCTTATTGTGTGACCCTGGGCAAGTCAACCAACCTTTCTGAGCCTCCTTTTCTATATTTGTAGAGTGTAAACAGCTTGAAGTTAGATGATGTGTGGAGTCTGTTTCAGTTCTAACACTCTAACGTTAGTGTTGTGCAGATTCTCATACTTGGATTTTCTTGGAAACATTTTTTTTCCTGTAATTCAGTGGAACAGAATGCAAATTTCTTGAAACTTAACTAGAAATAGCAACTCCTTGAGCCAAGGTACCAATGGGCTGCCGGCAGAGGGGGGTGTGGGGACACCGAGGACTGTCATTCTCTTCTGCGACATGGAACAGCAGCAGAGGTGGTAGAAAGTGTTGGGCTTGCCCCTGGGTATCAACCTCAGAGATCCTGATTCTGCAGGTTTGAGGTGGGGCCTGTGTTTCCTGGAGAACATTAATGAGTGGTTGGGACCAAGCTCTGACAGAATGTACTCTGAGCATTCCAGCCAGTGGGGACTTGGAAGCATGGTGAAAGGTCAAACCCCAAAGTAGGGCTTGTGGCAGGAGGAGCCGCATACTGTTCCCCAGCCTGGCACTGGGTTTGGGCTGGGAGCCAGACCCCAGCCCCTCCCTGATGGGCTTGTAGAGCCCAGGACTCTATCTCTGTGGCCTGTGTTTCCTGCTTCCTAATGACTCTACCCCCAAGCAAATAAAGTCAAATTGCAGGGTATGGAGAATCT